>NC_090403.1:10951723-11307936 GCF_036365525.1 Heterodontus francisci | reverse complement strand
CGCAGGGAGAGATCGCAGAGGGAGAGATCACAGAGGGAGAGATTGCAGAGGGAGAGATCACAGGGGGAGAGATCACAGAGTGAGAGATCGCAAAGGGAGAGATCGCAGAGGGAGAGATCGGAAAGGGAGAGATCGGAAAGGGAGAGATCGCCGGGGGAGAGATCGCAGAGGGAGAGATCGCAGAGGGAGAGATCGCAGAGGGAGAGATCGCAGAGGGAGAGATCGCAGAGAGAGAGATCGCAAAGGGAGAGATCGCAGGGGGAGAGATCACAGAGTGAGAGATCGCAAAGGGAGAGATCGCAGAGGGAGAGATCGGAAAGGGAGAGATCGGAAAGGGAGAGATCGGAAAGGGAGAGATCGCAGGGGGAGAGATCGCAGGGGGAGAGATCGCAAAGGGAGAGATCGCAAAGGGAGAGATCGCAGAGGGAGAGATCGCAGAGGGAGAGATCACAGAGGGAGAGATCGGAAAGGCAGAGATCACAAAGGGAGAGATCGTAGGGGGAGAGATCACAGAGTGAGAGATCGCAAAGGGAGAGATCGCAGGGGGAGAGATCACAGAGTGAGAGATCGCAAAGGGAGAGATCGCAAGGAGAGATCGCGGAGGGAGAGATCGCAGTGGGAGAGATCGCAGTGCGAGAGATCGCAAAGGGAGAGATCACAGAGGGAGAGATCGCAGAGGGAGAGATCGCAGAGGGAGAGATCGCAAAGGGAGAGATTGCAGTGGGAGAGATCGCAGTGGGAGAGATCACAAAGAGCGAGAGATCGCAAAGGGAGAGATGGCAGGGAGAGATCGCAAAGGGAGAGATCGCAAAGGGAGAGATCGCAGTGGGAGAGATCGCGGAGGGAAAGATCGCAGGGAGAGATCGCAGAGGGAGAGATCGCAGAGGGAGAGATCGCAGAGGGAGAGATCACAGAGGGAGAGATTGCAGAGGGAGAGATCGCAGAGGGAGAGATCGGAAAGGGAGAGATCGCCGGGGGAGAGATCGCCGGGGGAGAGATCGCAAAGGGAGAGATCGCAGAGGGAGAGATCGCAGAGGGAGAGATCGCAGAGAGAGAGATCGCAAAGGGAGAGATCGCAGGGGGAGAGATCACAGAGTGAGAGATCGCAAAGGGAGAGATCGCAGAGGGAGAGATCACAGAGGGAGAGATCGGAAAGGGAGAGATCGCAGGGGGAGAGATCGCAAAGGGAGAGATCGCAGAGGGAGAGATCGCAGAGGGAGAGATCACAGAGGGAGAGATCGGAAAGGCAGAGATCACAAATGGAGAGATCGTAGGGGGAGAGATCACAGAGTGAGAGATCGCAAAGGGAGAGATCGCAGGGGGAGAGATCACAGAGTGAGAGATCGCAAAGGGAGAGATCGCAAGGAGAGATCGCAAGGAGAGATCGCGGAGGGAGAGATCGCGGAGGGAGAGATCGCAGTGGGAGAGATCGCAGTGCGAGAGATCGCAAAGGGAGAGATCACAGAGGGAGAGATCGCAGTGGGAGAGATCGCAGAGGGAGAGAACGCAGTGGGAGAGATCGCAGAGGGAGAGATCACAGAGTGAGAGATCGCAAAGGGAGAGATCGCAAGGAGAGATCGCGGAGGGAGAGATCACAAAGGGAGAGATCACAGAGGGAGAGATCGCAAGGAGAGATCGCGGAGGGAGAGATCGCGGGATGAGAGATCGCAGAGGGAGAGATCACAGAGGGAGAGATCGCGGAGGGAGAGTTCGCAGTGGGAGAGATCGCAAAGGGAGAGATCACAGAGGGAGAGATCGCAGTGGGAGAGATCGCAGTGGGAGAGATCGCAGAGGGAGAGATCGCAGAGGGAGAGATCGCAGAGGGAGAGATCATAGAGGGAGAGATCGCATAGGGAGAGATCGCATAGGGAGAGATCGCAGAGGGAGAGATCACAGGGAGAGATCACAGGGAGAGATCACAGAGGGAGAGATCATAGAGGGAGAGATTGCAGTTGGAGAGATCGCAGAGGGAGAGATCACAGAGGGAGAGCTCGCAGAGGGAGAGATCGCAGAGGGAGAGATCGCATTGGGAGAGATCGCAAAGGGAAAGATCACAGAGGGAGAGATCGCAGTCGGAGAGATCGCAGCGAGAGTTCACAGAGGGGGAGATCGCAGTGGGAGAGACCGAAGAGGGAGAGATCGAAGAGGGGGAGATCGCAGTGGGAGAGACCGAAGAGGGAGAGATCGAAGAGGGGGAGATCGCAGTGGGAGAGATCGAAGAGGGGGAGATCGCAGTGGGAGAGATCGAAGAGGGAGAGATCGCAGTGGGAGAGATCGCAGGGAGGGATCACAGTGGGAGTGATTGCAGAGGGAGAGATCGAAGAGGGAGAGATCACAGGGAGAGTTCACAGTGGGAGAAACCAAAAAGGGAGAGATCGCAGAGGTAGAGATCACAGAGGTAGAGATCGCAGAGGTAGAGATCGCAGGGAGAGATCACAGTGGGAGAGACCAAAGAGGGAGAGATCGCAAAGGGAGAGATCGCAAAGGGAGAGATCGCAGAGGTAGAGATCGCAGAGGTAGAGATCACAGAGTGAGCGATCACAAAGGGAGAGATCGCAGGGAGAGATTGCAAAGAGAGTGATTGCAGAGGGAGAGATCACAAGGGGAGAGATTGCAGTGGGAGAGATCGCAGCGAGAGTTCACAGAGGGGGAGATCGCAGTGGGAGAGACCGAAGAGGGAGAGATTGAAGAGAGGGAGATCGCAGTGGGAGAGACCGAAGAGGGAGAGATTACAGCGAGAGTTCACAGAGGGGGAGATCGCAGTGGGAGAGACCGAAGAGGGAGAGATCGAAGAGGGGGAGATCGCAGTGGGAGAGACCGAAGAGGGGGAGATCGCAGAGGGTGAGACCAAAGAGGGAGAGATCGAAGAGGGGGAGATCGCAGTGGGAGAGATCGAAGAGGGGGAGATCGCAGTGGGAGAGACCGAAGAGGGAGAGATCGAAGAGGGGGAGATCGCAGTGGGAGAGACCGAAGAGGGGGAGATCGCAGAGGGTGAGACCAAAGAGGGAGAGATCGAAGAGGGGGAGATGGCAGTGGGAGAGATCGAAGAGGGGGAGATCGCAGTGGGAGAGACCGAAGAGGGAGAGATCGAAGAGGGGGAGATCGCAGTGGGAGAGATCGAAGAGGGGGAGATCGCAGTGGGAGAGATCGAAGAGGGGGAGATCGCAGTGGGAGAGATCGAAGAGGGAGAGATCGAAGAGGGAGAGATCGAAGAGGGAGAGATCGCAGTGGGAGAGATCGCAGTGGGAGTGATTGCAGAGGGAGAGATCGACGAAGGAGAGATCGAAGAGGGAGAGATCACAGGGAGAGTTCACAGAGGGGGAGATCGCAGAGGGAGAGATCACAGAGGGAGGGATTGCTTTGGGGGAGATCACAGAGGGAGAGATCGCAGAGGTAGAGACCAAAGAGGCAGAGATCGCAAAGGGAGAGATCACAGAGGTCGACATCACAGAGTGAGCGATCACAAAGGGAGAGATCGCAGGGAGAGATTGCAGAGGGAGAGTTCGCAGAGGGAGAGATCGCGAGGGGAGAGATCACAGAGGGAGAGATCGCAGAGGGAGAGATCGCAGAGGGAGAGGTCGCAAAGGGAGAGGTCGCAAAGGGAGAGGTCGCTGTAGGAGAGATCGCAGAGGGAGAGGTCGCAAAGGGAGAGGTCGCTGTCGGAGAGATCGCAGAGGGACAGGTCGCAAAGGGAGAGGTCGCTGCAGGAGAGATCGCAGGGAGAGTCGAAGAGGGAGAGATTGCAAAGGGAGAGATCGCAGAGGGAGAGATCGCAAAGGGAAAGATCACAGAGGGAGTGATTGCAGTCGGAGAGATCGCTGCGAGAGTTCACAGAGGGGGAGATCGCAATGGGAGAGACCGAAGAGGGAGAGATTGAAGAGGGGGAGATCGCAGTGGGAGAGACCGAAGAGGGAGAGATTGCAGCGAGAGTTCACAGAGGGGGAGATCGCAGTGGGAGAGACCGAAGAGGGAGAGATCGAAGAGGGGGAGATCGCAGTGGGAGAGATCGAAGAGGGGGAGATCGAAGAGGGGGAGATCGCAGTGGGAGAGATCGAAGAGGGGGAGATCGCAGTGGGAGAGATCGAAGAGGGGGAGATCGCAGTGGGAGAGATCGCAGGGAGGGATCACAGTGGGAGTGATTGCAGAGGGAGAGATCGAAGAGGGAGAGATCACAGGGAGAGTTCACAGTGGGAGAGACCAAAGAGGGAGAGATCGCAAATGGAGAGATCGCAGAGGTAGAGATCGCAGAGGTAGAGATCACAGAGGTAGAGATCGCAGAGGGAGAGATCGCAGGGAGAGATCACAGTGGGAGAGACCAAAGAGGGAGAGATTGCAAAGGGAGAGATCGCAGGGAGAGATTGCAAAGGGAGAGATTGCAGAGGGAGCGATCACAGAGGGAGAGATTGCAGTCGGAGAGATCGCAGCGAGAGTTCACAGAGGGGGAGATCGCAGTGGGAGAGACTGAAGAGGGAGAGATTGCAGAGGGAGAGATCACAAGGGGAGAGATTGCAGTTGGAGAAATCGCAGCGAGAGTTCACAGAGGGGGAGATCGCAGTGGGAGAGACTGAAGAGGGAGAGATTGAAGAGGGGGAATTTGCAGTGGGAGAGACCGAAGAGGGAGAGATTGCAGCGAGAGTTCACAGAGGGGGAGATCGCAGTGGGAGAGACCGAAGAGGGAGAGATCGCAGTGGGAGAGACCGAAGAGGGAGAGATCGAAGAGGGGGAGATCGCAGTGGGAGAGACCGAAGAGGGAGAGATCGCAGTGGGAGAGACCGAAGAGGGAGAGATCGAAGAGGGGGAGATCGCAGTGGGAGAGATCGAAGAGCGACAGATCGAAGAGGGGGAGATCGCAATGGGAGAGATCGAAGAGGGGGAGATCGCAGTGGGAGAGATCGAAGAGGGGGAGATCGCAGTGGGAGAGATCGAAGAGGGAGAGATCGCAGTGGGAGAGATCGCAGGGAGAGATCGCAGGGAGAGATCGCAGGGAGGGATCACAGTGGGAGTGATTGCTGAGGGAAAGATCGAAGAAGGAGAGATCGAAGAGGGAGAGATCACAGGGAGAGTTCACAGAGGGGGAGATCGCAGAGGGAGAGATCGCAGAGGGAGGGATTGCTTTGGGGGAGATCACAGAGGGAGAGATCGCAGAGGTAGAGATCGCAGAGGGAGAGATTGCAGGGAGAGATCACAGTGGGAAAGACCAAAGAGGGAGAGATCGCAAAGGGAGAGATCGCAGAGGTAGAAATCACAGAGTGAGCGATCACAAAGGAAGAGATCGCAGGGAGAGATTGCAAAGGGAGAGTTCGCAGAGGGAGAGATCGCGAGGGGAGGGATCACAGAGGGAGAGATCGCAGAGGGAGAGATCGCAGAGGCAGAGGTCGCAAAGGGAGAGGTCGCTGAAGGAGAGATCGCAGAGGGAGAGATCGCAGAGGGAGAGATCGCAGAGGGAGAGATCGCAGAGGGAGAGGTCGCAAAGGGAGAGGTCGCTGTAGGAGAGATCGCAGAGGGAGAGATCGCAGAGGGACAGGTCGCAAAGGGAGAGGTCGCTGCAGGAGAGGTCGCAGGGAGAGTCGAAGAGGGAGAGATTGCAAAGGGAGAGATCGCAGAGGGAGAGATCGCAAGGAGAGATCGCAGGGAGAGTCGAAGAGGGAGAGATTGCAAAGGGAGAGATTGCAAAGGGAGAGATTGCAAAGGGAGAGATCGCAGAGGGAGAGATCGCAATAGAGATCACAGGGAGAGATCGAAGAGGGAGAGATCGCAGAGGGAGAGATCGAAGAGGGAGAGATCACAGGAAGAGATCGCTGGGAGAGATCAACGAGGGAGAGATGGCAGAGGGAGAGATCACAGATGGAGAGATTGCAGCGGGAGAGATCGCAGAGGGAGAGATCGCAGAGGGAGAGATCACAGAGGGCGAGATCGCAGCGGGAGAGATCGCAGAGGGAGAGATCGCAGAGCGAGAGATCGCAGAGGAAGAGATCGCAGTGGGAGAGATCACAGGAAGAGATCGAAGAGGGGGAGAACACAATGAGAGATCGCAGGGTCAGATCGAAGAGGGAGAGATCACAGAGGGAGAGATCGCAGTGGGAGAGATCACAGGAAGAGATCGAAGAGGGGGAGATCTCAAGCAGAGATCGCAGGGTTAGATCGAAGAGGGAGAGATCACAGGGAGAGATCGAAGAGGGGGAGATCTCAAGCAGAGATCGCAGGGTTAGATCGAAGAGGGAGAGATCACAGGGAGAGATCCCAGGAAGAGATCGAAGAGGGAGAAATCACAGAGGGAGAGATCGCAGAGGGAGAGATCGCAGAGGGAGAGATAGAGGAGGGAGAGATCAAGGAGGGGAGAGATCGCTGAGGGGGAGATCGCAGTGGGAGAGATCGAAGAGGGAGAGATCGCAGAGGGAGAGATCGCAGAGGGAGAGATCGCAGTGGGAGAGACCGAAGAGGGAGAGATCGCAGGGAGAGTTCACAGAGGGAGAGATTGCAGAGGGAGAGATTGCAGAGGGAGAGATCGCAGAGGGAGAGATCGCAGTCGGTGAGATTGGAGGGGGATATCGCAGGGAGAGAGGGAGGGAGAGAGGGAGGGCAGAGAGAGAAAGAGTGGGAGGGCAGAAGGAGAGATCGCAGGGAGAGTTCACAGAGGGAGAGATCGCAGAGGGAGAGTCCGAAGAGGGAGAGATCGCAGGGAGAGTTCACAGAGGGAGAGATCGCAGGGGGAGAGATCGCAGAGGGAGAGATCACAGAGGGAGAGATTGCAGAGGGAGAGATCGCAGTGGGAGAGATCGCAGTGGGAGAGATCGCAGTGGGAGAGATCGCAGAGGGAGAGATCGCAAAGGGAGAGATCGCAAAGGGAGAGATCGCAAAGGGAGAGATCACAAAGGGAGAGATCGCAAAGGGAGAGATCGCAAAGGGAGAGATCACAGAGGGAGAGATCGCAGAGGGAGAGATCGCAGAGGGAGAGATCGCAAAGGGAGAGATCGCAAAGGGAGAGATCGCAGAGGGAGAGGTCGCTGTAGGAGAGATCGCAGATGGAGAGATCGCAGAGGGACAGGTCGAAAAGGGAGAGGTCGCTGCAGGAGAGATCGCAGGGAGAGTCGAAGAGGGAGAGATTGCAAAGGGAGAGATCGCAGAGGGAGAGATCGCAAAGGGAAAGATCACAGAGGGAGAGATTGCAGTCGGAGAGATCGCAGCGAGAGTTCACAGAGGGGGAGATCGCAGTGGGAGAGACCGAAGAGGGAGAGATTGAAGAGGGGGAGATCGCAGTGGGAGAGACCGAAGAGGGAGAGATTGCAGCGAGAGTTCACAGAGGGGGAGATCGCAGTGGGAGAGACCGAAGAGGGAGAGATCGAAGAGGGGGAGATCGCAGTGGGAGAGATCGCAGTGGGAGAGATCGAAGAGGGGGAGATCGCAGTGGGAGAGATCGAAGAGGGAGAGATCGCAGTGGGAGAGATTGCAGGGAGGGATCACAGTGGGAGTGATTGCAGAGGGAGAGATCGAAGAGGGAGAGATCACAGGGAGAGTTCACAGAGGGGGAGATCGCAGAGGCAGAGATCACAGAGGGAGAGATCGCAGAGGGAGAGATCGCAAAGGGAGAGATCACAGAGGGAGAGATCGCAGAGGGAGAGCTCACAAAGGGAGAGATCACAAAAGGAGAGATCGTAGTGGGAGAGATCGCAAACGGAGAGATCACAGAGGGAGAGATCGTCGAGGGAGGGATCGCAGTTGGAGAGATCGCAGAGGGAGAGATCGTCGAGGGAGAGATCGCAGAGGGAGAGATCGCAGAGGGAGAGATCGCAGAGGGAGAGATCGTCGAGGGAGAGATCACAAAGGGAGAGATCGCAGAGGGAGAGATCGCAACGGGAGAGATCGCAAAGGGAGAGATCGCAGAGGGAGAGATCGCAGAGGGAGAGATCACAGAGAGAGAGATCGCAAAGGGAGAGATCACAGGGAGAGATCGCAAAGAGAGAGATCGCAGGGAGAGATCGCAGGGGGAGAGATCGCAGAGGGAGAGATCGCAGGGCGAGATCACATTAGGAGAGATCGCAGGGGGAAAGATCGAAGAGGGAGAGATCGCAGGGAGAGATCACATTAGGAGAGATCGCAAAGGGAGAGATCGCAGGGAGAGATCGCAGGGGGAGATCACATTCGGAGAGATCGCAGAGGGAGAGATCGCAGAGGGAGAGATCGCAATGGGAGAGATCGCAGAGGGAGAGATCACATTGGGAGAGATCGCAAAGGGAGAGATCTCATTAGGAGAGATCGCAAAGGGAGAGATCTCATTAGGAGAGATCGCAGAGGGAGAGATCGCAGAGGGAGAGATCACATTAGGAAAGATCGCAGAGGGAGAGATCGCAGAGGGAGAGATCGCAATGGGAGAGATCGCAGAGAGAGAGATCGCAGAGAGAGAGAGCAGAGCGAGAGATCACAGAGGGAGAGATCGCAAAGGGAGAGATCGCAAAGGGAGAGATCGCAGAGGGAGAGATCGCAGAGGGAGAGATCGCAAAGGGAGAGATCGCAACGGGAGAGATCGCAAAGGGAGAGATCGCAGAGGGAGAGACCGCAGAGGGAGAGATCACTGAGAGAGAGATCGCAAAGGGAGAGATCACAGGGAGAGATCGCAAAGGGAGAGATCGCAGGGAGAGATCGCAGGGGGAGAGATCGCAGAGGGAGAGATCGCAGGGAGAGATCACATTAGGAGAGATCGCAAAGGGAGAGATCGCAGGGGGAAAGATCGCAGAGGGAGAGATCGCAGGGAGAGATCACATTAGGAGAGATCGCAAAGGGAGAGATTGCAGGGAGAGATCGCAGGGGGAGATCACATTCGGAGAGATCGCAGAGGGAGAGATCGCAGAGGGAGAGATCGCAATGGGAGAGATCGCAGAGGGAGAGATCACATTGGGAGAGATCGCAAAGGGAGAGATCTCATTAGGAGAGATCGCAGAGGGAGAGATCGCAGAGGGAGAGATCGCAATGGGAGAGATCACATTAGGAGAGATCGCAGAGGGAGAGATCGCAATGGGAGAGATCGCAGAGGGAGAGATCGCAGGGAGAGATCGCAGAGGGAGAGATCACAGAGGGAGAGATCGCAAAGGGAGAGATCGCAAAGGGAGAGATCGTAGAGGGAGAGATCGCAGAGGGAGAGATCGCAGGGAGAGATCACAGAGGGAGAGATCGCAGAGGGAGAGATCACAGAGAGAGAGATCGCAGAGGGAGAGATCACAGAGGGAGAGATCACAGAGGGAGAGATCACAGAGGGAGAGATCACAGAGGGAGAGATCGCAAAGGGAGAGATCGCAGAGAGAGATCGCAGAGGGAGAGATCGCAGAGGAAGAGATCGCAGGGAGAGATCACAGAGGGAGAGATCACAGAGGGAGAGATCGCAGAGGGAGAGATCACTGAGTGAGAGATTGCAAAGGGAGAGATCGCAGGGAGAGATCGCAGGGAGAGATCGCAGGGAGAGATCACGGAGGGAGAGATCACAGAGGGAGAGATCGCAAAGGGAGAGATCGCAAAGGGAGAGATCGCAGAGGGAGAGATCGTAGAGGGAGAGATCACAGAGGGAGAGATCACATTGGGAGAGATCGCAAAGGGAGAGATTGCAGAGGGAGAGATCACAGAGAGAGAGATCGCAGAGGGAGAGATCACAGAGGGAGAGATCGCAAAGGGAGAGATCGCAAAGGGAGAGATCGCAGAGAGAGATCGCAGAGGGAGAGATCGCAGAGGGAGAGATCGCAGGGAGAGATCGCAGAGGAAGAGATCGCAGAGGAAGAGATCGCAGAGGGAGAGATCGCAGAGGGAGAGATCGCAGAGAGAGAGATCACAGAGAGAGAGATCGCAAAGGGAGAGATCGCAAAGGGAGAAATCGCAAAGGGAGAGATCGCAAAGGGAGAGATCGCAGGGAGAGATCGCAGAGGGAGAGATCGCAGAGGGAGAGATCGCAGAGGGAGAGATCGCAGTGGGAGAGATCGCAGTGGGAGAGATCGCAGTGGGAGAGATCGCAGAGGGAGAGATCGCAAAGGGAGAGATCGCAGAGGGAGAGATCGCAGAGGGAGAGATCGCAGAGGGAGAGATTGCAGTCGGAGAGATCGCAGAGGGAGAGATCACAGAGAGAGATCGCAAAGGGAGAGATCGCAAAGGGAGAGATCGCAGAGAGAGAGATCGCAAAGGGAGAGATCGCAGAGGGAGAGATCGCAGGGAGAGATCGCAGTGGGAGAGATCGCAGTGGGAGAGATCGCAGAGGGAGAGATCACAGAGAGAGAGATCGCAGGGAGAGATCGCAGGGAGAGATCGCAGTTGGAGAGATCGCAGAGGGAGAGATCGCAGAGGGAGAGATCACAGAGAGAGCGATCACAGAGCGAGAGATCACAGAGGGAGAGATTGCAGAGGCAGAGATCGCAATGGGAGAGATCGCAGGGAGAGATCGCAATGGGAGAGCTCGCAGAGGGAGAGCTCGCAGAGAGAGATCGCAGAGGGAGAGATCGCAGAGGGAGAGATCGCAGAGGGAGAGATCACAGAGAGAGAGATCACAGAGGGAGAGATCACAGAGGGAGAGATCGCAGAGGGAGAGATTGCAGAGGGAGAGATCACAGTAGGAAAGATCGCAGAGGGAGAGATCGCAGAGAGAGATCGCAGAGGGAGAGATTGCAGAGGCAGAGATCGCAATGGGAGAGATCGCAGAGGGAGAGGTTGCAGAGGCAGAGATCACAATGGGAGAGATCGCGGAGGGAGAGATCGCAGAGGGAGAGATCACAGTGGGAGAGATCGCAGAGGGAGAAATCACAGTAGGAAAGATCGCAGAGGGAGAGATCGCAGAGAAAGATCGCAGAGGGAGAGATCGCAGAGGGAGAGATCACAGAGGGAGAGATCGCAGAGGGAGAGATCACAGAGGGAGAGATGGCAGTAGGAGAGATCGCAGAGGGAGAGATCACAGAGGGAGAGATCGCCGAGGGAGAGATCGCCGAGCGAGATATCGCAGAGGGAGAGATCGCAGTGGGAGTGATCGCAGAGGAAGAGATTGCATTGGGAGAGATTGCGGAGAGAGAGATCGAAGACGGACCTATCGCAGCAGGAGAGATCGCAAAGGGAGAGATCGTAGGGAGTGATCGCTGAGGGAGAGATCGCAGAGGGAGAGATCACAGAGGGAGAGATCACATTAGGAGAGATCGCAGAGGGTAGATCGCAGAGGGAGAGATCGCAATGGGAGAGATCGCAGAGGGAGAGAACGCAGGGAGAGATCGCAGAGGGAGAGATCACAGAGGGAGAGATCTCAGAGGGAGAGATCGCAAAGGGAGAGATCGCAAAGGGAGAGATCGCAGAGGGAGAGATCGCAGAGGGAGAGATCGCAGAGGGAGAGATCGCAGAGGGAGAGATCACTGAGTGAGAGATTGCAAAGGGAGAGATCGCAGGGAGAGATCGCAGAGGGAGAGATCGCAGGGAGAGATCACAGAGGGAGAGATCGCAGAGGTAGACTTCGCAGGGAGAGATCACTGAGTGAGAGATCGCAGAGGGAGAGATTGCAGTTGGAGAGATCGCAGTGGGAGAGATCGCAGTGGGAGAGATCGCAGAGGGAGAGATCGCAGTGAGAGATCGCAGGGAGAGATCACAGAGGGAGAGATCGCAGGGAGAGATCACAGAGGGAGAGATCGCAGAGGTAGAGATCGCAGGGAGAGATCACAGAGGAAGAGATCGCAGTTGGAGAGATCGCAGTTGGAGAGATCGCAGTGGGAGAGATCGCAGTGGGAGAGATCGCAGAGGGAGAGATCGCAGAGGGAGAGATCGCAGAGGGAGAGATCGCAGAGGGAGAGATCGCAGTAGGAGAGATCAGAGAGGGAGCGATCGCAAAGGGAGAGATCGCAGAGGGAGAGATCGCAGAGGGAGAGATCACAGAGAGTGATCGCAAAGGGATAGATCGCAGGGAGCGATCGCAGAGGGAGAGATTGCAGGGAGAGATCGCAGGGGGCGAGATCGCAAAGGGAGAGATCGCAGGTAGAGATCGCAGAGGGAGAGATCGCAGAGGGAGAGATCGCAGAGGGAGAGATCACAGAGGGAGAGATTGCAGAGGGAGAGATCGCAGTGGGAGAGATCGCAGTGGGAGAGATCGCAGTGGGAGAGATCGCAGAGGGAGAGATCGCAAAGGGAGAGATCGCAAAGGGAGAGATCGCAAAGGGAGAGATCACAAAGGGAGAGATCGCAAAGGGAGAGATCGCAAAGGGAGAGATCACAGAGGGAGAGATCGCAGAGGGAGAGATCGCAGAGGGAGAGATCGCAAAGGGAGAGATCGCAAAGGGAGAGATCGCAGAGGGAGAGGTCGCTGTAGGAGAGATCGCAGAGGGAGAGATCGCAGAGGGACAGGTCGAAAAGGGAGAGGTCGCTGCAGGAGAGATCGCAGGGAGAGTCGAAGAGGGAGAGATTGCAAAGGGAGAGATCGCAGAGGGAGAGATCGCAAAGGGAAAGATCACAGAGGGAGAGATTGCAGTCGGAGAGATCGCAGCGAGAGTTCACAGAGGGGGAGATCGCAGTGGGAGAGACCGAAGAGGGAGAGATTGAAGAGGGGGAGATCGCAGTGGGAGAGACCGAAGAGGGAGAGATTGCAGCGAGAGTTCACAGAGGGGGAGATCGCAGTGGGAGAGACCGAAGAGGGAGAGATCGAAGAGGGGGAGATCGCAGTGGGAGAGATCGCAGTGGGAGAGATCGAAGAGGGGGAGATCGCAGTGGGAGAGATCGAAGAGGGAGAGATCGCAGTGGGAGAGATTGCAGGGAGGGATCACAGTGGGAGTGATTGCAGAGGGAGAGATCGAAGAGGGAGAGATCACAGGGAGAGTTCACAGAGGGGGAGATCGCAGAGGCAGAGATCACAGAGGGAGAGATCGCAGAGGGAGAGATCGCAAAGGGAGAGATCACAGAGGGAGAGATCGCAGAGGGAGAGCTCACAAAGGGAGAGATCACAAAAGGAGAGATCGTAGTGGGAGAGATCGCAAACGGAGAGATCACAGAGGGAGAGATCGTCGAGGGAGGGATCGCAGTTGGAGAGATCGCAGAGGGAGAGATCGTCGAGGGAGAGATCGCAGAGGGAGAGATCGCAGAGGGAGAGATCGCAGAGGGAGAGATCGTCGAGGGAGAGATCACAAAGGGAGAGATCGCAGAGGGAGAGATCGCAACGGGAGAGATCGCAAAGGGAGAGATCGCAGAGGGAGAGATCGCAGAGGGAGAGATCACAGAGAGAGAGATCGCAAAGGGAGAGATCACAGGGAGAGATCGCAAAGAGAGAGATCGCAGGGAGAGATCGCAGGGGGAGAGATCGCAGAGGGAGAGATCGCAGGGCGAGATCACATTAGGAGAGATCGCAGGGGGAAAGATCGAAGAGGGAGAGATCGCAGGGAGAGATCACATTAGGAGAGATCGCAAAGGGAGAGATCGCAGGGAGAGATCGCAGGGGGAGATCACATTCGGAGAGATCGCAGAGGGAGAGATCGCAGAGGGAGAGATCGCAATGGGAGAGATCGCAGAGGGAGAGATCACATTGGGAGAGATCGCAAAGGGAGAGATCTCATTAGGAGAGATCGCAAAGGGAGAGATCTCATTAGGAGAGATCGCAGAGGGAGAGATCGCAGAGGGAGAGATCACATTAGGAAAGATCGCAGAGGGAGAGATCGCAGAGGGAGAGATCGCAATGGGAGAGATCGCAGAGAGAGAGATCGCAGAGAGAGAGAGCAGAGCGAGAGATCACAGAGGGAGAGATCGCAAAGGGAGAGATCGCAAAGGGAGAGATCGCAGAGGGAGAGATCGCAGAGGGAGAGATCGCAAAGGGAGAGATCGCAACGGGAGAGATCGCAAAGGGAGAGATCGCAGAGGGAGAGACCGCAGAGGGAGAGATCACTGAGAGAGAGATCGCAAAGGGAGAGATCACAGGGAGAGATCGCAAAGGGAGAGATCGCAGGGAGAGATCGCAGGGGGAGAGATCGCAGAGGGAGAGATCGCAGGGAGAGATCACATTAGGAGAGATCGCAAAGGGAGAGATCGCAGGGGGAAAGATCGCAGAGGGAGAGATCGCAGGGAGAGATCACATTAGGAGAGATCGCAAAGGGAGAGATTGCAGGGAGAGATCGCAGGGGGAGATCACATTCGGAGAGATCGCAGAGGGAGAGATCGCAGAGGGAGAGATCGCAATGGGAGAGATCGCAGAGGGAGAGATCACATTGGGAGAGATCGCAAAGGGAGAGATCTCATTAGGAGAGATCGCAGAGGGAGAGATCGCAGAGGGAGAGATCGCAATGGGAGAGATCACATTAGGAGAGATCGCAGAGGGAGAGATCGCAATGGGAGAGATCGCAGAGGGAGAGATCGCAGGGAGAGATCGCAGAGGGAGAGATCACAGAGGGAGAGATCGCAAAGGGAGAGATCGCAAAGGGAGAGATCGTAGAGGGAGAGATCGCAGAGGGAGAGATCGCAGGGAGAGATCACAGAGGGAGAGATCGCAGAGGGAGAGATCACAGAGAGAGAGATCGCAGAGGGAGAGATCACAGAGGGAGAGATCACAGAGGGAGAGATCACAGAGGGAGAGATCACAGAGGGAGAGATCGCAAAGGGAGAGATCGCAGAGAGAGATCGCAGAGGGAGAGATCGCAGAGGAAGAGATCGCAGGGAGAGATCACAGAGGGAGAGATCACAGAGGGAGAGATCGCAGAGGGAGAGATCACTGAGTGAGAGATTGCAAAGGGAGAGATCGCAGGGAGAGATCGCAGGGAGAGATCGCAGGGAGAGATCACAGAGGGAGAGATCACAGAGGGAGAGATCGCAAAGGGAGAGATCGCAAAGGGAGAGATCGCAGAGGGAGAGATCGTAGAGGGAGAGATCACAGAGGGAGAGATCACATTGGGAGAGATCGCAAAGGGAGAGATTGCAGAGGGAGAGATCACAGAGAGAGAGATCGCAGAGGGAGAGATCACAGAGGGAGAGATCGCAAAGGGAGAGATCGCAAAGGGAGAGATCGCAGAGAGAGATCGCAGAGGGAGAGATCGCAGAGGGAGAGATCGCAGGGAGAGATCGCAGAGGAAGAGATCGCAGAGGAAGAGATCGCAGAGGGAGAGATCGCAGAGGGAGAGATCGCAGAGAGAGAGATCACAGAGAGAGAGATCGCAAAGGGAGAGATCGCAAAGGGAGAAATCGCAAAGGGAGAGATCGCAAAGGGAGAGATCGCAGGGAGAGATCGCAGGGAGAGATCGCAGAGGGAGAGATCGCAGAGGGAGAGATCGCAGAGGGAGAGATCGCAGAGGGAGAGATCGCAGTGGGAGAGATCGCAGTGGGAGAGATCGCAGTGGGAGAGATCGCAGAGGGAGAGATCGCAAAGGGAGAGATCACAGGGAGAGATCGCAGAGGGAGAGATCGCAGAGGGAGAGATTGCAGTCGGAGAGATCGCAGAGGGAGAGATCACAGAGAGAGATCGCAAAGGGAGAGATCGCAAAGGGAGAGATCGCAGAGAGAGAGATCGCAAAGGGAGAGATCGCAGAGGGAGAGATCGCAGGGAGAGATCGCAGTGGGAGAGATCGCAGTGGGAGAGATCGCAGAGGGAGAGATCACAGAGAGAGAGATCGCAGGGAGAGATCGCAGGGAGAGATCGCAGTTGGAGAGATCGCAGAGGGAGAGATCGCAGAGGGAGAGATCACAGAGAGAGCGATCACAGAGCGAGAGATCACAGAGGGAGAGATTGCAGAGGCAGAGATCGCAATGGGAGAGATCGCAGGGAGAGATCGCAATGGGAGAGCTCGCAGAGGGAGAGCTCGCAGAGAGAGATCGCAGAGGGAGAGATCGCAGAGGGAGAGATCGCAGAGGGAGAGATCACAGAGAGAGAGATCACAGAGGGAGAGATCACAGAGGGAGAGATCGCAGAGGGAGAGATTGCAGAGGGAGAGATCACAGTAGGAAAGATCGCAGAGGGAGAGATCGCAGAGAGAGATCGCAGAGGGAGAGATTGCAGAGGCAGAGATCGCAATGGGAGAGATCGCAGAGGGAGAGGTTGCAGAGGCAGAGATCACAATGGGAGAGATCGCGGAGGGAGAGATCGCAGAGGGAGAGATCACAGTGGGAGAGATCGCAGAGGGAGAAATCACAGTAGGAAAGATCGCAGAGGGAGAGATCGCAGAGAAAGATCGCAGAGGGAGAGATCGCAGAGGGAGAGATCACAGAGGGAGAGATCGCAGAGGGAGAGATCACAGAGGGAGAGATGGCAGTAGGAGAGATCGCAGAGGGAGAGATCACAGAGGGAGAGATCGCCGAGGGAGAGATCGCCGAGCGAGATATCGCAGAGGGAGAGATCGCAGTGGGAGTGATCGCAGAGGAAGAGATTGCATTGGGAGAGATTGCGGAGAGAGAGATCGAAGACGGACCTATCGCAGCAGGAGAGATCGCAAAGGGAGAGATCGTAGGGAGTGATCGCTGAGGGAGAGATCGCAGAGGGAGAGATCACAGAGGGAGAGATCACATTAGGAGAGATCGCAGAGGGTAGATCGCAGAGGGAGAGATCGCAATGGGAGAGATCGCAGAGGGAGAGAACGCAGGGAGAGATCGCAGAGGGAGAGATCACAGAGGGAGAGATCTCAGAGGGAGAGATCGCAAAGGGAGAGATCGCAAAGGGAGAGATCGCAGAGGGAGAGATCGCAGAGGGAGAGATCGCAGAGGGAGAGATCGCAGAGGGAGAGATCACTGAGTGAGAGATTGCAAAGGGAGAGATCGCAGGGAGAGATCGCAGAGGGAGAGATCGCAGGGAGAGATCACAGAGGGAGAGATCGCAGAGGTAGACTTCGCAGGGAGAGATCACTGAGTGAGAGATCGCAGAGGGAGAGATTGCAGTTGGAGAGATCGCAGTGGGAGAGATCGCAGTGGGAGAGATCGCAGAGGGAGAGATCGCAGTGAGAGATCGCAGGGAGAGATCACAGAGGGAGAGATCGCAGGGAGAGATCACAGAGGGAGAGATCGCAGAGGTAGAGATCGCAGGGAGAGATCACAGAGGAAGAGATCGCAGTTGGAGAGATCGCAGTTGGAGAGATCGCAGTGGGAGAGATCGCAGTGGGAGAGATCGCAGAGGGAGAGATCGCAGAGGGAGAGATCGCAGAGGGAGAGATCGCAGAGGGAGAGATCGCAGTAGGAGAGATCAGAGAGGGAGCGATCGCAAAGGGAGAGATCGCAGAGGGAGAGATCACAGAGAGAGTGATCGCAAAGGGATAGATCGCAGGGAGCGATCGCAGAGGGAGAGATTGCAGGGAGAGATCGCAGGGGGCGAGATCGCAAAGGGAGAGATCGCAGGTAGAGATCGCAGAGGGAGAGATCGCAGAGGGAGAGATCGCAGAGGGAGAGATCGCAAAGGGAGAGATCGCAAAGGGAGAGATCGCAAAGGGAGAGATCACAGAGGGAGAGATCACAGAGAGAGAGATCGCAAAGGGAGAGATCACAGGGAGAGATCGCAGGGAGAGGTCGCAGGGGGAGAGATCGCAGAGGGAGAGATCGCAGGGAGAGATCACATTAGGAGAGATTGCAAAGGGAGAGATCACAGGGAGAGATCGCAGGGGGAAAGATCGCAGAGGGAGAGATCGCAGGGAGAGATCACATTAGGAGAGATCGCAAAGGAAGAGATCGCAGGGAGAGATCGCAGGGGGAGATCACATTAGGGGAGATCGCAGAGGGAGAGAACGCAGAGGGAGAGATCGCAATGGGAGAATTCGCAGAGGGGGAGATCACATTGGGAGAGATCGCAAAGTGAGAGATCTCATTAGGAGAGATCGCAGAGGGAGAGATCGCAATGGGAGAGATCGCAGAGGGAGAGATCACATTAGGAGAGATCGCAGAGGGAGAGATCGCAGAGGGAGAGATCGCAGAGGGAGAGATCGCAATGGGAGAGATCGCAGAGGGAGAGATCGCAGAGGGAGAGATCGCAGGGAGAGATCGCAGAGGGAGAGATCACAGAGGGAGAGATCGCAAAGGGAGAGATCGCAAACGGAGAGATCGCAGAGGGAGAGATCGCAGAGGGAGAGATCGCAGGGAGAGATCACAGAGGGAGAGATCACATTGGGAGAGATCGCAAAGGGAGAGATCGCAGAGAGAGAGATCGCAGAGGGAGAGTTCACAGAGGGAGAGATCACAGAGGGAGAGATCGCAAAGGGAGAGATCGCAGTGAGAGATCACAGAGGGAGAGATCGCAGAGGTAGAGTTCGCAGGGAGAGATCGCAGAGGGAGAGATCGCAGAGGGAGAGATCGCAAAGGGAGAGATCGCAGAGGGAGAGATCGCAGAGGGAGAGATCGCAGGGAGAGATCACAGAGGGAGAGATCGCAATGGGAGAGATCGCAGAGGGAGAGATCACATTAGGAGAGATCGCAGAGGGAGAGATCACAGAGGGAGAGATCGCAGAGGGAGAGATCACAGAGGGAGAGATCGCAGTAGGAGAGATCGCAGAGGGAGAGATCACAGAGGGAGAGATCGCCGAGGGAGAGATCGCCGAGCGAGATATCGCAGAGGGAGAGATCGCAGTGGGAGTGATCGCAGAGGAAGAGATTGCATTGGGAGAGATTGCGGAGAGAGAGATCGAAGACGGACCTATCGCAGCAGGAGAGATCGCAAAGGGAGAGATCGTAGGGAGTGATCGCTGAGGGAGAGATCGCAGAGGGAGAGATCACAGAGGGAGAGATCACATTAGGAGAGATCGCAGAGGGTAGATCGCAGAGGGAGAGATCGCAATGGGAGAGATCGCAGAGGGAGAGAACGCAGGGAGAGATCACAGAGGGAGAGATCACAGAGGGAGAGATCGCAAAGGGAGAGATCGCAAAGGGAGAGATCGCAGAGGGAGAGATCGCAAAGGGAGAGATCGCAGAGGGAGAGATCGCAGAGGGAGAGATCGCAGAGGGAGAGATCGCAGAGGGAGAGATCGCAGAGGGAGAGATCACTGAGTGAGAGATTGCAAAGGGAGAGATCGCAGGGAGAGATCGCAGAGGGAGAGATCGCAGGGAGAGATCGCAGGGAGAGATCACAGAGGGAGAGATCGCAGAGGTAGACTTCGCAGGGAGAGATCACTGAGGGAGAGATCACTGAGGGAGAGATCGCAGAGGGAGAGATTGCAGTTGGAGAGATCGCAGTGGGAGAGATCGCAGAGGTAGAGATCGCAGAGGGAGAGATCGCAGTGAGAGATCGCAGTGAGAGATCGCAGGGAGAGATCGCAGTGGGAGAGATCGCAGTGGGAGAGATCGCAGAGGGAGAGATCGCAGAGGGAGAGATCGCAGAGGGAGAGATCGCAGAGGGAGAGATCGCAGTAGGAGAGATCAGAGAGGGAGCGATCGCAAAGGGAGAGATCGCAGGGAGAGATCGCAGAGGGAGAGATCGCAGAGGGAGAGATCACAGAGAGAGTGATCGCAAAGGGATAGATCGCAGGGAGCGATCGCAGAGGGAGAGATTGCAGGGAGAGATCGCAGGGGGCGAGATCGCAAAGGGAGAGATCGCAGGTAGAGATCGCAGAGGGAGAGATCGCAGAGGGAGAGATCGCAGGGAGAGATCGCAGGGGGAGATCACATTAGGGGAGATCGCAGAGGGAGAGAACGCAGAGGGAGAGATCGCAATGGGAGAATTCGCAGAGGGGGAGATCACATTGGGAGAGATCGCAAAGTGAGAGATCTCATTAGGAGAGATCGCAGAGGGAGAGATCGCAATGGGAGAGATCGCAGAGGGAGAGATCACATTAGGAGAGATCGCAGAGGGAGAGATCGCAGAGGGAGAGATCGCAGAGGGAGAGATCGCAGAGGGAGAGATCGCAGAGGGAGAGATCGCAATGGGAGAGATCGCAGAGGGAGAGATCGCAGAGGGAGAGATCGCAGGGAGAGATCGCAGAGGGAGAGATCACAGAGGGAGAGATCGCAAAGGGAGAGATCGCAAACGGAGAGATCGCAGAGGGAGAGATCGCAGAGGGAGAGATCGCAGGGAGAGATCACAGAGGGAGAGATCACATTGGGAGAGATCGCAAAGGGAGAGATCGCAGAGAGAGAGATCGCAGAGGGAGAGTTCACAGAGGGAGAGATCACAGAGGGAGAGATCGCAAAGGGAGAGATCGCAGTGAGAGATCACAGAGGGAGAGATCGCAGAGGTAGAGTTCGCAGGGAGAGATCGCAGAGGGAGAGATCGCAGAGGGAGAGATCGCAAAGGGAGAGATCGCAGAGGGAGAGATCGCAGAGGGAGAGATCGCAGGGAGAGATCACAGAGGGAGAGATCGCAATGGGAGAGATCGCAGAGGGAGAGATCACATTAGGAGAGATCGCAGAGGGAGAGATCACAGAGGGAGAGATCGCAGAGGGAGAGATCACAGAGGGAGAGATCGCAGTAGGAGAGATCGCAGAGGGAGAGATCACAGAGGGAGAGATCGCCGAGGGAGAGATCGCCGAGCGAGATATCGCAGAGGGAGAGATCGCAGTGGGAGTGATCGCAGAGGAAGAGATTGCATTGGGAGAGATTGCGGAGAGAGAGATCGAAGACGGACCTATCGCAGCAGGAGAGATCGCAAAGGGAGAGATCGTAGGGAGTGATCGCTGAGGGAGAGATCGCAGAGGGAGAGATCACAGAGGGAGAGATCACATTAGGAGAGATCGCAGAGGGTAGATCGCAGAGGGAGAGATCGCAATGGGAGAGATCGCAGAGGGAGAGAACGCAGGGAGAGATCGCAGAGGGAGAGATCACAGAGGGAGAGATCACAGAGGGAGAGATCGCAAAGGGAGAGATCGCAAAGGGAGAGATCGCAGAGGGAGAGATCGCAGAGGGAGAGATCGCAGAGGGAGAGATCGCAGAGGGAGAGATCGCAGAGGGAGAGATCGCAGAGGGAGAGATCACTGAGTGAGAGATTGCAAAGGGAGAGATCGCAGGGAGAGATCGCAGAGGGAGAGATCGCAGGGAGAGATCGCAGGGAGAGATCACAGAGGGAGAGATCGCAGAGGTAGACTTCGCAGGGAGAGATCACTGAGGGAGAGATCGCAGAGGGAGAGATTGCAGTTGGAGAGATCGCAGTGGGAGAGATCGCAGTGGGAGAGATCACAGAGGTAGAGATCGCAGAGGGAGAGATCGCAGTGAGAGATCGCAGTGAGAGATCGCAGGGAGAGATCGCAGTGGGAGAGATCGCAGAGGGAGAGATCGCAGAGGGAGAGATCGCAGAGGGAGAGATCGCAGAGGGAGAGATCGCAGTAGGAGAGATCAGAGAGGGAGCGATCGCAAAGGGAGAGATCGCAGGGAGAGATCGCAGAGGGAGAGATCGCAGAGGGAGAGATCACAGAGAGAGTGATCGCAAAGGGATAGATCGCAGGGAGCGATCGCAGAGGGAGAGATTGCAGGGAGAGATCGCAGGGGGCGAGATCGCAAAGGGAGAGATCGCAGGTAGAGATCGCAGAGGGAGAGATCGCAGAGGGAGAGATCGCAGAGGGAGAGATCGCAAAGGGAGAGATCGCAAAGGGAGAGATCACAGAGGGAGAGATCGCAGAGGGAGAGATCACAGAGAGAGAGATCGCAAAGGGAGAGATCACAGGGAGAGATCGCAAAGGGAGAGATCGCAGGGAGAGGTCGCAGGGGGAGAGATCGCAGAGGGAGAGATCGCAGGGAGAGATCACATTAGGAGAGATCGCAATGGGAGAGATCACAGGGAGAGATCGCAGGGGGAAAGATCGCAGAGGGAGAGATCGCAGGGAGAGATCACATTAGGAGAGATCGCAAAGGAAGAGATCGCAGGGAGAGATCGCAGGGGGAGATCACATTAGGGGAGATCGCAGAGGGAGAGAACGCAGAGGGAGAGATCGCAATGGGAGAATTCGCAGAGGGGGAGATCACATTGGGAGAGATCGCAAAGTGAGAGATCTCATTAGGAGAGATCGCAGAGGGAGAGATCGCAATGGGAGAGATCGCAGAGGGAGAGATCACATTAGGAGAGATCGCAGAGGGAGAGATCGCAGAGGGAGAGATCGCAGAGGGAGAGATCGCAGAGGGAGAGATCGCGGAGGGAGAGATCGCAGGGAGAGAGATCACAGAGGGAGAGATCGCAAAGGGAGAGATCGCAAACGGAGAGATCACAGAGGGAGAGATCGCAGAGGGAGAGATCGCAGGGAGAGATCACAGAGGGAGAGATCACATTGGGAGAGATCACATTGGGAGAGATCGCAAAGGGAGAGATCGCAGAGGGAGAGATCGCAGAGGGAGAGATCGCAGAGGGAGAGATCACAGAGGGAGAGATCACAGAGGGAGAGATCGCAAAGGGAGAGATCGCAGTGAGAGATCACAGAGGGAGAGATCGCAGAGGTAGAGTTCGCAGGGAGAGATCACAGAGGGAGAGATCGCAGAGGGAGAGATCGCAAAGGGAGAGATCGCAAACGGAGAGATCGCAGAGGGAGAGATCGCAGAGGGAGAGATCGCAGAGGGAGAGATCGCAGAGGGAGAGATCGCAGGGAGAGATCACAGAGGGAGAGATCACATTGGGAGAGATCGCAAAGGGAGAGATCGCAGAGGGAGAGATCACAGAGAGAGAGATCGCAGAGAGAGAGATCGCAGAGGGAGAGATCACAGAGGGAGAGATCACAGAGGGAGAGATCGCAAAGGGAGAGATCGCAGTGAGAGATCACAGAGGGAGAGATCGCAGAGGTCGAGTTCGCAGGGAGAGATCACAGAGGGAGAGATCGCAGAGGGAGAGATCGCAGAGGGAGAGATCGCAGAGGGAGAGATCGCAGAGGGAGAGATTGCAGTTGGAGAGATCGCAGTTGGAGAGATCGCAGTTGGAGAGATCGCAGTGGGAGAGATCGCAGTGGGAGAGATCGCAGAGGGAGAGATCGCAGAGGGAGAGATCGCAGGGAGAGATCGCAGGGAGAGATCACAGAGGGAGAGATCGCAGGGAGAGATCACAGAGGGAGAGATCGCAGAGGTAGAGATCGCAGGGAGAGATCACAGAGGGAGAGATCGCAGAGGAAGAGATCGCAGAGGAAGAGATCGCAGTGGGAGAGATCGCAGAGGGAGAGATCGCAGAGGGAGAGATCGCAGAGGGAGAGATCGCAGAGGGAGAGATCGCAGTAGGAGAGATCAGAGAGGGAGCGATCGCAAAGGGAGAGATCGCAGGGAGAGATCGCAGAGGGAGAGATCGCAGAGGGAGAGATCACAGAGAGAGTGATCGCAAAGGGATAGATCGCAGGGAGCGATCGCAGAGGGAGAGATTGCAGGGAGAGATCGCAGGGGGCGAGATCGCAAAGGGAGAGATCGCAGGTAGAGATCGCAGAGGGAGAGATCGCAGAGGGAGAGATCGCAGAGGGAGAGATCGCAAAGGGAGAGATCGCAAAGGGAGAGATCGCAAAGGGAGAGATCACAGAGGGAGAGATCGCAGAGGGAGAGATCACAGAGAGAGAGATCGCAAAGGGAGAGATCACAGGGAGAGATCGCAAAGGGAGAGATCGCAGGGAGAGGTCGCAGGGGGAGAGATTGCAGAGGGAGAGATCGCAGGGAGAGATCACATTAGGAGAGATCGCAAAGGGAGAGATCACAGGGAAAGATCGCAGAGGGAGAGATCGCAGAGAGAGATCACATTAGGAGAGATCGCAAAGGAAGAGATCGCAGGGGGAGATCACATTAGGGGAGATCGCAGAGGGAGAGAACGCAGAGGGAGAGATCGCAATGGGAGAATTCGCAGAGGGGGAGATCACATTGGGAGAGATCGCAAAGTGAGAGATCTTATGAGGAGAGATCGCAGAGGGAGAGATCGCAATGGGAGAGATCGCAGAGGGAGAGATCACATTAGGAGAGATCGCAGAGGGAGAGATCGCAGAGGGAGAGATCGCAATGGGAGAGATCGCAGAGGGAGAGATCGCAGGGAGAGATCGCAGAGGGAGAGATCGCAGAGGGAGAGATCGCAAAGGGAGAGATCGCAGGGAGAGGTCGCAGGGGGAGAGATTGCAGAGGGAGAGATCGCAGGGAGAGATCACATTAGGAGAGATCGCAAAGGGAGAGATCACAGGGAAAGATCGCAGAGGGAGAGATCGCAGGGAGAGATCACATTAGGAGAGATCGCAAAGGAAGAGATCGCAGGGGGAGATCACATTAGGGGAGATCGCAGAGGGAGAGAACGCAGAGGGAGAGATCGCAATGGGAGAATTCGCAGAGGGGGAGATCACATTGGGAGAGATCGCAAAGTGAGAGATCTCATTAGGAGAGATCGCAGAGGGAGAGATCGCAATGGGAGAGATCGCAGAGGGAGAGATCACATTAGGAGAGATCGCAGAGGGAGAGATCGCAGAGGGAGAGATCGCAGAGGGAGAGATCGCAGAGGGAGAGATCGCGGAGGGAGAGATCGCAGGGAGAGAGATCACAGAGGGAGAGATCGCAAAGGGAGAGATCGCAAACGGAGAGATCGCAGAGGGAGAGATCGCAGAGGGAGAGATCGCAGGGAGAGATCACAGAGGGAGAGATCACATTGGGAGAGATCGCAAAGGGAGAGATCGCAGAGGGAGAGATCGCAGAGGGAGAGATCACAGAGGGAGAGATCACAGAGGGAGAGATCGCAAAGGGAGAGATCGCAGTGAGAGATCACAGAGGGAGAGATCGCAGAGGTAGAGTTCGCAGGGAGAGATCACAGAGGGAGAGATCGCAGAGGGAGAGATCGCAAAGGGAGAGATCGCAAACGGAGAGATCGCAGAGGGAGAGATCGCAGAGGGAGAGATCGCAGAGGGAGAGATCGCAGGGAGAGTTCACAGAGGGAGAGATCACATTGGGAGAGATCGCAAAGGGAGAGATCGCAGAGGGAGAGATCACAGAGAGAGAGATCGCAGAGAGAGAGATCGCAGAGGGAGAGATCACAGAGGGAGAGATCACAGAGGGAGAGATCGCAAAGGGAGAGATCGCAGTGAGAGATCACAGAGGGAGAGATCGCAGAGGTCGAGTTCGCAGGGAGAGATCACAGAGGGAGAGATTGCAGAGGGAGAGATTGCAGTTGGAGAGATCGCAGTTGGAGAGATCGCAGTGGGAGAGATCGCAGTGGGAGAGATCGCAGTGGGAGAGATCGCAGAGGGAGAGATCGCAGGGAGAGATCGCAGGGAGAGATCACAGAGGGAGAGATCGCAGGGAGAGATCACAGAGGGAGAGATCGCAGAGGTAGAGATCGCAGGGAGAGATCACAGAGGGAGAGATCGCAGAGGAAGAGATCGCAGTTGGAGAGATCGCAGTGGGAGAGATCGCAGAGGGAGAGATCGCAGAGGGAGAGATCGCAGAGGGAGAGATCGCAGAGGGAGAGATCGCAGTAGGAGAGATCAGAGAGGGAGCGATCGCAAAGGGAGAGATCGCAGGGAGAGATCGCAGAGGGAGAGATCGCAGAGGGAGAGATCACAGAGAGAGTGATCGCAAAGGGATAGATCGCAGGGAGCGATCGCAGAGGGAGAGATTGCAGGGAGAGATCGCAGGGGGCGAGATCGCAAAGGGAGAGATCGCAGGTAGAGATCGCAGAGGGAGAGATCGCAGAGGGAGAGATCGCAGAGGGAGAGATCGCAAAGGGAGAGATCGCAAAGGGAGAGATCGCAAAGGGAGAGATCACAGAGGGAGAGATCGCAGAGGGAGAGATCACAGAGAGAGAGATCGCAAAGGGAGAGATCACAGGGAGAGATCGCAAAGGGAGAGATCGCAGGGAGAGGTCGCAGGGGGAGAGATTGCAGAGGGAGAGATCGCAGGGAGAGATCACATTAGGAGAGATCGCAAAGGGAGAGATCACAGGGAAAGATCGCAGAGGGAGAGATCGCAGGGAGAGATCACATTAGGAGAGATCGCAAAGGAAGAGATCGCAGGGGGAGATCACATTAGGGGAGATCGCAGAGGGAGAGAACGCAGAGGGAGAGATCGCAATGGGAGAATTCGCAGAGGGGGAGATCACATTGGGAGAGATCGCAAAGTGAGAGATCTTATGAGGAGAGATCGCAGAGGGAGAGATCGCAATGGGAGAGATCGCAGAGGGAGAGATCACATTAGGAGAGATCGCAGAGGGAGAGATCGCAGAGGGAGAGATCGCAATGGGAGAGATCGCAGAGGGAGAGATCGCAGGGAGAGATCGCAGAGGGAGAGATCGCAGAGGGAGAGATCGCAGAGGGAGAGATCGCAGAGGGAGAGATCGCAAATGGAGAGATCGCAGAGGGAGAGATCGCAGAGGGAGAGATCGCAGGGAGAGATCACAGAGGGAGAGATCACATTGGGAGAGATCGCAAAGGGAGAGATCGCAGAGGGAGAGATCACAGAGAGAGAGATCGCAGAGGGAGAGATCACAGAGGGAGAGATCACAAAGGGAGAGATCGCAGTGAGAGATCACAGAGGGAGAGATCGCAGAGGTAGAGTTCGCAGGGAGAGATCACAGAGGGAGAGATCGCAGAGGGAGAGATCGCAGAGGGAGAGATTGCAGTTGGAGAGATCGCAGTGGGAGAGATCGCAGTGGGAGAGATCGCAGAGGGAGAGATCGCAGAGGGAGAGATCGCAGGGAGAGATCACAGAGGGAGAGATCGCAGGGAGAGATCGCAGGGAGAGATCACAGAGGGAGAGATCGCAGAGGTAGAGATCGCAGGGGGAGAGATCGCAGAGGGAGAGATTGCAGTTGGAGAGATCGCAGTGGGGGAGATCGCAGAGGGAGAGATCGCGGTAGGAGAGATCACAGAGGGAGAGATCGCAGGGAGAGATCGCAGAGGGAGAGATCGCAGAGGGAGAGATCGCAAAGGGAGAGATCGCAGGGAGCGATCGCAGAGGGAGAGATCGCAGGGAGAGATCGCAGGGGGAGAGATCGCAAAGGGAGAGATCGCAGGGAGAGATCGCAGGGGGAGAGATCGCAAAGGGAGAGATCGCAGAGGGAGAGATCGCAGAGGGAGAGATCGCAGAGGGAGAGATCGCAGAGGGAGAGATCGCAAAGGGAGAGATCGCAAAGGGAGAGATCGCAGAGGGAGAGATCACAGAGGGAGAGATCGCAGAGTGAGAGATCACAGAGAGAGAGATCGCACAGGGAGAGATCGCAAAGGGAGAGATCGCAGGGAGAGATCGCAGGGAGAGATCGCAGGGAGAGATCGCATTAGGAGAGATCGCAAAGGGAGAGATCGCAGGGAGAGATCGCAGGGGGAAAGATCGCAGAGGGAGAGATCGCAGGGAGAGATCACATTAGTAGAGATCGCAAAGGAAGAGATCGCAGGGAGAGATCGCAGGGGGAGATCACATTAGGAGAGATCGCAGAGGGAGAGATCGCAGAGGGAGAGATCGCAATGGGAGAGATCGCAGAGGGAGAGATCACATTGGGAGAGATCGCAGAGGGAGAGATTACAGAGGGAGAGATCGCAAAGGGAGAGATCGCAAAGGGGGAGATCGCAGAGGGAGAGATCGCAGAGGGAGAGCTCACATTGGGAGAGATCGCAAAGGGAGAGATCGCAGAGGGAGAGATCACAGAGAGAGAGATCGCAGAGGGAGAGATCACAGAGGGAGAGATCGCAAAGGGAGAGATCGCTTGGGGAGAGATCGCAGAGGGAGAGATCGCAGGGAGAGATCGCAGAGGAAGAGATCGCAGAGGGAGAGATCACAGAGGGAGAGATCACAGAGAGAGAGATCACAGAGAGAGAGATCACAGAGAGAGAGATCGCAAAGGGAGAGATCGCAAAGGGAGAGATCGCAGGGAGAGATCGCAGATGGAGAGATTGCAAAGTGAGAGATCGCAGGGCGTGATCGCAGAGGGAGAGATCGCAAAGGGAGAGATCGAAAACGGAGAGATCGCAAAGGGAGAGATCGCAGAGGGAGAGATCGTAAAGGGATAGATCGCAGAGGGAGCGAACACAGAGAGAGAGATCGCAAAGGGAGAGATCGCAAAGGGAGAGATCGCAAAGGGAGAGATCGCAAAGGGAGAGATCGCAGGGAGAGATCGCAGAGGGAGAGATCGCAGTGAGAGAGATCGCAAACGGAGAGATCGCAAAGGGAGAGATTGCAGGGAGAGATCGCAGAGGGAGAGATCGCAGAGGTAGAGATCGCAGGGAGAGATCGCAATGGGAGAGATCGCAGAGGGAGTGATCACAGAGAGAGAGATCGCAGGGAGAGATCGCAGTTGGAGAGATCGCAGTTGGAGAGATCACAGAGGGAGAGATCGCAGAGGGAGAGATCACAGAGAAAGAGATCACAGAGGGAGAGATCACAGAGGGAGAGATTGCAGAGGCAGAGAACGCAAAGGGAGAGATCTCGGAGGGAGATATCGCAGAGGGAGAGATCGCAGAGGGAGAGATCGCAGAGGGAGAGATCGCAGGGAGAGATCGAAGAGGGAGAGATCGCAGAGGGAGAGATCACAGAGGGAGAGATCACACAGGGAGTGATTGCAGAGGGAGAGATCACAGTTGGAAAGATCGCAGAGGGAGAGATCGCAGAGAGAGATCGCAGAGGGAGAGATTGCAGAGGCAGAGATCGCAATGGGAGAGATCGCAGAGGGAGAGGTTGCAGAGGCAGAGATCACAATGGGAGAGATCGAGGAGGGAGAGATCGCAGAGGGAGAGATCACAGTGGGAGAGATCGCAGAGGGAGAGATCACAGTAGGAAAGATCGCAGAGAGAGAGATCACAGAGGGAGAGATCGCAGTAGGAGAGGTCGCAGAGGGAGAGATCACAGAGGGAGAGATCGCAAAGGGAGAGATCGCAAAGGGAGAGATCGCAGAAGGAGAGATCGCAGAGGGAGAGATCGCAGGGAGAGATCACAGAGGGAGAGATCACATTGGGAGAGATCGCAAAGGGAGAGATCGCAGAGGGAGAGATCACAGAGAGAGAGATCGCAGAGGGAGAGATCACAGAGAGAGTGATCGCAAAGGGATAGATCGCAGGGAGCGATCGCAGAGGGAGAGATCGCAGGGAGAGATCGCAGGGGGAGAGATGGCAGGGGGAGAGATCGCAAAGGGAGAGATAGCAGGGAGAGATGGCAGAGGGAGAGATCGCAAAGGGAGAGATCGCAGAGGGAGAGATCGCAGAGGGAGAGATCGCAAAGGGAGAGATCGCAAAGGGAGAGATCGCAAAGGGAGAGATCGCAGAGGGAGAGATCACAGAGAGAGAGATCACAGAGAGAGAGATCGCAAAGGGAGAGATCACAGGGAGAGATCGCAAAGGGAGAGATCGCAGGGAGAGATCGCATGGGGAGAGATCGCAGAGGTACAGATCGCAGGGAGTGATCACATTAGGAGAGATCGCAGAGAGAGGTCGCAGGGGGAAAGATCGCAGAGGGAGAGATCGCAGGGAGAGATCACATTAGGAGAGATCGCAAAGGGAGAGATCGCAGGGGGAGATCACATTAGGAGAGATCGCAGAGGGAGAGAACGCAGAGGGAGAGATCGCAATGGGAGAGATCGCAGAGGGGGTGATCACATTGGGAGAGATCGCAAAGGGAGAGATCTCATTAGGAGAGATCGCAGAGGGAGAGATCGCAGAGGGAGAGATCACATTAGGAGAGATCGCAGAGGGAGAGATCGCAGAGGGAGAGATTACAGAGGGAGAGATCGCAGAGGGAGAGATCACAGGGAGAGATCGCAAAGGGAGAGATCGCAGGGAGAGATCGCAGGGAGAGATCACATTAGGAGAGATCGCAAAGGGAGAGATCGCAGGGAGAGATCACATTAGGAGAGATCGCAAAGGAAGAGATCGCAGGGAGAGATCGCAGGGGGAGATGACATTAGGAGAGATCGCAGAGGGAGAGATCGCAGAGGGAGAGATCGCAATGGGAGAGATCGCTGAGGGAGAGATCACATTGGGAGAGATCGCAAAGGGAGAGATCTCATTAGGAGAGATTGCAGAGGGAGAGATCGCAATGGGAGAGATCGCAGAGGGAGAGATCACATTAGCAGAGATCGCAGAGGGAGAGATCGCAGAGGGAGAGATCACAGAGAGAGTGATCGCAAAGGGATAGTTCGCAGGGAGCGATCGCAGAGGGAGAGATCGCAGGGAGAGATCGCAAAGGGAGAGATCGCAGGGAGAGATCGCAGAGGGAGAGATCGCAAAGGGAGAGATCGCAAAGGGAGAGATCACAGAGGGAGAGATCGCAGAGGGAGAGATCACAGAGAGAGAGATCGCAGAGGGAGAGATCGCAGAGGGAGAGATCACAGAGAGAGTGATCGCAAAGGGATAGTTCGCAGGGAGCGATCGCAGAGGGAGAGATCGCAGGGAGAGATCGCAAAGGGAGAGATCGCAGAGGGAGAGATCGCAAAGGGAGAGATCGCAAAGGGAGAGATCGCAAAGGGAGAGATCGCAGAGGGAGAGATCGCAGAGGGAGATATCACAGAGAGAGAGATCGCAAAGGGAGAGATCACAGGGAGAGATCGCAAAGGGAGAGATCGCAGGGAGAGATCGCAGGGAGAGATCGCAGGGGGAGAGATCGCAGAGGGACAGATCGCAGGGAGAGATCACATTAGGAGAGATCGCAAAGGGAGAGATCACAGAGAGAGATCGCAGGGGGAAAGATCGCAGAGGGAGAGATCGCAGGGAGAGATCACATTAGGAGAGATCGCAAAGGGAGAGATCGCAGGGAGAGATCGCAGGGGGAGATCACATTTGGAGAGATCGCAGAGGGAGAGAACGCAGAGGGAGAGATCGCAATGGGAGAGATCGCAGAGGGGGTGATCACATTGGGAGAGATCGCAGAGGGAGAGATCGCAGGGAGAGATCACAGGGAGAGATCACATTAGGAGAGATCGCAAAGTGAGAGATCGCAGGGAGAGATCGCAGGGGGAGAGATCGCAGAGGGAGAGATCGCAGAGGGAGAGATCGCAATGGGAGAGATCGCAGAGGGAGAGATCGCAGAGGGAGAGATCGCAGAGGGAGAGATCACAGAGGGAGAGATCGCAAAGGGAGAGATCGCAGAGGGAGAGATCGCAATGGGAGAGATCGCAGAGGGAGAGATCGCAGGGAGAGATCACAGAGGGAGAGATCACATTGGGAGAGATCGCAAAGGGAGAGATCGCAGAGGGAGAGATCACAGAGAGAGATCGCAGAGGGAGAGATCACAGAGGGAGAGATCACAGAGGGAGAGATCGCAGAGGGAGAGATCGCAGAGGGAGAGATCGCAGGGAGAGATCACATTAGGAGAGATCGCAAAGGGAGAGATCACAGAGAGAGGTCGCAGGGGGAAAGATCGCAGAGGGAGAGATCGCAGGGAGAGATCACATTAGGAGAGATCGCAAAGGGAGAGATCGCAGGGAGAGATCGCAGGGGGAGATCACATTAGGAGAGATCGCAGAGGGAGAGAACGCAGAGGGAGAGATCGCAATGGGAGAGATCGCAGAGGGGGTGATCACATTGGGAGAGATCGCAAAGGGAGAGATCTCATTAGGAGAGATCGCAGAGGGAGAGATCGCAATGGGAGAGATCGCAGAGGGAGAGATCACATTAGGAGAGATCGCAGAGGGAGAGATCGCAGAGGGAGAGATCGCAATGGGAGAGATCGCAGAGGGAGAGATCGCAGGGAGAGATCGCAGAGGGAGAGATCACAGAGGGAGAGATCGCAAAGGGAGAGATCGCAAAGGGAGAGATCGCAAAGGGAGAGATCGCAAAGGGAGAGATTACAGAGGGAGAGATCACAGGGAGAGATCGCAAAGGGAGAGATCGCAGGGAGAGATCGCAGGGAGAGATCACATTAGGAGAGATCGCAAAGGGAGAGATCGCAGGGGGAAAGATCGCAGAGGGAGAGATCGCAGGGAGAGATCACATTAGGAGAGATCGCAAAGGAAGAGATCGCAGGGAGAGATCGCAGGGGGAGATGACATTAGGAGAGATCGCAGAGGGAGAGATCGCAGAGGGAGAGATCGCAATGGGAGAGATCGCTGAGGGAGAGATCACATTGGGAGAGATCGCAAAGGGAGAGATCTCATTAGGAGAGATTGCAGAGGGAGAGATCGCAATGGGAGAGATCGCAGAGGGAGAGATCACATTAGCAGAGATCGCAGAGGGAGAGATCACAGAGAGAGTGATCGCAAAGGGATAGTTCGCAGGGAGCGATCGCAGAGGGAGAGATCGCAGGGAGAGATCGCAAAGGGAGAGATCGCAGGGAGAGATCGCAGAGGGAGAGATCGCAAAGGGAGAGATCGCAAAGGGAGAGATCGCAAAGGGAGAGATCACAGAGGGAGAGATCGCAGAGGGAGAGATCACAGAGAGAGAGATCGCAGAGGGAGAGATCGCAGAGGGAGAGATCACAGAGAGAGTGATCGCAAAGGGATAGTTCGCAGGGAGCGATCGCAGAGGGAGAGATCGCAGGGAGAGATCGCAAAGGGAGAGATCGCAGAGGGAGAGATCGCAAAGGGAGAGATCGCAAAGGGAGAGATCACAGAGGGAGAGATCGCAGAGGGAGAGATCACAGAGAGAGAGATCGCAAAGGGAGAGATCACAGGGAGAGATCGCAAAGGGAGAGATCGCAGGGAGAGATCGCAGGGGGAGAGATCGCAGAGGGACAGATCGCAGGGAGAGATCGCATTAGGAGAGATCGCAAAGGGAGAGATCACAGAGAGAGATCGCAGGGGGAAACATCGCAGAGGGAGAGATCGCAGGGAGAGATCACATTAGGAGAGATCGCAAAGGGAGAGATCGCAGGGAGAGATCGCAGGGGGAGATCACATTTGGAGAGATCGCAGAGGGAGAGAACGCAGAGGGAGAGATCGCAATGGGAGAGATCGCAGAGGGGGTGATCACATTGGGAGAGATCGCAGAGGGAGAGATCGCAGGGAGAGATCACAGGGAGAGATCACATTAGGAGAGATCGCAAAGTGAGAGATCGCAGGGAGAGATCGCAGGGGGAGAGATCGCAGAGGGAGAGATCGCAGAGGGAGAGATCGCAATGGGAGAGATCGCAGAGGGAGAGATCGCAGAGGGAGAGATCACAAAGGGAGAGAGCGCAGAGGGAGAGATCGCAATGGGAGAGATCGCAGAGGGAGAGATCGCAGGGAGAGATCACAGAGGGAGAGATCACAGAGGGAGAGATCACATTGGGAGAGATCGCAAAGGGAGAGATCGCAGAGGGAGAGATCACAGAGAGAGATCGCAGAGGGAGAGATCACAGAGGGAGAGATCACAGAGGGAGAGATCGCAGAGGGAGAGATCGCAGGGAGAGATCGCAGAGGAAGAGATCGCAGAGGGAGAGATTGCAGAGGGAGAGATCACAGAGAGAGAGATCACAGAGAGAGAGATCGCAAAGGGAGAGATCGCAGGGAGAGATCGCAGATGGAGAGATCGCAAAGGGAGAGATCGCAGAGGGAGAGATCGCAGAGGGAGAGATCGCAAAGGGAGAGATCGCAAAGGGAGAGATCGCAAAGGGAGAGATCGCAGGGAGAGATCGCAGAGGGAGAGATCGTAAAGGGAGAGATCGCAGAGGGAGCGATCACAGAGAGAGAGATCGCAAAGGGAGAGATCGCAAAGGGAGAGATCGCAGGGAGAGATCGCAGAGGGAGAGATCGCAGTGAGAGAGATCGCAAACGGAGAGATCGCAAAGGGAGACATCGCAGGGTGAGATCGCAGAGGGAGAGATCGCAGAGGGAGAGATCGCAGAGGGAGAGATCGCAGAGGGAGAGATCGCAGGGACAGATCGCAGGGAGAGATCGCAGGGAGAGATCGCAGTGGGAGAGATCGTAGAGGGAGAGATCGTAGAGGGAGAGATCGCAGAGGGAGAGATCGCAGAGGGAGAGATCGCAGGGAGAGATCGCAGGGAGAGATCGCAGAGGGAGAGATCGCAGAGGGAGAGATTGCAGAGGGAGAGATTGCAGAGGGAGAGATCGCAGAGGGAGAGATCACAGAGAAAGAGATCACAGAGGGAGAGATCACAGAGGGAGAGATCGCAGAGGCAGAGAACGCAAAGGGAGAGATCTCGAAGGGAGAGATCGCAGAGGGAGAGATCGCAGAGGGAGAGATCGCAGAGGGAGAGATCGCAGAGGGAGAGATTGCAGAGGCAGAGATCGCAATGGGAGAGATCGCAGGGAGAGATCGCAATGGGAGAGATCGCAGAGGGAGAGATCGCAGAGGGAGAGATCGCAGAGGGAGAGATCACAGAGAGAGAGATCACAGAGGGAGAGATTGCAGAGGGAGAGATCACAGTTGGAAAGATCGCAGAGGGAGAGATCGCAGAGAGAGATCGCAGAGGGAGTGATTGCAGAGGCAGAGATCGCAATGGGAGAGATCGCAGAGGGAGAGGTTGCAGAGGCAGAGATCACAATGGGAGAGATCGCGGAGGGAGAGATCGCAGAGGGAGAGATTACAGTAGGAAAGATCGCAGAGGGAGAGATCGCAGAGAGAGATCGCAGAGGGAGAGATCGCAGAGGGAGAGATCACAGAGGGAGAGATCGCAGTAGGAGAGATCGCAGAGGGAGAGATCACAGAGGGAGAGATCGCAAAGGGAGAGATCGCAAAGGGAGAGATCGCAGAGGGAGAGATCGCAGAGGGAGAGATCGCAGAGGGAGAGATCGCAGGGAGAGATCACAGAGGGAGAGATCACATTGGGAGAGATCGCAAAGGGAGAGATCGCAGAGAGAGAGATCGCAGAGGGAGAGATCACATAGAGAGAGATCGCAAAGGGGGAGATCACAGGGAGAGATCGCAGGGGGAAAGATCGCAGAGGGAGAGATCGCAGGGAGAGATCACATTAGGAGAGATCGCAAAGGAAGAGATCGCAGGGAGAGATCGCAGGGGGAGATCACATTAGGAGAGATCGCAAAGGAAGAGATCGCAGGGAGAGATCGCAGGGGGAGATCACATTAGGAGAGATCGCAGAGGGAGAGATCGCAGAGGGAGAGATCGCAATGGGAGAGATCGCTGAGGGAGAGATCACATTGGGAGAGATCGCAAAGGGAGAGATCTCATTAGGAGAGATCGCAATGGGAGAGATCGCAGAGGGAGAGATCGCAGAGGGAGAGATCGCAGAGGGAGAGATCACAGAGAGAGTGATCGCAAAGGGATAGATCGCAGGGAGCAATCGCAGAGGGAGAGATCGCAGGGAGAGATCGCAAAGGGAGAGATCGCAGGGAGAGATCGCAGAGGGAGAGATCGCAAAGGGAGAGATCGCAGAGGGAGAGATCGCAGAGGGAGAGATCGCAAAGGGAGAGATCGCAAAGGGAGAGATCGCAAAGGGAGAGATCACAGAGGGAGAGATCGCAGAGGGAGAGATCACAGAGAGAGAGATCGCACAGGGAGAGATCGCAAAGGGAGAGATCGCAGGGGGAGAGATCGCAGGGGGAGAGATCGCAGGGGGAGAGATCGCAGAGGGACTGATCGCAGGGAGAGATCACATTAGGAGAGATCGCAAAGGGAGAGATCACAGGGGGAAAGATCGCAGAGGGAGAGATCGCAGGGAGAGATCACATTAGGAGAGATCGCAAAGGGAGAGATCGCAGGGGGAGATCACATTAGGAGAGATCGCAGAGGGAGAGAACGCAGAGGGAGAGATCGCAATGGGAGAGATCGCAGAGGGGGTGATCACATTGGGAGAGATCGCAAAGGGAGAGATCTCATTAGGAGAGATCGCAGAGGGAGAGATCGCAATGGGAGAGATCGCAGAGGGAGAGATCACATTAGGAGAGATCGCAGAGGGAGAGATCGCAATGGGAGAGATCGCAGAGGGAGAGATCGCAGGGAGAGATCGCAGAGGGAGAGATCACAGAGGGAGAGATCGCAAAGGGAGAGATCGCAGAGGGAGAGATCGCAGAGGGAGAGATCGCAGAGGGAGAGATCGCAGGGAGAGATCACAGAGGGAGAGATCACATTGGGAGAGATCGCAAAGGGAGAGATCGCAGAGGGAGAGATCGCAGAGGGAGAGATCGCAGAGGGAGCGATCACAGAGAGAGAGATCGCAAAGGGAGAGATCGCAAAGGGAGAGATCGCAGGGAGAGATCGCAGAGGGAGAGATCGCAGTGAGAGAGATCGCAAATGGAGAGATCGCAAAGGGAGACATCGCAGGGAGAGATCGCAGAGGGAGAGATCGCAGAGGGAGAGATCGCAGGGAGAGATCGCAGGGAGAGATCGCAGTGGGAGAGATCGCAGTGGGAGAGATCGCAGAGGGAGAGATCGCAGAGGGAGAGATCGCAGAGGGAGAGATCGCAGGGAGAGATCGCAGAGGAAGAGATCGCAGAGGGAGAGATCGCAGAGGGAGAGATTGCAGAGGGAGAGATCGCAGAGGGAGAGATCACAGAGAAAGAGATCACAGAGGGAGAGATCACAGAGGGAGAGATCGCAGAGGCAGAGAACGCAAAGGGAGAGATCTCGAAGGGAAATATCGCAGAGGGAGAGATCGCAGAGGGAGAGATCGCAGAGGGAGAGATCGCAGAGGCAGAGATCGCAATGGGAGAGATCGCAGGGAGAGATCGCAATGGGAGAGATCGCAGAGGGAGAGATCGCAGGGAAAGATCGCAGGGAGAGATCGCAGAGGGAGAGATCGCAGAGGGAGAGATCGCAGAGGGAGAGATCACAGAGAGAGAGATCACAGAGAGAGAGATCACAGAGGGAGAGATTGCAGAGGGAGAGATCACAGTTGGAAAGATCGCAGAGGGAGAGATCGCAGAGAGAGATCGCAGAGGGAGAGATTGCAGAGGCAGAGATCGCAATGGGAGAGATCGCAGAGGGAGAGCTTGCAGAGGCAGAGATCACAATGGGAGAGATCGCGGAGGGAGAGATCGCAGAGGGAGAGATCACAGTAGGAAAGATCGCAGAGAGAGAGATCGCAGAGGGAGAGATCGCAGAGGGAGAGATCACAGAGGGAGAGATCGCAGTGGGAGAGATCGCAGAGGGAGAGATCGCAGAGGGAGAGATCGCAAAGGGAGAGATCGCAAAGGGAGAGATCGCAGAGGGAGAGATCGCAGAGGGAGAGATCGCAGGGAGAGATCACAGAGGGAGAGATCACATTGGGAGAGATCGCAAAGGGAGAGATCGCAGAGAGAGAGATCGCAGAGGGAGAGATCACATAGAGAGAGATCGCAAAGGGGGAGATCACAGGGAGAGATCGCAAAGGGAGAGATCGCAGGGAGAGATCGCAGGGAGAGATCGCAAAGGGAGAGATCGCAGGGAGAGATCGCAGGGGGAAAGATCGCAGAGGGAGAGATCGCAGGGAGAGATCACATTAGGAGAGATCGCAAAGGAAGAGATCGCAGGGAGAGATCGCAGGGGGAGATCACATTAGGAGAGATCGCAGAGGGAGAGATCGCAGAGGGAGAGATCGCAATGGGAGAGATCGCTGAGGGAGAGATCACATTGGGAGAGATCGCAAAGGGAGAGATCTCATTAGGAGAGATCGCAATGGGAGAGATCGCAGAGGGAGAGATCACATTAGGAGAGATCGCAGAGGGAGAGATCGCAGAGGGAGAGATCACAGAGAGAGTGATCGCAAAGGGAAAGATCGCAGGGAGCAATCGCAGAGGGAGAGATCGCAGGGAGAGATCGCAAAGGGAGAGATCGCAGGGAGAGATCGCAGAGGGAGAGATCGCAAAGGGAGAGATCGCAAAGGGAGAGATCGCAAAGGGAGAGATCGCAAAGGGAGAGATCACAGAGGGAGAGATCGCAGAGGGAGAGATCACAGAGAGAGAGATCGCAAAGGGAGAGATCACAGGGAGAGAACGCAAAGGGAGAGATCGCAGGGGGAGACATCGCAGGGGGAGAGATCGCAGGGGGAGAGATCGCAGAGGGACTGATCGCAGGGAGAGATCACATTAGGAGAGATCGCAAAGGGAGAGATCACAGGGAGAGATCGCAGGGGGAAAGATCGCAGAGGGAGAGATCGCAGGGAGAGATCACATTAGGAGAGATCGCAAAGGGAGAGATCGCAGGGGGAGATCACATTAGGAGAGATCGCAGAGGGAGAGAACGCAGAGGGAGAGATCGCAATGGGAGAGATCGCAGAGGGGGTGATCACATTGGGAGAGATCGCAAAGGGAGAGATCTCATTAGGAGAGATCGCAGAGGGAGAGATCGCAATGGGAGAGATCGCAGAGGGAGAGATCACATTAGGAGAGATCGCAGAGGGAGAGATCGCAATGGGAGAGATCGCAGAGGGAGAGATCGCAGGGAGAGATCACAGAGGGAGAGATCGCAAAGGGAGAGATCGCAAAGGGAGAGATCGCAGAGGGAGAGATCGCAGAGGGAGAGATCGCAGAGGGAGAGATCGCAGGGAGAGATCACAGAGGGAGAGATCACATTGGGAGAGATCGCAAAGGGAGAGATCGCAGAGGGAGAGATCGCAGAGGGAGAGATCACAGAGAGAGAGATGTCAAAGGGAGAGATCACAGGGAGAGTTCGCAAAGGGAGAGATTGCAGGGAGAGATCACATTAGGAGAGATCGCAAAGGGAGAGACCGCAGGGAGAGATCGCAGGGGGAGAGATCGCAGAGGGAGAGATCGCAATGGGAGAGATCGCAGAGGGAGAGATCGCAGGGAGAGATCGCAGAGGGAGAGATCGCAGAGGGAGAGATCGCAGAGGGAGAGATCGCAGAGGGAGATATCGCAGAGGGAGAGATCGCAGGGAGAGATCACAGAGGGAGAGATCACATTGGGAGAGATCGCAAAGGGAGAGATCGCAGAGGGAAAGATCACAGAGAGAGATCGCAGAGGGAGAGATCACAGAGGGAGAGATCACAGAGGGAGAGATCGCAAAGGGAGAGATCGCAGAGGGAGAGATCGCAGAGGGAGAGATCGCAGAGGGAGAGATCGCAGAGGGAGAGATCGCAGGGAGAGATCGCAGAGGGAGAGATCGCAGAGGGAGAGATTGCAGAGGGAGAGATCACAGAGAGAGAGATCACAGAGAGAGAGACTGCAAGGGGAGAGATCGCAGGGAGAGATCGCAGATGGAGAGATCACAGAGAAAGAGATCACAGAGGGAGAGATCGCAGTGGGAGAGATCGCAGAGGGAGAGATCACAGTAGGGAAGATCGCAGAGGGAGAAATCGCAGAGAGAGATCGCAGAGGGAGAGATCGCAGAGGGAGAGATCACAGAGGGAGAGATCACAGAGGGAGAGATCGCAAAGGGAGAGATCGCAAAGGGAGAGATGGCAGAGGGAGAGATCGCAGAGGGAGAGATCGCAGGGAGAGATCGCAATGGGAGAGATCGCTGAGGGAGAGATCGCAAAGGGAGAGATCGCAAAGGGAGAGATCTCATTAGGAGAGATCGCAATGGGAGAGATCGCAGAGGGAGAGATCGCAGAGGGAGAGATCGCAGAGGGAGAGATCACAGAGAGAGTGATCGCAAAGGGAAAGATCGCAGGGAGCAATCGCAGAGGGAGAGATCGCAGGGAGAGATCGCAAAGGGAGAGATCGCAGGGAGAGATCGCAGAGGGAGAGATCGCAAAGGGAGAGATCGCAGAGGGAGAGATCGCAGAGGGAGAGATCGCAAAGGGAGAGATCGCAAAGGGAGAGATCGCAAAGGGAGAGATCACAGAGGGAGAGATCGCAGAGGGAGAGATCACAGAGAGAGAGATCGCAAAGGGAGAGATCACAGGGAGAGAACGCAAAGGGAGAGATCGCAGGGGGAGAGATCGCAGGGGGAGAGATCGCAGAGGGACTGATCGCAGGGAGAGATCACATTAGGAGAGATCGCAAAGGGAGAGATCACAGGGAGAGATCGCAGGGGGAAAGATCGCAGAGGGAGAGATCGCAGGGAGAGATCACATTAGGAGAGATCGCAAAGGGAGAGATCGCAGGGGGAGATCACATTAGGAGAGATCGCAGAGGGAGAGAACGCAGAGCGAGAGATCGCAATGGGAGAGATCGCAGAGGGGGTGATCACATTGGGAGAGATCACAAAGGGAGAGATCTCATTAGGAGAGATCGCAGAGGGAGAGATCGCAATGGGAGAGATCGCAGAGGGAGAGATCACATTAGGAGAGATCGCAGAGGGAGAGATCGCAGAGGGAGAGATCGCAATGGGAGAGATCGCAGAGGGAGAGATCGCAGGGAGAGATCGCAGAGGGAGAGATCACAGAGGGAGAGATCGCAAAGGGAGAGATCGCAAAGGGAGAGATCGCAGAGGGAGAGATCGCAGAGGGAGAGATCGCAGAGGGAGAGATCGCAGGGAGAGATCACAGAGGGAGAGATCACATTGGGAGAGATCGCAAAGGGAGAGATCGCAGAGGGAGAGATCGCAGAGGGAGAGATCGCAGAGGGAGAGATCACAGAGAGAGAGATCGCAAAGGGAGAGATCACAGGGAGAGTTCGCAAAGGGAGAGATTGCAGGGAGAGATCACATTAGGAGAGATCGCAAAGGGAGAGACCGCAGGGAGAGATCGCAGGGGGAGAGATCGCAGAGGGAGAGATCGCAATGGGAGAGATCGCAGAGGGAGAGATCGCAGGGAGAGATCGCAGAGGGAGAGATCGCAGAGGGAGAGATCGCAGAGGGAGAGATCGCAGAGGGAGAGATCGCAGAGGGAGATATCGCAGAGGGAGAGATCGCAGGGAGAGATCACAGAGGGAGAGATCACATTGGGAGAGATCGCAAAGGGAGAGATCGCAGAGGGAAAGATCACAGAGAGAGATCGCAGAGGGAGAGATCACAGAGGGAGAGATCACAGAGGGAGAGATCGCAAAGGGAGAGATCGCAGGGGGAGATCGCAGAGGGAGAGATCGCAGAGGGAGAGATCGCAGAGGGAGAGATCGCAGAGGGAGAGATCGCAGGGAGAGATCGCAGAGGAAGAGATCGCAGAGGGAGAGATTGCAGAGGGAGAGATCACAGAGAGAGAGATCACAGAGAGAGAGACTGCAAGGGGAGAGATCGCAGGGAGAGATCGCAGATGGAGAGATCACAGAGAAAGAGATCACAGAGGGAGAGATCGCAGTGGGAGAGATCGCAGAGGGAGAGATCACAGTAGGGAAGATCGCAGAGGGAGAAATCGCAGAGAGAGATCGCAGAGGGAGAGATCGCAGAGGGAGAGATCACAGAGGGAGAGATCGCAGTAGGAGAGATCACAGAGGGAGAGATCACAGAGGGAGAGATCGCAAAGGGAGAGATCGCAAAGGGAGAGATGGCAGAGGGAGAGATCGCAGAGGGAGAGATCGCAGGGAGAGATCGCAGAGGGAGAGATCGCAGGGAGAGATCGCAGAGGAAGAGATCGCAGAGGGAGAGATCACAGAGAGAGATCACAGAGAGAGAGATCGCAAAGGGAGAGATCGCAGGGAGAGATCGCAGATGGAGAGATCGCAAAGGGAGAGATCGCAGGGAGAGATCGCAGAGGGAGAGATCGCAAAGGGAAAGATCGAAAACGGAGAGATCGCAAAGGGAGAGATCGCAGGGAGAGATCGCAGAGGGAGAGATCGTAAAGGGAGAGATCGCAGAGGGAGCGATCACAGAGAGAGAGATCGCAAAGGGAGAGATCGCAAAGGGAGAGATCGCAGGGAGAGATCGCAGAGGGAGAGATCGCAGTGAGAGAGATCGCAAACGGAGAGATCGCAAAGGGAGAGATCGCAGGGAGAGATCGCAGAGGGAGAGATCGCAGAGGGAGAGATCGCAGTGGGAGAGATCACAGAGAGAGAGATCGCAGGGAGAGATCGCAGTTGGAGAGATCACAGAGAAAGAGATCACAGAGGGAGAGATCACAGTGGGAGAGATCGCAGAGGGAGAGATCACAGTAGGGAAGATCGCAGAGGGAGAAATCGCAGAGAGAGATCGCAGAGGGAGAGATCGCAGAGGGAGAGATCGCAGAGGGAGAGATCGCAGTAGGAGAGATCACAGAGGGAGAGATCGCAAAGGGAGAGATCGCAAAGGGAGAGATGGCAGAGGGAGAGATCGCAGAGGGAGAGATCGCAGGGAGAGATCACAGAGGGAGAGATCACATTGGGAGAGATCGCAAAGGGAGAGATCGCAGAGGGAGAGATCACACAGAGAGAGATCGCAGAGGGAGAGATCACAGAGAGAGAGATCGCAAAGGGAGAGATCACAGGGAGAGATCGCAAAGGGAGAGATGGCAGAGGGAGAGATCACACAGAGAGAGATCGCAGAGGGAGAGATCACAGAGGGAGAGATCACATTGGGAGAGATCGCAAAGGGAGAGATCGCAGAGGGAGAGATCACACAGAGAGAGATCGCAGAGGGAGAGATCACAGAGAGAGAGATCGCAAAGGGAGAGATCACATTTGGAGAGATCGCAAAGGGAGAGATCGCAGGGAGAGAGCGCAGGGGGAAAGATCGCAGAGGGAGAGATCGCAGGGAGAGATCACATTAGGAGAGATCGCAAAGGAAGAGATCGCAGGGAGAGATCGCAGGGGGAGATCACATTAGGAGAGATCGCAGAGGGAGAGATCGCAATGGGAGAGATTGCTGAGGGAGAGATCACATTGGGAGAGATCGCAAAGGGAGAGATCTCATTAGGAGAGATCGCAGAGGGAGAGATCGCAGAGGGATGGATCGCAGGGAGCGATCGCAGAGGGAGAGATCGCAGGGAGAGATCGCAGGGGGAGATATCGCAAAGGGAGATATCGCAGGGAGAGATCGCAGAGGGAGAGATCGCAAAGGGAGAGATCGCAGAGGGAGAGATCGCAGAGGGAGAGATCGCAAAGGGAGAGATCGCAAAGGGAGAGATCACAGAGGGAGAGATCGCAGAGGGAGAGATCACAGAGAGAGAGATCGCAAAGGGAGAGATCGCAGGGAGAGATCGCAAAGGGAGAGATCGCAGGGAGAGATCGCAGGGGGAGAGATCGCAGAGGGACAGATCGCAGGGAGATATCACATTAGGAGAGATCGCAAAGGGAGAGATCACAGGGAGAGATCGCAGGGGGAAAGATCGCAGAGGGAGAGATCGCAGGGAGAGATCACATTAGGAGAGATCGCAAAGGGAGAGATCGCAGGGAGAGATCGCAGGGGGAGATCACATTAGGATAGATCGCAGAGGGAGAGAACGCAGAGGGAGAGATCGCAATGGGAGAGATCGCAGAGGGGGTGATCACTTTGGGAGAGATCGCAAAGGGAGAGATCTCATTAGGAGAGATCGCAGAGGGAGAGATCGCAATGGGAGAGATCGCAGAGGGAGAGATCACATTAGGAGAGATCGCAGAGGGAGAGATCGCAAAGGGAGAGATGGCAGAGGGAGAGATCGCAGAGGGAGAGATCGCAGGGAGAGATCACAAAGGGAGAGATCACATTGGGAGAGATCGCAAAGGGAGAGATCGCAGAGGGAGAGATCACAGAGAGAGAGATCGCAAAGGGAGAGATCACAGGGAGAGATCGCAAAGGGAGAGATCGCAGGGAGAGATCACATTTGGAGAGATCGCAAAGGGAGAGATCGCAGGGAGAGAGCGCAGGGGGAAAGATCGCAGAGGGAGAGATCGCAGGGAGAGATCACATTAGGAGAGATCGCAAAGGAAGAGATCGCAGGGAGAGATCGCAGGGGGAGATCACATTAGGAGAGATCGCAGAGGGAGAGATCGCAATGGGAGAGATTGCTGAGGGAGAGATCACATTGGGAGAGATCGCAAAGGGAGAGATCTCATTAGGAGAGATCGCAGAGGGATAGATCGCAGGGAGAGATCGCAGGGGGAGAGATCGCAAAGGGAGATATCGCAGGGAGAGATCGCAGAGGGAGAGATCGCAAAGGGAGAGATCGCAGAGGGAGAGATCGCAGAGGGAGAGATCGCAAAGGGAGAGATCGCAAAGGGAGAGATCACAGAGGGAGAGATCGCAGAGGGAGAGATCACAGAGAGAGAGATCGCAAAGGGAGAGATCACAGGGAGAGATCGCAAAGGGAGAGATCGCAGGGAGAGATCGCAGGGGGAGAGATCGCAGAGGGACAGATCGCAGGGAGATATCACATTAGGAGAGATCGCAAAGGGAGAGATCACAGGGAGAGATCGCAGGGGGAAAGATCGCAGAGGGAGAGATCGCAGGGAGAGATCACATTAGGAGAGATCGCAAAGGGAGAGATCGCAGGGAGAGATCGCAGGGGGAGATCACATTAGGATAGATCGCAGAGGGAGAGAACGCAGAGGGAGAGATCGCAATGGGAGAGATCGCAGAGGGGGTGATCACTTTGGGAGAGATCGCAAAGGGAGACATCTCATTAGGAGAGATCGCAGAGGGAGAGATCGCAATGGGAGAGATCGCAGAGGGAGAGATCACATTAGGAGAGATCGCAGAGGGAGAGATCGCAATGGGAGAGATCGCAGAGGGAGAGATCACAGAGGGAGAGATCGCAAAGGGAGAGATCGCAAAGGGAGAGAGCGCAAACGGAGAGATCGCAGAGGGAGAGATCACAGAGGGAGAGATCACAGAGGGAGAGATCACAGAGGGAGAGATCACATTGGGAGAGATCGCAAAGGGAGAGATCGCAAAGGGAGAGATCGCAGAGGGAGAGATCGCAGAGGGAGAGATCGCAGAGGGAGAGATCACAGAGAGAGAGATCGCAAAGGGAGAGATCACAGGGAGAGATCACAGGGAGAGATCGCAAAGGGAGAGATCGCAAAGGGAGAGATCGCAGGGAGAGATCACATTAGGAGAGATCGCAAAGGGAGAGATCGCAGGGAGAGATCGCAGGGAGAGATCGCAGGGGGAGAGATCGCAGAGGGAGAGATCGCAGAGGGAGAGATCGCAGAGGGAGAGATCGCAATGGGAGAGATCGCAGAGGGAGAGCTCGCAGGGAGAGATCGCAGAGGGAGAGATCACAGAGGGAGAGATCGCAAAGGGAGAGATCGCAGAGGGAGAGATTGCAGAGGGAGAGATCGCAGAGGGAGAGATCGCAGGGAGAGATCACAGAGGGAGAGATCACAGAGGGAGAGATCACATTGGGAGAGATCGCAAAGGGAGAGATCGCAGAGGGAGAGATCACAGAGAGAGATCGCAGAGGGAGAGATCACAGAGGGAGAGATCACAGAGGGAGAGATCGCAAAGGGAGAGATCGCAGAGGGAGAGATCGCAGAGGGAGAGATCGCAGGGAGAGATCGCAGAGGAAGAGATCGCAGAGGGAGAGATTGCAGAGGGAGAGATCACAGAGAGAGATCGCAAAGGGAGAGATCGCAAAGGGAGAGATCGCAGGGAATGATCGCAGATGGAGAGATCGCAAAGGGAGAGATCGAAAACGGAGAGATCGCAGGGAGAGATCGCAGAGGGAGAGATCACAGAGGGAGAGATCGCAAAGGGAGAGATCGCAAAGGGAGAGATCGCAGAGGGAGAGATCGCAGAGGGAGAGATCGCAGAGGGAGAGATCGCAGGGAGAGATCACAGAGGGAGAGATCACATTGGGAGAGATCGCAAAGGGAGAGATCACAGAGGGAGAGATCGCAGAGGGAGAGATCGCAGAGGGAGAGATCACAGAGAGAGAGATCGCAAAGGGAGAGATCACAGGGAGAGTTCGCAAAGGGAGAGATTGCAGGGAGAGATCACATTAGGAGAGATCGCAAAGGGAGAGATCGCAGGGGGAGAGATCGCAGAGGGAGAGATCGCAATGGGAGAGATCGCAGAGGGAGAGATCGCAGGGAGAGATCGCAGGGAGAGATCGCAGAGGGAGAGATCGCAGAGGGAGAGATCGCAGAGGGAGAGATCGCAAAGGGAGAGATCGCAGAGGGAGATATCGCAGAGGGAGAGATCGCAGGGAGAGATCACAGAGGGAGAGATCACATTGGGAGAGATCGCAAAGGGAGAGATCGCAGAGGGAAAGATCACAGAGAGAGATCGCAGAGGGAGAGATCACAGAGGGAGAGATCACAGAGGGAGAGATCGCAAAGGGAGAGATCGCAGGGAGAGATCGCAGAGGGAGAGATCGCAGAGGGAGAGATCGCAGAGGGAGAGATCGCAGGGAGAGATCGCAGAGGAAGAGATCGCAGAGGGAGAGATTGCAGAGGGAGAGATCACAGAGAGAGAGATCACAGAGAGAGAGACTGCAAGGGGAGAGATCGCAGGGAGAGATCGCAGATGGAGAGATCACAGAGAAAGAGATCACAGAGGGAGAGATCGCAGTGGGAGAGATCGCAGAGGGAGAGATCACAGTAGGGAAGATCGCAGAGGGAGAAATCGCAGAGAGAGATCGCAGAGGGAGAGATCGCAGAGGGAGAGATCACAGAGGGAGAGATCGCAGTAGGAGAGATCACAGAGGGAGAGATCACAGAGGGAGAGATCGCAGAGGTAGAGATCGCAAAGGGAGAGATCGCAGAGGGAGAGATCGCAGAGGGAGAGATCGCAGGGAGAGATCGCAGAGGGAGAGATCGCAGGGAGAGATCGCAGAGGAAGAGATCGCAGAGGGAGAGATCACAGGGAGAGATCACAGAGAGAGAGATCGCAAAGGGAGAGATCGCAGGGAGAGATCGCAGATGGAGAGATCGCAAAGGGAGAGATCGCAGGGAGAGATCGCAGAGGGAGAGATCGCAAAGGGAAAGATCGAAAACGGAGAGATCGCAAAGGGAGAGATCGCAGGGAGAGATCGCAGAGGGAGAGATCGTAAAGGGAGAGATCGCAGAGGGAGCGATCACAGAGAGAGAGATCGCAAAGGGAGAGATCGCAAAGGGAGAGATCGCAGGGAGAGATCGCAGAGGGAGAGATCGCAGTGAGAGAGATCGCAAACGGAGAGATCGCAAAGGGAGAGATCGCAGGGAGAGATCGCAGAGGGAGAGATCGCAGAGGGAGAGATCGCAGTGGGAGAGATCACAGAGAGAGAGATCGCAGGGAGAGATCGCAGTTGGAGAGATCACAGAGAAAGAGATCACAGAGGGAGAGATCACAGTGGGAGAGATCGCAGAGGGAGAGATCACAGTAGGGAAGATCGCAGAGGGAGAAATCGCAGAGAGAGATCGCAGAGGGAGAGATCGCAGAGGGAGAGATCGCAGAGGGAGAGATCGCAGTAGGAGAGATCACAGAGGGAGAGATCGCAAAGGGAGAGATCGCAAAGGGAGAGATGGCAGAGGGAGAGATCGCAGAGGGAGAGATCGCAGGGAGAGATCACAGAGGGAGAGATCACATTGGGAGAGATCGCAAAGGGAGAGATCGCAGAGGGAGAGATCACACAGAGAGAGATCGCAGAGGGAGAGATCACAGAGAGAGAGATCGCAAAGGGAGAGATCACAGGGAGAGATCGCAAAGGGAGAGATGGCAGAGGGAGAGATCACACAGAGAGAGATCGCAGAGGGAGAGATCACAGAGGGAGAGATCACATTGGGAGAGATCGCAAAGGGAGAGATCGCAGAGGGAGAGATCACACAGAGAGAGATCGCAGAGGGAGAGATCACAGAGAGAGAGATCGCAAAGGGAGAGATCACATTTGGAGAGATCGCAAAGGGAGAGATCGCAGGGAGAGAGCGCAGGGGGAAAGATCGCAGAGGGAGAGATCGCAGGGAGAGATCACATTAGGAGAGATCGCAAAGGAAGAGATCGCAGGGAGAGATCGCAGGGGGAGATCACATTAGGAGAGATCGCAGAGGGAGAGATCGCAATGGGAGAGATTGCTGAGGGAGAGATCACATTGGGAGAGATCGCAAAGGGAGAGATCTCATTAGGAGAGATCGCAGAGGGAGAGATCGCAGAGGGATAGATCGCAGGGAGCGATCGCAGAGGGAGAGATCGCAGGGAGAGATCGCAGGGGGAGATATCGCAAAGGGAGATATCGCAGGGAGAGATCGCAGAGGGAGAGATCGCAAAGGGAGAGATCGCAGAGGGAGAGATCGCAGAGGGAGAGATCGCAAAGGGAGAGATCGCAAAGGGAGAGATCACAGAGGGAGAGATCGCAGAGGGAGAGATCACAGAGAGAGAGATCGCAAAGGGAGAGATCGCAGGGAGAGATCGCAAAGGGAGAGATCGCAGGGAGAGATCGCAGGGGGAGAGATCGCAGAGGGACAGATCGCAGGGAGATATCACATTAGGAGAGATCGCAAAGGGAGAGATCACAGGGAGAGATCGCAGGGGGAAAGATCGCAGAGGGAGAGATCGCAGGGAGAGATCACATTAGGAGAGATCGCAAAGGGAGAGATCGCAGGGAGAGATCGCAGGGGGAGATCACATTAGGATAGATCGCAGAGGGAGAGAACGCAGAGGGAGAGATCGCAATGGGAGAGATCGCAGAGGGGGTGATCACTTTGGGAGAGATCGCAAAGGGAGAGATCTCATTAGGAGAGATCGCAGAGGGAGAGATCGCAATGGGAGAGATCGCAGAGGGAGAGATCACATTAGGAGAGATCGCAGAGGGAGAGATCGCAAAGGGAGAGATGGCAGAGGGAGAGATCGCAGAGGGAGAGATCGCAGGGAGAGATCACAGAGGGAGAGATCACATTGGGAGAGATCGCAAAGGGAGAGATCGCAGAGGGAGAGATCACAGAGAGAGAGATCGCAAAGGGAGAGATCACAGGGAGAGATCGCAAAGGGAGAGATCGCAGGGAGAGATCGCAAAGGGAGAGATCGCAGGGAGAGAGCGCAGGGGGAAAGATCGCAGAGGGAGAGATCGCAGGGAGAGATCACATTAGGAGAGATCGCAAAGGAAGAGATCGCAGGGAGAGATCGCAGGGGGAGATCACATTAGGAGAGATCGCAGAGGGAGAGATCGCAATGGGAGAGATTGCTGAGGGAGAGATCACATTGGGAGAGATCGCAAAGGGAGAGATCTCATTAGGAGAGATCGCAGAGGGATAGATCGCAGGGAGAGATCGCAGGGGGAGAGATCGCAAAGGGAGATATCGCAGGGAGAGATCGCAGTGGGAGAGATCGCAAAGGGAGAGATCGCAGAGGGAGAGATCGCAGAGGGAGAGATCGCAAAGGGAGAGATCGCAAAGGGAGAGATCACAGAGGGAGAGATCGCAGAGGGAGAGATCACAGAGAGAGAGATCGCAAAGGGAGAGATCACAGGGAGAGATCGCAAAGGGAGAGATCGCAGGGAGAGATCGCAGGGGGAGAGATCGCAGAGGGACAGATCGCAGGGAGATATCACATTAGGAGAGATCGCAAAGGGAGAGATCACAGGGAGAGATCGCAGGGGGAAAGATCGCAGAGGGAGAGATCGCAGGGAGAGATCACATTAGGAGAGATCGCAAAGGGAGAGATCGCAGGGAGAGATCGCAGGGGGAGATCACATTAGGATAGATCGCAGAGGGAGAGAACGCAGAGGGAGAGATCGCAATGGGAGAGATCGCAGAGGGGGTGATCACTTTGGGAGAGATCGCAAAGGGAGAGATCTCATTAGGAGAGATCGCAGAGGGAGAGATCGCAATGGGAGAGATCGCAGAGGGAGAGATCACATTAGGAGAGATCGCAGAGGGAGAGATCGCAATGGGAGAGATCGCAGAGAGAGATCGCAGAGGGAGAGATCACAGAGGGAGAGATCGCAAAGGGAGAGATCGCAAAGGGAGAGAGCGCAAACGGAGAGATCGCAGAGGGAGAGATCACAGAGGGAGAGATCACAGAGGGAGAGATCACATTGGGAGAGATCGCAAAGGGAGAGATCGCAAAGGGAGAGATCGCAGAGGGAGAGATCGCAGAGGGAGAGATCGCAGAGGGAGAGATCACAGAGAGAGAGATCGCAAAGGGAGAGATCACAGGGAGAGATCACAGGGAGAGATCGCAAAGGGAGAGATCGCAAAGGGAGAGATCGCAGGGAGAGATCACATTAGGAGAGATCGCAAAGGGAGAGATCGCAGGGAGAGATCGCAGGGAGAGATCGCAGGGGGAGAGATCGCAGAGGGAGAGATCGCAGAGGGAGAGATCGCAGAGGGAGAGATCGCAATGGGAGAGATCGCAGAGGGAGAGCTCGCAGGGAGAGATCGCAGAGGGAGAGATCACAGAGGGAGAGATCGCAAAGGGAGAGATCGCAGAGGGAGAGATTGCAGAGGGAGAGATCGCAGAGGGAGAGATCGCAGGGAGAGATCACAGAGGGAGAGATCACATTGGGAGAGATCGCAAAGGGAGAGATCGCAGAGGGAGAGATCACAGAGAGAGATCGCAGAGGGAGAGATCACAGAGGGAGAGATCACAGAGGGAGAGATCGCAAAGGGAGAGATCGCAGAGGGAGAGATCGCAGAGGGAGAGATCGCAGGGAGAGATCGCAGAGGAAGAGATCGCAGAGGGAGAGATTGCAGAGGGAGAGATCACAGAGAGAGATCGCAAAGGGAGAGATCGCAAAGGGAGAGATCGCAGGGAATGATCGCAGATGGAGAGATCGCAAAGGGAGAGATCGAAAACGGAGAGATCGCAAAGGGAGAGATCTCAGGGAGAGATCGCAGAGGGAGAGATCGGAAAGGGAGAGATCGCAGAGGGAGCGATCACAGAGAGAGAGATCGCAAAGGGAGAGATCGCAAAGGGAGAGATCGCAGGGAGAGATCGCAGGGAGAGATCGCAGAGGGAGAGATCGCAGTGAGAGAGATCGCAGTGAGAGAGATCGCAGTGAGAGAGATCACAAAGGGAGAGATCGCAGGGAGAGATCGCAGAGGGAGAGATCGCAGAGGGAGAGATCGCAGGGAGAGATCGCAGAGGGAGAGATCACAGAGAGAGAGATCGCAGGGAGGGATCGCAGTTGGAGAGATCACAGAGGGAGAGATCGCAGAGGGAGAGATCACAGAGAAAGAGATCACAGAGGGAGAGATCACAGAGGGAGAGATTGCAGAGGCAGAGAACGCAAAGGGAGAGATCTCGGAGGGAGATATCGCAGTGGGAGAGATCGCAGAGGGAGAGATCGCAGAGGGAGAGATCGCAGAGGGAGAGATTGCAGATGCAGAGATCGCAATGGGAGAGATCGCAGGGAGAGATCGCAATGGGAGAGATCGCAGAGGGAGAGATCGCAGGGAGAGATCGCAGAGGGAGAGATCGCAGAGGGAGAGATCGCAGAGGGAGAGATCACAGAGAGAGATCACAGAGGGAGAGATCACAGAGGGAGAGATTGCAGAGGGAGAGATCACAGTTGGAAAGATCGCAGAGGGAGAGATCGCAGAGAGAGATCGCAGAGGGAGAGATTGCAGAGGCAGAGATCGCAATGGGAGAGATGGCAGAGGGAGAGATCACAATGGGAGAGATCGCGGAGGGAGAGATCGCAGAGGGAGAGATCACAGTGGAAGAGATCGCAGAGGGAGAGATCACAGTAGGAAAGATCGCAGAGAGAGATCGCAGAGGGAGAGATCGCAGAGGGAGAGATCACAGAGGGAGAGATCGCAGTAGGAGAGATCGCAGAGGGAGAGATCGCAAAGGGAGAGATCGCAAAGGGAGAGATCGCAGAGGGAGAGATCGCAGAGGGAGAGATCGCAGGGAGAGATCACAGAGGGAGAGATCGCAAAGGGAGAGATCACAGAGGGAGAGATCGCAGAGGGAGAGATCACAGAGAGAGAGATCGCAAAGGGAGAGATCACAGGGAGAGATCGCAAAGGGAGAGATCGCAGGGAGAGATCGCAGGGGGAGAGATCGCAGAGGGACAGATCGCAGGGAGAGATCACATTAGGAGAGATCGCAAAGGGAGAGATCACAGGTAGAGATCGCAGGGGGATAGATCGCAGAGGGAGAGATCGCAGGGGGAGAGATCGCAAAGGGAGAGATCGCAGGGAGAGATCGCAGGGGGAGATCACATTAGGAGAGATCGCAGAGGGAGAGAACGCAGAGGGAGAGATCGCAATGGGAGAGATCGCAATGGGAGAGATCGCAATGGGAGAGATCGCAGAGGGAGAGATCGCAGGGAGAGATCGCAGAGGGAGAGATCACAGAGGGAGAGATCGCAAAGGGAGAGATCGCAAAGGGAGAGATCGCAGAGGGAGAGATCGCAGGGAGAGATCACAGAGGGAGAGATCACATTGGGAGAGATCGCAAAGGGAGAGATCGCAGAGGGAGAGATCACAGAGAGAGAGATCGCAGAGGGAGAGATCACAGAGGGAGAGATCACAGAGGGAGAGATCGCAAAGGGAGAGATCGCAGGGAGAGATCACAGAGGGAGAGATCGCGAGGTAGAGTTTGCAGGGAGAGATCACAGAGGGAGAGATCGCAGAGGGAGAGATCGCAGAGGGAGAGATTGCAGTTGGAGAGATCGCAGTGGGAGAGATCGCAGAGGGAGAGATCGCAGAGGGAGAGATCGCAGAGGGAGAGATCGCAGGGAGAGATCGCAGGGAGAGATCACAGAGGGAGAGATCGCAGGGAGAGATCGCAGGGAGAGATCACAGAGGGAGAGATCGCAGAGGTAGAGATCGCAGGGAGAGATCACAGAGGGAGAGATCGCAGAGGGAGAGATTGCAGTTGGAGAGATTGCAGTGGGAGAGATCGCAGTTGGAGAGATCGCAGTGGGAGAGATCGCAGTGGGAGAGATCGCAGTGGGAGAGATCGCAGAGGGAGAGATCGCAGAGGGAGAGATCGCAGGGAGAGATCGCAGAGGGAGAGATCGCAGAGGGAGAGATCGCAGTAGGAGAGATCGCAAAGGGAGAGATCGCAGAGGGAGAGATCGCAGAGGGAGAGATCGCAGAGGGAGAGATCGCAGGGAGCGATCGCAGAGGGAGAGATCGCAGGGGGAGAGATCGCAAAGCGAGAGATCGCAGGGAGAGATCGCAGAGGGAGAGATCGCAGAGGGAGAGATCGCAGAGGGAGAGATCGCAGAGGGAGAGATCGCAAAGGGAGAGATCGCAAAGGGAGAGATCACAGAGGGAGAGATCGCAGAGGGAGAGATCACAGAGGGAGAGATCACAGGGAGAGATCGCAAAGGGAGAGATCGCAGGGAGAGATCGCAGGGAGCGATCACATTAGGAGAGATCGCAAAGGGAGAGATCGCAGGGAGAGATCGTAGGGGGAAAGATCGCAGAGGGAGAGAACGCAGGGAGAGATCACATTAGGAGAGATCGCAAAGGAAGAGATCGCAGGGAGAGATCGCAGGGGGAGATCACATTAGGAGAGATCGCAGAGGGAGAGATCGCAGAGGGAGAGATCGCAGAGGGAGAGATCGCAGAGGGAGAGATCGCAATGGGAGAGATCGCAGAGGGAGAGATCACATTGGGAGAGATCGCAAAGGGAGAGATCTCATTAGGAGAGATCGCAAGGAGAGATCGCAATGGGAGAGATCGCAGAGGGAGAGGTTGCAGAGGCAGAGATCACAATGGGAGAGATCGCGGAGGGAGAGATCGCAGAGGGAGAGATCACAGTGGGAGAGATCGCAGAGGGAGAGATCACAGTAGGAAAGATCGCAGAGGGAGAGATCGCAGAGAGAGATCGCAGAGGGAGAGATCGCAGAGGGAGAGATCACAGAGGGAGAGATCGCAGTAGGAGAGATCGCAGAGGGAGAGATCGCAGAGGGAGAGATCGCAGAGGGAGAGATCGCAGGGAGAGATCACAGAGGGAGAGATCACATTGGGAGAGATCGCAAAGGGAGAGATCGCAGAGGGAGAGATCACAGAGAGAGAGATCGCAGAGGGAGAGATCACAGAGGGAGAGATCACAGAGGGAGAGATCGCAGGGAGAGATCACAGAGGGAGAGATCGCAAAGGGAGAGATCACAGAGGGAGAGATCGCAGAGGGAGAGATCACAGAGAGAGAGATCACAGAGAGAGAGATCGCAAAGGGAGAGATCACAGGGAGAGATCGTAAAGGGAGAGATCGCAGGGAGAGATCGCAGGGGGAGAGATCGCAGAGGGACAGATCGCAGGGAGAGATCACATTAGGAGAGATCGCAAAGGGAGAGATCACAGGTAGAGATCGCAGGGGGATAGATCGCAGAGGGAGAGATCGCAGGGGGAGAGATCGCAAAGGGAGAGATCGCAGGGAGAGATCGCAGGGGGAGATCACATTAGGAGAGATCGCAGAGGGAGAGAACGCAGAGGGAGAGATCGCAATGGGAGAGATCGCAATGGGAGAGATCGCAGAGGGAGAGATCGCAGGGAGAGATCGCAGAGGGAGAGATCACAGAGGGAGAGATCGCAAAGGGAGAGATCGCAAAGGGAGAGATCGCAGAGGGAGAGATCGCAGGGAGAGATCACATTGGGAGAGATCGCAAAGGGAGAGATCGCAGAGGGAGAGATCACAGAGAGAGAGATCGCAGAGGGAGAGATCACAGAGGGAGAGATCACAGAGGGAGAGATCGCAAAGGGAGAGATCGCAGGGAGAGATCACAGAGGGAGAGATCGCGAGGTAGAGTTTGCAGGGAGAGATCACAGAGGGAGAGATCGCAGAGGGAGAGATCGCAGAGGGAGAGATCGCAGAGGGAGAGATTGCAGTTGGAGAGATCGCAGTGGGAGAGATCGCAGAGGGAGAGATCGCAGAGGGAGAGATCGCAGGGAGAGATCGCAGGGAGAGATCACAGAGGGAGAGATCGCAGGGAGAGATCGCAGGGAGAGATCACAGAGGGAGAGATCGCAGAGGTAGAGATCGCAGGGAGAGATCACAGAGGGAGAGATCGCAGAGGGAGAGATTGCAGTTGGAGAGATCGCAGTGGGAGAGATCGCAGTGGGAGAGATCGCAGTTGGAGAGATCGCAGTGGGAGAGATCACAGAGGGAGAGATCGCAGAGGGAGAGATCGCAGGGAGAGATCGCAGAGGGAGAGATCGCAGAGGGAGAGATCGCAGTAGGAGAGATCACAGAGGGAGCGATCGCAAAGGGAGAGATCGCAGGGAGAGATCGCAGAGGGAGAGATCGCAGAGGGAGAGATCGCAGAGGGAGAGATCGCAGGGAGCGATCGCAGAGGGAGAGATCGCAGGGGGAGAGATCGCAAAGCGAGAGATCGCAGGGAGAGATCGCAGAGGGAGAGATCGCAGAGGGAGAGATCGCAGAGGGAGAGATCGCAAAGGGAGAGATCGCAAAGGGAGAGATCACAGAGGGAGAGATCGCAGAGGGAGAGATCACAGAGAGAGAGATCGCAAAGGGAGAGATCACAGGGAGAGATCGCAAAGGGAGAGATCGCAGGGAGAGATCGCAGGGAGCGATCACATTAGGAGAGATCGCAAAGGGAGAGATCGCAGGGAGAGATCGTAGGGGGAAAGATCGCAGAGGGAGAGAACGCAGGGAGAGATCACATTAGGAGAGATTGCAAAGGAAGAGATCGCAGGGAGAGATCGCAGGGGGAGATCACATTAGGAGAGATCGCAGAGGGAGAGATCGCAGAGGGAGAGATCGCAGAGGGAGAGATCGCAATGGGAGAGATCGCATTGGGAGAGATCACATTGGGAGAGATCGCAAAGGGAGAGATCTCATTAGGAGAGATCGCAAGGAGAGATCGCAATGGGAGAGATCGCAGAGGGAGAGGTTGCAGAGGCAGAGATCACAATGGGAGAGATCGCGGAGGGAGAGATCGCAGAGGGAGAGATCACAGTGGGAGAGATCGCAGAGGGAGAGATCACAGTAGGAAAGATCGCAGAGGGAGAGATCGCAGAGATAGATCGCAGAGGGAGAGATCGCAGAGGGAGAGATCACAGAGGGAGAGATCGCAGTAGGAGAGATCGCAGAGGGAGAGATCGCAGAGGGAGAGATCGCAGAGGGAGAGATCGCAGGGAGAGATCACAGAGGGAGAGATCACATTGGGAGAGATCGCAAAGGGAGAGATCGCAGAGGGAGAGATCACAGAGAGAGAGATCGCAGCGGGAGAGATCACAGAGGGAGAGATCACAGAGAGAGATCGCAGAGGGAGAGATCACAGAGGGAGAGATCACAGAGGGAGAGATCGCAAAGGGAGAGATCGCAGGGAGAGATCGCAGAGGGAGAGATCGCAGAGGGAGAGATCGCAGGGAGAGATCGCAGAGGAAGAGATCGCAGAGGGAGAGATTGCAGAGGGAGAGATCACAGAGAGAGATCACAGAGAGAGAGATCGCAAAGGGAGAGATCGCAAAGGGAGAGATCGCAAAGGGAGAGATCGCAAAGGGAGAGATCGCAGGGAGAGATCGCAGATGGAGAGATCGCAGATGGAGAGATCGCAAAGGGAGAGATCGCAGAGGGAGAGATCGCAGAGGGAGAGATCGCAGAGGGAGAGATCGCAAAGGGAGAGATCGCAAAGGGAGAGATCGAAAACGGAGAGATCGCAAAGGGAGAGATCGCAGGGAGAGATCGCAGAGGGAGAGATCGTAAAGGGAGAGATCGCAGAGGGAGCGATTACAGAGAGAGAGATCGCAAAGGGAGAGATCGCAAAGGGAGAGATCGCAAAGGGAGAGAGCGCAGGGAGAGATCGCAGAGGGAGAGATCGCAGTGAGAGAGATCGCAAACGGAGAGATCGCAAAGGGAGAGATCGCAAAGGGAGAGATCGCAGGGAGAGATCGCAGAGGGAGAGATCGCAGAGGGAGAGATCGCAGGGAGATATCGCATTGGGAGAGATCGCATTGGGAGAGATCGCAGAGGGAGAGATCACAGAGAGAGAGATCGCAGGGAGAGATCGCAGTTGGAGAGATCACAGAGGGAGAGATCGCAGAGGGAGAGATCACAGAGAAAGAGATCGCAGAGGGAGAGATCACAGAGGGAGAGCTTGCAGAGGCAGAGAACGCAAAGGGAGAGATCTTGGAGGGAGATATCGCAGAGGGAGAGATCGCAGAGGGAGAGATCGCAGAGGGAGAGATCGCAGAGGGAGAGATCGCAGAGGCAGAGATCGCAATGGGAGAGATCGCAATGGGAGAGATCGCAGAGGGAGAGATCGCAGAGGGAGAGATCGCAGAGGGAGAGATCGCAGAGGGAGAGATCGCAGAGGGAGAGATCACAGAGGGAGAGATCACAGAGGGAGAGATCACAGAGGGAGAGATTGCAGAGGGAGAGATCACATTTGGAAAGATCGCAGAGGGAGAGATCGCAGAGAGAGATCGCAGAGGGAGAGATTGCAGAGGCAGAGATCGCAATGGGAGAGATCGCAGAGGGAGAGGTTGCAGAGGCAGAGATCACAATGGGAGAGATCGCGGAGGGAGAGATCGCAGAGGGAGAGATCACAGTGGGAGAGATCACAGAGGGAGAGATCACAGTAGGAAAGATCGCAGAAGGAGAGATCGCAGAGAGAGATCGCAGAGGGAGAGATCGCGGAGGGAGAGATCGCAGAGGGAGAGATCACAGTGGGAGAGATCACAGTAGGAAAGATCGCAGAGGGAGAGATCGCAGAGAGAGATCGCAGAGGGAGAGATCGCAGAGGGAGAGATCACAGAGGGAGAGATCGCAGTAGGAGAGATCGCAGAGGGAGAGATCACAGAGGGAGAGATCGCAAAGGGAGAGATCGCAAAGGGAGAGATCGCAGAGGGAGAGATCGCAGAGGGAGAGATCGCAGGGAGAGATCACAGAGGGAGAGATCACAGTGGGAGAGATCGCAAAGGGAGAGATCGCAGAGGGAGAGATCGCAGAGAGAGAGATCGCAGAGAGAGAGATCGCAGAGGGAGAGATCACAGAGGGAGAGATCACAGAGGGAGAGATCGCAAAGGGAGAGATCGCAGGGAGAGATCGCAGAGGGAGAGATCGCAGAGGGAGAGAGCGCAGGGAGAGATCGCAGGGAGAGATCGCAGGGAGAGATCGCAGAGGAAGAGATCGCAGAGGGAGAGATTGCAGAGGGAGAGATCACAGAGAGAGAGATCACAGAGAGAGAGATCGCAAAGGGAGAGATCGCAGAGGGAGAGATCGCAAAGGGAGAGATCGAAAACGGAGAGATCGCAAAGGGAGAGATCGCAGGGAGAGATCGCAGAGGGAGAGATCGTAAAGGGAGAGATGGCAGAGGGAGTGATCACAGAGAGAGAGATCGCAAAGGGAGAGATCGTAAAGGGAGAGATCGCAGGGAGAGATCGCAGAGGGAGAGATCGCAGGGAGAGATCACAGTGGGAGAGATCGCGAGGTAGAGTTTGCAGGGAGAGATCACAGAGGGAGAGATCGCAGAGGGAGAGATCGCAGAGGGAGAGATCGCAGAGGGAGAGATTGCAGTTGGAGAGATTGCAGTTGGAGAGATCGCAGTGGGAGAGATCGCAGTGGGAGAGATCGCAGAGGGAGAGATCGCAGAGGGAGAGATCGCAGGGAGAGATCGCAGGGAGAGATCACAGAGGGAGAGATCGCAGGGAGAGATCGCAGGGGGAGATCACATTAGGAGAGATCGCAGAGGGAGAGATCGCAGAGGGAGAGATCGCAATGGGAGAGATCGCAGAGGGAGAGGTTGCAGAGGCAGAGATCACAATGGGAGAGATCGCGGAGGGAGAGATCGCAGAGGGAGAGATCACAGTGGGAGAGATCGCAGAGGGAGAGATCACAGTAGGAAAGATCGCAGAGGGAGAGATCGCAGAGAGAGATCGCAGAGGGAGAGATCACAGAGGGAGAGATCGCAGTAGGAGAGATCGCAGAGGGAGAGATCGCAGAGGGAGAGATCGCAGAGGGAGAGATCGCAGAGGGAGAGATCGCAGGGAGAGATCACAGAGGGAGAGATCACATTGGGAGAGATCGCAAAGGGAGAGATCGCAGAGGGAGAGATCACAGAGAGAGATCGCAGAGGGAGAGATCACAGAGGGAGAGATCACAGAGAGAGATCGCAGAGGGAGAGATCACAGAGGGAGAGATCACAGAGGGAGAGATCGCAGAGGGAGAGATCGCAAAGGGAGAGATCGCAGGGAGAGATCGCAGAGGGAGAGATCGCAGAGGGAGAGATCGCAGGGAGAGATCGCAGAGGAAGAGATCGCAGAGGGAGAGATTGCAGAGGGAGAGATCACAGAGAGAGAGATCGCAAAGGGAGAGATCGCAAAGGGAGAGATCGCAGGGAGAGATCGAAGGGAGAGATCGCAGATGGAGAGATCGCAAAGGGAGAGATCGCAGGGAGAGATCGCAGAGGGAGAGATCGCAGAGGGAGAGATCGCAAAGGGAGAGATCGCAAAGGGAGAGATCGCAAAGGGAGAGATCGAAAACGGAGAGATCGCAAAGGGAGAGATCGCAGGGAGAGATTGCAGAGGGAGAGATCGTAAAGGGAGAGATCGCAGAGGGAGCGATTACAGAGAGAGAGATCGCAAAGGGAGAGATCGCAAAGGGAGAGAGCGCAGGGAGAGATCGCAGAGGGAGAGATCGCAGTGAGAGAGATCGCAAACGGAGAGATCGCAAAGGGAGAGATCGCAAAGGGAGAGATCGCAAAGGGAGAGATCGCAGGGAGAGATCGCAGAGGGAGAGATCGCAGAGGGAGAGATCGCAGAGGGAGAGATCGCAGGGAGAGATCGCATTGGGAGAGACCGCAGAGGGAGAGTTCACAGAGAGAGAGATCGCAGGGAGAGATCGCAGTTGGAGAGATCACAGAGGGAGAGATCGCAGAGGGAGAGATCACAGAGAAAGAGATCGCAGAGGGAGAGATCACAGAGGGAGAGCTTGCAGAGGCAGAGAACGCAAAGGGAGAGATCTTGGAGGGAGATATCGCAGAGGGAGAGATCGCAGAGGGAGAGATCGCAGAGGGAGAGATCGCAGAGGGAGAGATCGCAGAGGGAGAGATTGCAGAGGCAGAGATCGCAATGGGAGAGATCGCAATGGGAGAGATCGCAGAGGGAGAGATCGCAGAGGGAGAGATCGCAGAGGGAGAGATCGCAGAGGGAGAGATCGCAGAGGGAGAGATCGCAGAGGGAGAGATCGCAGAGGGAGAGATCGCAGAGGGAGAGATTGCAGAGGCAGAGATCGCAATGGGAGAGATCGCAATGGGAGAGATCGCAGAGGGAGAGATCGCAGAGGGAGAGATCGCAGAGGGAGAGATCGCAGAGGGAGAGATCGCAGAGGGAGAGATCGCAGAGGGAGAGATCGCAGAGGGAGAGATCGCAGAGGGAGAGATCACAGAGGGAGAGATCACAGAGGGAGAGATCGCAGAGAGAGAGATCACAGAGGGAGAGATCACAGAGGGAGAGATTGCAGAGGGAGAGATCACAGTTGGAAAGATCGCAGAGGGAGAGATCGCAGAGAGAGATCGCAGAGGGAGAGATTGCAGAGGCAGAGATCGCAATGGGAGAGATCGCAGAGGGAGAGGTTGCAGAGGCAGAGATCACAATGGGAGAGATCGCGGAGGGAGAGATCGCAGAGGGAGAGATCACAGTGGGAGAGATCACAGAGGGAGAGATCACAGTAGGAAAGATCGCAGAGGGAGAGATCGCAGAGAGAGATCGCAGAGGGAGAGATCGCGGAGGGAGAGATCGCAGAGGGAGAGATCACAGTGGGAGAGATCACAGTAGGAAAGATCGCAGAGGGAGAGATCGCAGAGAGAGATCGCAGAGGGAGAGATCGCAGAGGGAGAGATCACAGAGGGAGAGATCGCAGTAGGAGAGATCGCAGAGGGAGAGATCACAGAGGGAGAGATCGCAAAGGGAGAGATCGCAAAGGGAGAGATCGCAGAGGGAGAGATCGCAGGGAGAGATCACAGAGGGAGAGATCACAGTGGGAGAGATCACAGTGGGAGAGATCGCAAAGGGAGAGATCGCAGAGGGAGAGATCGCAGAGAGAGAGATCGCAGAGAGAGAGATCGCAGAGGGAGAGATCACAGAGGGAGAGATCACAGAGGGAGAGATCGCAAAGGGAGAGATCGCAGGGAGAGATCGCAGAGGGAGAGATCGCAGAGGGAGAGATCGCAGGGAGAGATCGCAGGGAGAGATCGCAGAGGAAGAGATCGCAGAGGGAGAGATCGCAGAGGGAGAGATCACAGAGAGAGAGATCACAGAGAGAGAGATCACAGAGAGAGAGATCGCAATGGGAGAGATCGCAGGGAGAGATCGCAGAGGGAGAGATCGCAAAGGGAGAGATCGAAAACGGAGAGATCGCAAAGGGAGAGATCGCAGGGAGAGATCGCAGAGGGAGAGATCGTAAAGGGAGAGATGGCAGAGGGAGTGATCACAGAGAGAGAGATCGCAAAGGGAGAGATCGTAAAGGGAGAGATCGCAGGGAGAGATCGCAGGGAGAGATCGCAGAGGGAGAGATCGCAGTGAGAGAGATCGCAAACGGAGAGAACGCAAACGGAGAGATCGCAAAGGGAGAGATCGCAAAGGGAGAGATCGCAGGGAGAGATCGCAGAGGGAGAGATCGCAGAGGGAGAGATCGCAGAGGGAGAGATCGCAGGGAGAGATCGCAGTGGGAGAGATCGCAGAGGGAGAGATCGCAGAGGGAGAGATCGCAGAGGGAGAGATCACAGAGGGAGAGATCACAGAGGGGAGAGATTGCAGAGGCAGAGAACGCAAAGGGAGAGATCTTGGAGGTAGATATCGCAGAGGGAGAGATCGCAGAGGGAGAGATTACAGAGGCAGAGATCGCAATGGGAGAGATCGCAATGGGAGAGATCGCAGAGGGAGAGATCGCAGGGAGAGATCGCAGAGGGAGAGATCGCAGAGGGAGAGATCACAGAGAGAGAGATCACAGAGGGAGAGATCACAGAGGGAGAGATCACAGAGGGAGAGATTGCAGAGGGAGAGATCACAGTTGGAAAGATCGCAGAGGGAGAGATCGCAGAGAGAGATCGCAGATGGAGAGATTGCAGAGGCAGAGATCGCAATGGGAGAGATCGCAGAGGGAGAGGTTGCAGAGGCAGAGATCACAATGGGAGAGATCGCGGATGGAGAGATCGCAGAGGGAGAGATCACAGTGGGAGAGATCGCAGAGGGAGAGATCACAGTAGGAAAGATCGCAGAGAGAGATCGCAGAGGGAGAGATCGCAGAGGGAGAGATCACAGAGGGAGAAATCGCAGAGGGAGAGATCGCAGAGGGAGAGATCACAGAGGGAGAGATCGCAGTAGGAGATATCGCAGAGGGAGAGATCGCAGTGGGAGTGATCGCAGAGGAAGAGATTGCATTGGGAGAGATTGCAGAGAGAGAGATCGAAGACGGACAGATCGCAGCAGGAGAGATCGAAAAGGGAGAGATCGTAGGGAGAGATGGCTGAGGGAGAGATCGCAGAGGGAGAGATCGCAGAGGGAGAGATCGCAGAGGGAGAGATCGCAGAGGGAGAGATCGCAGAGGGAGAGATCGCAGAGGGAGAGATCACAAAGGGAGAGATCGCAGGGAGAGATCGCAGAGGGAGAGATCACAGAGGGAGAGATCGCAGAGGGAGAGATCGCAGAGGGAGAGATCGCAGAGGGAGAGATCGCAGAGGGAGAGATCGCAGAGGGAGAGATCGCAGAGGGAGAGATCACTGAGTGAGAGATTGCAAAGGGAGAGATCGCAGGGAGAGATCGCAGAGGGAGAGATTGCAGGGAGAGATTGCAGGGAGAGATCACAGAGGGAGAGATCGCAGAGGTAGAGATCGCAGGGAGAGATCACAGAGGGGGAGATCGCAGAGGGAGAGATCGCAGGGAGAGATCACAGAGGGAGAGATCGCAGAGGTAGAGATCGCAGAGGTAGAGATCGCAGAGGGAGAGATCGCAGAGGGAGAGATCGCAGAGGGAGAGATCGCAGAGGGAGAGATCGCAGTAGGAGAGATCACAGAGGGAGCGATCGCAAAGGGAGAGATCGCAGGGAGAGATCGCAGAGGGAGAGATCGCAGAGGGAGAGATAGCAGGAAGAGATCGCAGAGGGAGAGATCGCAGAGGGAGAGATCGCAGAGGGAGAGATCACAGGGAGAGATCGCAGAGGGAGAGATCGCAAAGGGAGAGATCGCAGAGGGAGAGATCACAGAGAGAGAGATCGCAAAAGGAGAGATCGCAAAGGGAGAGATCGCAGGGAGAGATCGCAGAGGGAGAGATCGCAGAGGGAGAGATCGCAGGGGGAGAGATCGCAAAGGGAGAGATCGCAGAGGGAGAGATCGCAGAGGGAGAGATCGCAAAGGGAGAGATCGCAGAGGGAGAAATCGCAGAGGGAGAGATTGCACTCGGAAAGATCGCAGTGGGAGAGATCGCAAAGGGAGAGATCGCAGGGAGAGATCGCAGAGGGAGAGATTGCAGTCGGAGAGATCGCAGAGGGAGAGATCACAGAGAGAGAGATCGCAAAGGGAGAGATTGCAAAGGGACAGATCGCAGAGTGAGAGATCGCAAAGCGAGAGATCGCAGAGGGAGCGATCGCAGGGAGAGATCGCAGTGGGAGAGATCGCAGAGGGAGAGATCACAGAGAGAGAGATCGCAGGGAGAGATCACAGTTGGAGAGATCGCAGAGGGAGAGATCACAGAGGGAGAGATCACAGAGGGAGAGATTGCAGAGGCAGAGATCGCAATGGGAGAGATCGCAGAGGGAGAGGTTGCAGAGGCAGAGATCACAATGGGAGAGATCGCGGAGGGAGAGATCGCAGAGGGAGAGATCATAGTGGGAGAGATCGCAGAGGGAGAGATCACAGTAGGAAAGATCGCGGAGGGAGAGATCGCAGAGAGAGATCGCAGAGGGAGAGATCGCAGAGGGAGAGATCACAGAGGGAGAGATCGCAGTAGGAGAGATCGCAGAGGGAGAGATCACAGAGGGAGAGATCGCAGTAGGAGATATCGCAGAGGGAGAGATCGCAGTGGGAGTGATCGCAGAGGAAGAGATTGCATTGGGAGAGATTGCAGAGAGAGAGATCGAAGACGGACAGATCGCAGCAGAAGAGATCGCAAAGGGAGAGATCGTAGGGAGAGATCGTAGGGAGAGATCGCAGAGGGAGAGATCGCAGAGGGAGAGATCGCAGAGGGAGAGATCGCAGAGGGAGAGATCGCAGAGGGAGAGATCACAAAGGGAGAGATCGCAGGGAGAGATCGCAGAGGGAGAGATCACAGAGGGAGAGATCACAAAGGGAGAGATCGCAGGGAGAGATCGCAGAGGGAGAGATCGCAGAGGGAGAGATCGCAGAGGGAGAGATCGCAGAGGGAGAGATCGCAGAGGGAGAGATCACTGAGTGAGAGATTGCAAAGGGAGAGATTGCAAAGGGAGAGATCGCAGGGAGAGATCGCAGAGGGAGAGATCGCAGGGAGAGATCGCAGGGAGAGATCACAGAGGGAGAGATCGCAGAGGTAGAGATCGCAGGGAGAGATCACAGAGGGGGAGATCGCAGAGGGAGAGATCGCAGGGAGAGATCGCAGGGAGAGATCACAGAGGGAGAGATCGCAGGGAGAGATCGCAGAGGGAGAGATCGCAGGGAGAGATCGCAGGGAGAGATCGCAGAGGGAGAGATCGCAGAGGGAGAGATCGCAGAGGGAGAGATCGCAGAGGGAGAGATCGCAGTGGGAGAGATCGCAAAGGGAGAGATCGCAGGGAGAGATCGCAGAGGGAGAGATCGCAGAGGGAGAGATCGCAGGAAGAGATCGCAGAGGAAGAGATCGCAGAGGGAGAGATCGCAGAGGGAGAGATCACAGAGAGAGAGATCACAGAGAGAGAGATCGCAAAGGGAGAGATCGCAGGGAGAGATCGCAGAGGGAGAGATCGCAAAGGGAGAGATCGCAGGGAGAGATCGCAGAGGGAGAGATCGCAGAGGGAGAGATCGCAGGAAGAGATCGCAGAGGGAGAGATCGCAGAGGGAGAGATCGCAGAGGGAGAGATCACAGGGAGAGATCGCAGAGGGAGAGATCGCAAAGGGAGAGATCGCAGAGGGAGAGATCACAGAGAGAGAGATCGCAAAAGGAGAGATCGCAAAGGGAGAGATCGCAGGGAGAGATCGCAGAGGGAGAGATCGCAGAGGGAGAGATCGCAGGGGGAGAGATCGCAAAGGGAGAGATCGCAGAGGGAGAGATCGCAAAGGGAGAGATCGCAGAGGGAGAAATCGCAGAGGGAGAGATTGCACTAGGAAAGATCGCAGTGGGAGAGATCGCAAAGGGAGAGATCGCAGGGAGAGATCGCAGAGGGAGAGATTGCAGTCGGAGAGATCGCAGAGGGAGAGATCACAGAGAGAGAGATCGCAAAGGGAGAGATTGCAAAGGGACAGATCGCAGAGTGAGAGATCGCAAAGCGAGAGATCGCAGAGGGAGCGATCGCAGGGAGAGATCGCAGTGGGAGAGATCGCAGAGGGAGAGATCACAGAGAGAGAGATCGCAGGGAGAGATCACAGTTGGAGAGATCGCAGAGGGAGAGATCACAGAGGGAGAGATCACAGAGGGAGAGATTGCAGAGGCAGAGATCGCAATGGGAGAGATCGCAGAGGGAGAGGTTGCAGAGGCAGAGATCACAATGGGAGAGATCGCGGAGGGAGAGATCGCAGAGGGAGAGATCATAGTGGGAGAGATCGCAGAGGGAGAGATCACAGTAGGAAAGATCGCGGAGGGAGAGATCGCAGAGAGAGATCGCAGAGGGAGAGATCGCAGAGGGAGAGATCACAGAGGGAGAGATCGCAGTAGGAGAGATCGCAGAGGGAGAGATCACAGAGGGAGAGATCGCAGTAGGAGATATCGCAGAGGGAGAGATCGCAGTGGGAGTGATCGCAGAGGAAGAGATTGCATTGGGAGAGATTGCAGAGAGAGAGATCGAAGACGGACAGATCGCAGCAGAAGAGATCGCAAAGGGAGAGATCGTAGGGAGAGATCGTAGGGAGAGATCGCAGAGGGAGAGATCGCAGAGGGAGAGATCGCAGAGGGAGAGATCGCAGAGGGAGAGATCGCAGAGGGAGAGATCACAAAGGGAGAGATCGCAGGGAGAGATCGCAGAGGGAGAGATCACAGAGGGAGAGATCACAAAGGGAGAGATCGCAGGGAGAGATCGCAGAGGGAGAGATCGCAGAGGGAGAGATCGCAGAGGGAGAGATCGCAGAGGGAGAGATCGCAGAGGGAGAGATCACTGAGTGAGAGATTGCAAAGGGAGAGATTGCAAAGGGAGAGATCGCAGGGAGAGATCGCAGAGGGAGAGATCGCAGGGAGAGATCGCAGGGAGAGATCACAGAGGGAGAGATCGCAGAGGTAGAGATCGCAGGGAGAGATCACAGAGGGGGAGATCGCAGAGGGAGAGATCGCAGGGAGAGATCGCAGGGAGAGATCACAGAGGGAGAGATCGCAGGGAGAGATCGCAGAGGGAGAGATCGCAGGGAGAGATCGCAGGGAGAGATCGCAGAGGGAGAGATCGCAGAGGGAGAGATCGCAGAGGGAGAGATCGCAGAGGGAGAGATCGCAGTGGGAGAGATCGCAAAGGGAGAGATCGCAGGGAGAGATCGCAGAGGGAGAGATCGCAGAGGGAGAGATCGCAGGAAGAGATCGCAGAGGAAGAGATCGCAGAGGGAGAGATCGCAGAGGGAGAGATCACAGAGAGAGAGATCACAGAGAGAGAGATCGCAAAGGGAGAGATCGCAGGGAGAGATCGCAGAGGGAGAGATCGCAAAGGGAGAGATTGCAGGGAGAGATCGCAGAGGGAGAGATCGCAAAGGGAGAGATCGCAAAGGGAGAGATCGCAAAGGGAGAGATCGCAGAGGGAGAGATCGCAGAGGGAGAGATCGCAAAGGGAGAGATCGCAGAGGGAGAGATCACAGAGAGAGAGATCGCAAAAGGAGAGATCGCAAAGGGAGAGATCGCAGGGAGAGATCGCAGAGGGAGAGATCGCAGGGAGAGATCGCAGGGGGAGAGATCGCAAAGTGAGAGATCGCAGGGAGAGATCGCAGAGGGAGAGATCGCAAAGGGAGAGATCGCAGAGGGAGAAATCGCAGAGGGAGAGATTGCAGTCGGAAAGATCGCAGTGGGAGAGATCGCAAAGGGAGAGATCGCAGGGAGAGATCGCAGAGGGAGAGATTGCAGTCGGAGAGATCGCAGAGGGAGAGATCACAGAGAGAGAGATCGCAAAGGGAGAGATTGCAAAGGGACAGATCGCAGAGAGAGAGATCGCAAAGCGAGAGATCGCAGAGGGAGCGATCGCAGGGAGAGATCGCAGAGGGAGAGATTGCAGTCGGAGAGATCGCAGAGGGAGAGATCACAGAGAGAGAGATCGCAAAGGGAGAGATTGCAAAGGGACAGATCGCAGAGAGAGAGATCGCAAAGCGAGAGATCGCAGAGGGAGCGATCGCAGGGAGAGATCGCAGTGGGAGAGATCGCAGAGGGAGAGATCACAGAGAGAGAGATCGCAGGGAGAGATCACAGTTGGAGAGATCGCAGAGGGAGAGATCGCAGAGGGAGAGATCACAGAGAGAGAGATCGCAGAGGGAGAGATCACAGAGGGAGAGGTTGCAGAGGCAGAGATCACAATGGGAGAGATCGCGGAGGGAGAGATCGCAGAGGGAGAGATCACAGTGGGAGAGATCGCAGAGGGAGAGATCACAGTAGGAAAGATCGCAGAGGGAGAGATCGCAGAGAGAGATCGCAGAGGGAGAGATTGCAGAGGGAGAGATCACAGTAGGAAAGATCGCAGAGGGAGAGATCGCAGAGAGAGATCGCAGAGGGAGAGATTGCAGAGGCAGAGATCGCAATGGGAGAGATCACAGAGGGAGAGATCGCAGAGAGAGATCGCAGAGGGAGAGATCGCAGAGGGAGAGATCGCAGAGGGAGAGATCGCAGGGGGAGAGATCGCAAAGGGAGAGATCGCAGGTAGAGTTCTCAGAGGGAGAGATCGCAAAGGGAGTGATCGCAGAGGGAGAGATCGCAAAGGGAGAGATCGCAGGGAGAGATTGCAGTCGGAGAGATCGCAGAGGGAGAGATCGCAGGGAGAGATCGCAGAGGAAGAGATCGCAGAGGGAGAGATTGCAGAGGGAGAGATCACAGAGAGAGAGATCACAGAGAGAGAGATCGCAAAGGGAGAGATCGCAAAGGGAGAGATCGCAGGGAGAGATCGCAGAGGGAGAGATCGCAAAGGTAGAGATCGAAAACGGAGAGATCGCAAAGGGAGAGATCGCAGGGAGAGATCGCAGAGGGAGAGATCGTAAAGGGAGAGATGGCAGAGGGAGCGATCACAGAGAGAGAGATCGCAAAGGGAGAGATCGTAAAGGGAGAGATCGCAGGGAGAGATCGCAGAGGGAGAGATCGCAGTGAGAGAGATCGCAAACGGAGAGATCGCAAACGGAGAGATAGCAAAGGGAGAGATAGCAAAGGGAGAGATCGCAAAGGGAGAGATCGCAGAGGGAGAGATCGCAGAGGGAGAGATCGCAGAGGGAGAGATCGCAGAGGGAGAGATCGCAGGGAGAGATCGCAGTGGGAGAGATCACAGAGGGAGAGATCGCAGAGGGAGAGATCACAGAGAAAGAGATCGCAGAGGGAGAGATCACAGAGGGAGTGATTGCAGAGGCAGAGAACGCAAAGGGAGAGATCTTGGAGGGAGAGATCGCAGAGGGAGAGATCGCAGAGGGAGAGATTGCAGAGGCAGAGATCGCAATGGGAGAGATCGCAGGGAGAGATCGCAATGGGAGAGATCGCAGAGGGAGAGAGATCGCAGGGAGAGATCGCAGGGAGAGATCGCAGAGGGAGAGATCGCAGAGGGAGAGATCACAGAGAGAGAGATCACAGAGGGAGAGATCACAGAGGGAGAGATCACAGAGGGAGAGATTGCAGAGGGAGAGATCACAGTTGGAAAGATCGCAGAGGGAGAGATCGCAGAGAGAGATCGCAGAGGGAGAGATTGCAGAGGCAGAGATCGCAATGGGAAAGATCGCAGAGGGAGAGGTTGCAGAGGCAGAGATCACAATGGGAGAGATCGCGGAGGGAGAGATCGCAGAGGGAGAGATCGCAGAGGGAGAGATCACAGAGGGAGAGATCGCAGTAGGAGAGATCGCAGAGGGAGAGATCACAGAGGGAGAGATCGCAGTAGGAGATATCGCAGAGGGAGAGATCGCAGTGGGAGTGATCGCAGAGGAAGAGATTGCATTGGGAGAGATTGCAGAGAGAGAGATCGAAGACGGACAGATCGCAGCAGAAGAGATCGCAAAGGGAGAGATCGTAGGGAGAGATCGCTGAGGGAGAGATCGCAGAGGGAGAGATCGCAGAGGGAGAGATCGCAGAGGGAGAGATCACAAAGGGAGAGATCGCAGGGAGAGATCGCAGAGGGAGAGATCGCAGAGGGAGAGATCGCAGAGGGAGAGATCGCAGAGGGAGAGATTGCAAAGGGAGAGATTGCAAAGGGAGAGATCGCAGGGAGAGATCGCAGAGGGAGAGATTGCAGGGAGAGATCGCAGGGAGAGATCGCAGAGGTAGAGATCGCAGAGGTAGAGATCACAGAGGGGGAGATCGCAGAGGGAGAGATCGCAGAGGGAGAGATCGCAGGGAGAGATCGCAGAGGTAGAGATCGCAGGGAGAGATCGCAGAGGGAGAGATCGCAGGGAGAGATCGCAGAGGGAGAGATCGCAGAGGGAGAGATCGCAGAGGGAGAGATCGCAGTGGGAGAGATCGCAAAGGGAGAGATCGCAGGGAGAGATCGCAGAGGGAGAGATCGCAGAGGGAGAGATCGCAGAGGGAGAGATCGCAGGAAGAGATCGCAGAGGGAGAGATCGCAGAGGGAGAGATCGCAGAGGGAGAGATCACAGAGAGAGAGATCGCAAAGGGAGAGATCGCAAAGGGAGAGATCGCAAAGGGAGAGATCGCAAACGGAGAGATCGCAAAGGGAAAGGTCACAGGGAGAGATCGCAGAGGGAGAGATCACAAAGGGAGAGATCGCAGAGGGAGAGATCACAGAGAGAGAGATCGCAAAAGGAGAGATCGCAAAGGGAGAGATCGCAGGGAGAGATCGCAGAGGGAGAGATCGCAGGGAGAGATCGCAGGGGGAGAGATCGCAGGGAGAGATCGCAGAGGGAGAGATCGCAAAGGGAGAGATCGCAGAGGGAGAAATCGCAGAGGGAGATACTGCAGTCGGAAAGATCGCAGTGGGAGAGATCGCAAAGGGAGAGATCGCAGGGAGAGATCGCAGAGGGAGAGATTGCAGTCGGAGAGATCGCAGAGGGAGAGATCACAGAGAGAGAGATCGCAAAGGGAGAGATTGCAAAGGGACAGATCGCAGAGAGAGAGATCGCAAAGCGAGAGATCGCAGAGGGAGCGATCGCAGGGAGAGATCGCAGTGGGAGAGATCGCAGAGGGAGAGATCACAGAGAGAGAGATCGCAGGGAGAGATCACAGTTGGAGAGATCGCAGAGGGAGAGATCGCAGAGGGAGAGATCACAGAGAGAGAGATCACAGAGGGAGAGATCACAGATGGAGAGGTTGCAGAGGCAGAGATCACAATGGGAGAGATCGCGGAGGGAGAGATCGCAGAGGGAGAGATCACAGTGGGAGAGATCGCAGAGGGAGAGATCACAGTAGGAAAGATCGCAGAGGGAGAGATCGCAGGGAGAGATCACAGAGGGAGAGATCGCAGAGGTAGAGATCGCAGAGGTAGAGATCGCAGAGGGAGAGATCGCAGAGGGAGTGATCGCAGAGGGAGAGATCGCAGAGGTAGAGATCGCAGGGAGAGATCGCAGAGGGAGAGATTGCAGGGAGAGATCGCAGAGGGAGAGATCGCAGAGGGAGAGATCGCAGAGGGAGAGATCGCAGAGGGAGAGATCGCAGTGGGAGAGATCGCAGTGGGAGAGATCGCAAAGGGAGAGATCGCAGGGAGAGATCGCAGAGGGAGAGATCGCAGAGGGAGAGATCGCAGGAAGAGATCGCAGAGGGAGAGATCGCAGAGGGAGAGATCGCAGAGGGAGAGATCACAGAGAGAGAGATCGCAAAGGGAGAGATCGCAAAGGGAGAGATCGCAAAGGGAGAGATCGCAAACGGAGAGATCGCAAAGGGAAAGGTCACAGGGAGAGATCGCAGAGGGAGAGATCACAAAGGGAGAGATCGCAGAGGGAGAGATCACAGAGAGAGAGATCGCAAAAGGAGAGATCGCAAAGGGAGAGATCGCAGGGAGAGATCGCAGAGGGAGAGATCGCAGGGGGAGAGATCGCAAAGTGAGAGATCGCAGGGAGAGATCGCAGAGGGAGAGATCGCAAAGGGAGAGATCGCAGAGGGAGAAATCGCAGAGGGAGAGACTGCAGTCGGAAAGATCGCAGTGGGAGAGATCGCAAAGGGAGAGATCGCAGGGAGAGATCGCAGAGGGAGAGATTGCAGTCGGAGAGATCGCAGAGGGAGAGATCACAGAGAGAGAGATCGCAAAGGGAGAGATTGCAAAGGGACAGATCGCAGAGAGAGAGATCGCAAAGCGAGAGATCGCAGAGGGAGCGATCGCAGGGAGAGATCGCAGTGGGAGAGATCGCAGAGGGAGAGATCACAGAGAGAGAGATCGCAGGGAGAGATCACAGTTGGAGAGATCGCAGAGGGAGAGATCGCAGAGGGAGAGATCACAGAGAGAGAGATCACAGAGGGAGAGATCACAGAGGGAGAGGTTGCAGAGGCAGAGATCACAATGGGAGAGATCGCGGAGGGAGAGATCGCAGAGGGAGAGATCACAGTGGGAGAGATCGCAGAGGGAGAGATCACAGTAGGAAAGATCGCAGAGGGAGAGATCGCAGAGAGAGATCGCAGAGGGAGAGATCGCAGAGGGAGAGATCGCAGAGGGAGAGATCACAGAGGGAGAGATTGCAGAGGGAGAGATCACAGTAGGAAAGATCGCAGAGGGAGAGATCGCAGAGGGAGAGATTGCAGAGGCAGAGATCGCAATGGGAGAGATCACAGAGAGAGAGATCGCAGAGAGAGATCGCAGAGGGAGAGATCGCAGAGGGAGAGATCGCAGAGGGAGAGATCGCAGAGGGAGAGATCGCAGGGAGAGATCGCAGGGGGAGAGATCGCAAAGGGAGAGATCGCAGGTAGAGTTCTCAGAGGGAGAGATCGCAAAGGGAGTGATCGCAGAGGGAGAGATCGCAAAGGGAGAGATCGCAGGGAGAGATTGCAGAGGGAGAGATCGCAGGGAGAGATCACAGAGAGAGAGATCACAGAGAGAGAGATCGCAAAGGGAGAGATCGCAAAGGGAGAGATCGCAGGGAGAGATCGCAGAGGGAGAGATCGCAAAGGGAGAGATCGAAAACGGAGAGATCGCAAAGGGAGAGATCGCAGGGAGAGATCGCAGAGGGAGAGATCGTAAAGGGAGAGATGGCAGAGGGAGCGATCACAGAGAGAGAGATCGCAAAGGGAGAGATCGTAAAGGGAGAGATCGCAGGGAGAGATCGCAGGGAGAGATCGCAGAGGGAGAGATCGCAGTGAGAGAGATCGCAAACGGAGAGATCGCAAACGGAGAGATCGCAAAGGGAGAGATCGCAGGGAGAGATCGCAGAGGGAGAGATCGCAGAGGGAGAGATCGCAGGGAGAGATCGCAGTGGGAGAGATCGCAGAGGGAGAGATCGCAGAGGGAGAGATCACAGAGAAAGAGATCGCAGAGGGAGAGATCACAGAGGGAGAGATTGCAGAGGCAGAGAACGCAAAGGGAGAGATCTTGGAGGGAGAGATCTTGGAGGGAGAGATCGCAGAGGGAGAGATTGCAGAGGCAGAGATCGCAATGGGAGAGATCGCAGGGAGAGATCGCAGGGAGAGATCGCAATGGGAGAGATCGCAGAGGGAGAGAGATCGCAGGGAGAGATCGCAGAGGGAGAGATCACAGAGAGAGAGATCACAGAGGGAGAGATCACAGAGGGAGAGATTGCAGAAGGAGAGATCACAGTTGGAAAGATCGCAGAGGGAGAGATCGCAGAGAGAGATCGCAGAGGGAGAGATTGCAGAGGCAGAGATCGCAATGGGAGAGATCGCAGAGGGAGAGGTTGCAGAGGCAGAGATCACAATGGGAGAGATCGCGGAGGGAGAGATCGCAGAGGGAGAGATCACAGTAGGAAAGATCGCAGAGGGAGAGATCGCAGAGAGAGATCGCAGAGGGAGAGATCGCAGAGGGAGAGATCACAGAGGGAGAGATCGCAGTAGGAGAGATCGCAGAGGGAGAGACCACAGAGGGAGAGATCGCAGTAGGAGATATCGCAGAGGGAGAGATCGCAGTGGGAGAGATCGCAGAGGAAGAGATTGCATTGGGAGAGATTGCAGAGAGAGAGATCGAAGACGGACAGATCGCAGCAGGAGAGATCGCAAAGGGAGAGATCGTAGGGAGAGATCGCTGAGGGAGAGATCGCAGAGGGAGAGATCGCAGAGGGAGAGATCGCAGAGGGAGAGATCACAAAGGGAGAGATCGCAGGGAGAGATCGCAGAGGGAGAGATCACAGAGGGAGAGATCGCAGAGGGAGAGATCGCAGAGGGAGAGATCGCAGAGGGAGAGATCGCAGAGGGAGAGATCACTGAGTGAGAGATTGCAAAGGGAGAGATCGCAGGGAGAGATCGCAGGGAGAGATCGCAGAGGGAGAGATTGCAGGGAGAGATCGCAGGGAGAGATCACAGAGGGAGAGATCGCAGAGGTAGAGATCGCAGGGAGAGATCACAGAGGGGGAGATCGCAGAGGGAGAGATCGCAGGGAGAGATCACAGAGGGAGAGATCGCAGAGGTAGAGATCGCAGAGGGAGAGATTGCAGAGGGAGAGATCGCAGAGGGAGAGATCGCAGGGAGAGATCGCAGAGGGAGAGATCGCAGAGGGAGAGATCGCAGAGGGAGAGATCACAGAGGGAGCGATCGCAAAGGGAGAGATCGCAGAGGGAGAGATCGCAGAGGGAGAGATCGCAGGAAGAGATCGCAGAGGGAGAGATCGCAGAGGGAGAGATCGCAGAGGGAGAGATCACAGGGAGAGATCGCAGAGGGAGAGATCGCAAAGGGAGAGATCGCAGAGGGAGAGATCACAGAGAGAGAGATCGCAAAAGGAGAGATCGCAAAGGGAGAGATCGCAGGGAGAGATCGCAGAGGAAGAGATCGCAGGGAGAGATCGCAGGGGGAGAGATCGCAGGGAGAGATCGCAGAGGGAGAGATCGCAAAGGGAGAGATCGCAGAGGGAGAAATCGCAGAGGGAGAGATTGCACTCGGAAAGATCGCAGTGGGAGAGATCGCAAAGGGAGAGATCGCAGGGAGAGATCGCAGAGGGAGAGATTGCAGTCGGAGAGATTGCAGTCGGAGAGATCGCAGAGGGAGAGATCACAGAGAGAGAGATCGCAAAGGGAGAGATTGCAAAGGGACAGATCGCAGAGAGAGAGATCGCAAAGCGAGAGATCGCAGAGGGAGCGATCGCAGGGAGAGATCGCAGTGGGAGAGATCGCAGAGGGAGAGATCACAGAGAGAGAGATCGCAGGGAGAGATCACAGTTGGAGAGATCGCAGAGGGAGAGATCGCAGAGGGAGAGATCACAGAGAGAGAGATCACAGAGGGAGAGATCGCAGAGGCAGAGATCGCAATGGGAGAGATCGCAGAGGGAGAGGTTGCAGAGGCAGAGATCACAATGGGAGAGATCGCGGAGGGAGAGATCGCAGAGGGAGAGATCATAGTGGGAGAGATCGCAGAGGGAGAGATCACAGTAGGAAAGATCGCGGAGGGAGAGATCGCAGAGAGAGATCGCAGAGGGAGAGATCGCAGAGGGAGAGATCACAGAGGGAGAGATCGCAGTCGGAGAGATCGCAGAGGGAGAGATCACAGAGGGAGAGATCGCAGAGGGAGAGATCGCAGTGGGAGTGATCGCAGAGGAAGAGATTGCATTGGGAGAGATTGCAGAGAGAGAGATCGAAGACGGACAGATCGCAGCAGAAGAGATCGCAAAGGGAGAGATCGTAGGGAGAGATCGCTGAGGGAGAGATCGCAGAGGGAGAGATCGCAGAGGGAGAGATCGCAGAGGGAGAGATCACAAAGGGAGAGATCGCAGGGAGAGATCGCAGAGGGAGAGATCACAGAGGGAGAGATCACAGAGGGAGAGATCGCAGGGAGAGATCGCAGAGGGAGAGATCGCAGAGGGAGAGATCGCAGAGGGAGAGACGCAGAGGGAGAGATCGCAGAGGGAGAGATCACTGAGTGAGAGATTGCAAAGGGAGAGATCGCAGGGAGAGATTGCAGGGAGAGATCGCAGGGAGAGATCACAGAGGGAGAGATCGCAGAGGTAGAGATCGCAGGGAGAGATCACAGAGGGGGAGATCGCAGAGGGAGAGATCGCAGGGAGAGATCGCAGAGAGAGAGCACAGAGGGAGAGATCGCAGAGGTAGAGATCGCAGGGAGAGATCGCAGAGGGAGAGATCGCAGAGGGAGAGATCGCAGGGAGAGCTCGCAGAGGGAGAGATCGCAGAGGGAGAGATCGCAGTAGGAGAGATCACAGAGGGAGCGATCGCAAAGGGAGAGATCGCAGGGAGAGATCGCAGAGGGAGAGATCGCAGAGGGAGAGATCGCAGGAAGAGATCGCAGAGGAAGAGATCGCAGAGGGAGAGATCGCAGAGGGAGAGATCACAGAGAGAGAGATCACAGAGAGAGAGATCGCAAAGGGAGAGATCGCAAAGGGAGAGATCGCAGGGAGAGATCACAGAGGGAGAGATCGCAAAGGGAGAGATTGCAGGGAGAGATCGCAGAGGGAGAGATCGCAAAGGGAGAGATCGCAAATGGAGATATCGCAAAGGGAGAGATCACAGGGAGAGATCGCAAAGGGAGAGATCGCAGAGGGAGAGATCACAGAGAGAGAGATCGCAAAAGGAGAGATCGCAAAGGGAGAGATCGCAGAGGGAGAGATCGCAGGGAGAGATCGCAGGGGGAGAGATCGCAGGGGGAGAGATCGCAAAGGGAGAGATCGCAAAGGGAGAGATCGCAGAGGGAGAGATCGCAGAGGGAGAGATCGCAGTCGGAGAGATCGCAGAGGGAGAGATCACAGAGAGAGAGATCGCAAAGGGAGAGATCGCAAAGGGACAGATCGCAGAGAGAGAGATCGCAGAGGGAGCGATCTCAGGGAGAGATCGCAGTGGGAGAGATCGCAGAGGGAGAGATCACAGAGAGAGAGATCGCAGGGAGAGATCACAGTTGGAGAGATCGCAGAGGGAGAGATCGCAGAGGGAGAGATCACAGAGGGAGAGATCACAGAGGGAGAGATTGCAGAGGCAGAGATCGCAATGGGAGAGATCGCAGAGGGAGAGGTTGCAGAGGCAGAGATCACAATGGGAGAGATCGCGGAGGGAGAGATCGCAGAGGGAGAGATCATAGTGGGAGAGATCGCAGAGGGAGAGATCACAGTAGGAAAGATCGCGGAGGGAGAGATCGCAGAGAGAGATCGCAGAGGGAGAGATCGCAGAGGGAGAGATCACAGAGGGAGAGATCGCAGTAGGAGAGATCGCAGAGGGAGAGATCACAGAGGGAGAGATCGCAGTAGGAGATATCGCAGAGGGAGAGATCGCAGTGGGAGTGATCGCAGAGGAAGAGATTGTATTGGGAGAGATTGCAGAGAGAGAGATCGAAGACGGACAGATCGCAGCAGAAGAGATCGCAAAGGGAGAGATCGCAGAGGGAGAGATCGCAGAGGGAGAGATCGCAGAGGGAGAGATCGCAGAGGGAGAGATCACAAAGGGAGAGATCGCAGGGAGAGATCGCAGGGAGAGATCGCAGGGAGAGATCGCAGAGGGAGAGATCACAGAGGGAGAGATCACAGAGGGAGAGATCGCAGGGAGAGATCGCAGAGGGAGAGATCGCAGAGGGAGAGATCGCAGAGGGAGAGATCACTGAGTGAGAGATTGCAAAGGGAGTGATCGCAGGGAGAGATCGCAGAGGGAGAGATTGCAGGGAGAGATCGCAGGGAGAGATCACAGAGGGAGAGATCGCAGAGGTAGAGATCGCAGGGAGAGATCACAGAGGGGGAGATCGCAGAGGTAGAGATCGCAGGGAGAGATCACAGAGGGAGAGATCGCAGAGGTAGAGATCGCAGGGAGAGATCGCAGAGGGAGAGATCGCAGAGGGAGAGATCGCAGTAGGAGAGATCACAGAGGGAGCGATCGCAAAGGGAGAGATCGCAGGGAGAGATCGCAGAGGGAGAGATCGCAGAGGGAGAGATCGCAGGAAGAGATCGCAGAGGAAGAGATCGCAGAGGGAGAGATCGCAGAGGGAGAGATCGCAGAGGGAGAGATCACAGAGAGAGAGATCGCAAAGGGAGAGATCGCAAAGGGAGAGATCGCAGGGAGAGATCGCAGAGGGAGAGATCGCAAAGGGAGAGATTGCAGGGAGAGATCGCAGAGGGAGAGATCGCAAAGGGAGAGATCGCAAATGGAGAGATCGCAAAGGGAAAGATCACAGGGAGAGATCGCAGAGGGAGAGATCGCAAAGGGAGAGATCGCAGAGGGAGAGATCACAGAGAGAGAGATCGCAAAAGGAGAGATCGCAAAGGAAGAGATCGCAGGGAGAGATCGCAGAGGGAGAGATCGCAGGGAGAGATCGCAAAGTGAGAGATCGCAGGGAGAGATCGCAGAGGGAGAGATCGCAAAGGGAGAGATCGCAGAGGGAGAAATCGCAGAGGGAGAGATTGCAGTCGGAAAGATCGCAGTGGGAGAGATCGCAAAGGGAGAGATCGCAGGGAGAGATCGCAGAGGGAGAGATTGCAGTCGGAGAGATCGCAGAGGGAGAGATCACAGAGAGAGAGATCGCAAAGGGAGAGATTGCAAAGGGACAGATCGCAGAGAGAGAGATCGCAGAGGGAGCGATCGCAGGGAGAGATCGCAGTGGGAGAGATCGCAGAGGGAGAGATCACAGAGAGAGAGATCGCAGGGAGAGATCACAGTTGGAGAGATCGCAGAGGGAGAGATCGCAGAGGGAGAGATCGCAGAGGGAGAGATCACAGAGAGAGAGATCACAGAGGGAGAGATCACAGAGGGAGAGGTTGCAGAGGCAGAGATCACAATGGGAGAGATCGCGGAGGGAAAGATCGCAGAGGGAGAGATCACAGTGGGAGAGATCGCAGAGGGAGAGATCACAGTAGGAAAGATCGCAGAGGGAGAGATCGCAGAGAGAGATCGCAGAGGGAGAGATCGCAGAGGGAGAGATCGCAGAGGGAGAGATCACAGAGGGAGAGATTGCAGAGGGTGAGATCACAATAGGAAAGATCGCAGAGGGAGAGATCGCAGAGAGAGATAGCAGAGGGAGAGATAGCAGAGGGAGAGATCGCAATGGGAGAGATCGCAATGGGAGAGATCGCAGAGGGAGAGATCGCAGAGAGAGATCGCAGAGGGAGAGATCGCAGAGGGAGAGATCGCAGGGAGAGATCGCAGGGGGAGAGATCGCAAAGGGAGAGATCGCAGGTAGAGTTCTCAGAGGGAGAGATCGCAAAGGGAGTGATCGCAGAGGGAGAGATCGCAAAGGGAGAGATCGCAGAGGGAGAGATTGCAGTCGGAGAGATCGCAGAGGGAGAGATCACAGAGAGAGATCGCAAAGGGAGAGATCGCAAAGGGAGAGATCGCAGAGAGAGAGATCGCAGAGGGAGAGATCGCAGAGGGAGAGATCGCAGGGAGAGATCGCAGTGGGAGAGATCGCAGAGGGAGAGATCACAGAGAGAGAGATCGCAGGGAGAGATCGCAGTTGGAGAGATCGCAGAGGGAGAGGTCGCAGAGGGAGAGATCACAGAGAGAGAGATCACAGAGGGAGAGATCACAGAGGGAGAGATTGCAGAGGCAGAAAACGCAAAGGGAGAGATCGCGGAGGGAGATATCGCAGAGGGAGAGATCGCAGAGGGAGAGGTCGCAGAGGGAGAGATCACAGAGAGAGAGATCACAGAGGGAGAGATCACAGAGGGAGAGATTGCAGAGGCAGAAAACGCAAAGGGAGAGATCGCGGAGGGAGATATCGCAGAGGGAGAGATCGCAGAGGGAGAGATCGCAGAGGGAGAGATCGCAGAGAGAGATCGCAGAGGGAGAGATCGCAGGGAGAGATCGCAGGGAGAGATCGCAGAGGGAGAGATCGCAGAGGGAGGGATCGCAGAGGTAGAGATCTCAGGGAGAGATCGCAGAGGGAGAGATCGCAGTGAGGGATCGCAGAGGGAGAGATCGCAGAGGGAGAGATCGCAGAGGGAGAGATCGCAGGGAGAGATCGCAAGGGGAGAGATCGCATTAGGAGAGATCGCAGAGGGAGAGATCGCAGAGGTAGAGATCGCAGGGAGAGATCGCAGAGGGAGAGATCGCAGGGAGAGATCGCAGTGGGAGAGATCGCAGTGGGTGAGATCACAGGGAGAGATCGAAGAGGGAGAGATCGAAGAGGGAGAGATCACAGAGGGAGAGGTCGCCGAGGGAGAGATCGCAGGGAGAGATCGCAGAGGGAGAGATCGCCGAGGGAGAGATCGCAGAGGGAGAGATCGCAGTAGGAGAGATCGCAGAGGGAGAGATCGCAGGGAGAGATCGCAGAGGGAGAGATCGCAGAGGTAGAGATCGCAGGGACAGATCACAGAGGGAGAGGTCGCCGAGGGAGAGATCGCAGGGAGAGATCGCAGAGGGAGAGATCGCAGGAGGAGAGATCGCAGAGGGAGAGATCGCAGAGGTAGAGATCGCAGGGAGAGATCGCAGAGGTAGAGATCGCAGGGAGAGATCGCAGAGGGAGAGATCACAGAGGGAGAGATCGCAGTAGGAGAGATCGCAGAGGGAGAGATCGCAATGGGAGAGATCACAGAGGGAGAGATCACAGGGAGAGATCGAGGAGGGAGAGATCACAGAGGGAGAGATCGCAGAGGGAGAGATCGCAAAGGGAGAGATCGCAGAGGGAGAGATCGCAAGGGGAGAGATCGCAGAGGGAGAGATCGCAAGGGGAGAGATCGCAGTCGTAGGGATCGCAGAGGGAGAGATCGCAGAGGGAGAGATCGCAGTGGGTGAGATCACAGGGAGAGATCGAAGAGTGAGAGATCACAGGGAGAGATCGAAGAGTGAGAGATCGCAGGAAGAGATCGAAGAGGGAGAGATCGCAGGGAGAGATCGCAGAGGGAGAGATCGCAGGAGGAGAGATCGCAGAGGGAGAGATCGCAGAGGTAGAGATCGCAGGGAGAGATCACAGAGGAAGAGATCGCAGGGAGAGATCGCAGAGGGAGAGATCACAGAGGGAGAGATCGCAGTAGGAGAGATCGCAGAGGGAGAGATCGCAATGGGAGAGATCACAGAGGGAGAGATCACAGGGAGAGATCGAAGAGGGAGAGATCACAGAGGGAGAGATCGCAGAGGGAGAGATCGGAAAGGGAGAGATCACAGAGGGAGAGATCGCAGAGGGAGAGATCGCAAGGGGAGAGATCACAGAGGGAGAGATCGCAGAGAGAGATCGCAGAGGGAGAGATCGCAGAGGGAGAGATCGCAGGGAGAGATCGCAGGGGGAGAGATCGCAAAGGGAGAGATCGCAGGTAGAGTTCTCAGAGGGAGAGATCGCAAAGGGAGTGATCGCAGAGGGAGAGATCGCAAAGGGAGAGATCGCAGAGGGAGAGATTGCAGTCGGAGAGATCGCAGAGGGAGAGATCACAGAGAGAGATCGCAAAGGGAGAGATCGCAAAGGGAGAGATCGCAGAGAGAGAGATCGCAGAGGGAGAGATCGCAGAGGGAGAGATCGCAGGGAGAGATCGCAGTGGGAGAGATCGCAGAGGGAGAGATCACAGAGAGAGAGATCGCAGGGAGAGATCGCAGTTGGAGAGATCGCAGAGGGAGAGGTCGCAGAGGGAGAGATCACAGAGAGAGAGATCACAGAGGGAGAGATCACAGAGGGAGAGATTGCAGAGGCAGAAAACGCAAAGGGAGAGATCGCGGAGGGAGATATCGCAGAGGGAGAGATCGCAGAGGGAGAGATCGCAGAGGGAGAGATCGCAGAGAGAGATCGCAGAGGGAGAGATCGCAGGGAGAGATCGCAGGGAGAGATCGCAGAGGGAGAGATCGCAGAGGGAGGGATCGCAGAGGTAGAGATCTCAGGGAGAGATCGCAGAGGGAGAGATCGCAGTGAGGGATTGCAGAGGGAGAGATCGCAGAGGGAGAGATCGCAGAGGGAGAGATCGCAGGGAGAGATCGCAAGGGGAGAGATCGCATTAGGAGAGATCGCAGAGGGAGAGATCGCAGAGGTAGAGATCGCAGGGAGAGATCGCAGAGGGAGAGATCGCAGGGAGAGATCGCAGTGGGAGAGATCGCAGTGGGTGAGATCACAGGGAGAGATCGAAGAGGGAGAGATCACAGAGGGAGAGGTCGCCGAGGGAGAGATCGCAGGGAGAGATCGCAGAGGGAGAGATCGCCGAGGGAGAGATCGCAGAGGGAGAGATCGCAGTAGGAGAGATCGCAGAGGGAGAGATCGCAGAGGGAGAGATCGCAGGGAGAGATCGCAGAGGGAGAGATCGCAGAGGTAGAGATCGCAGGGACAGATCACAGAGGGAGAGGTCGCCGAGGGAGAGATCGCAGGGAGAGATCGCAGAGGGAGAGATCGCAGGAGGAGAGATCGCAGAGGGAGAGATCGCAGAGGTAGAGATCGCAGGGAGAGATCGCAGAGGTAGAGATCGCAGGGAGAGATCGCAGAGGGAGAGATCACAGAGGGAGAGATCGCAGTAGGAGAGATCGCAGAGGGAGAGATCGCAATGGGAGAGATCACAGAGGGAGAGATCACAGGGAGAGATCGAGGAGGGAGAGATCACAGAGGGAGAGATCGCAGAGGGAGAGATCGCAAAGGGAGAGATCGCAGAGGGAGAGATCGCAAGGGGAGAGATCGCAGAGGGAGAGATCGCAAGGGGAGAGATCGCAGTCGTAGGGATCGCAGAGGGAGAGATCGCAGAGGGAGAGATCGCAGTGGGTGAGATCACAGGGAGAGATCGAAGAGTGAGAGATCACAGGGAGAGATCGAAGAGTGAGAGATCGCAGGAAGAGATCGAAGAGGGAGAGATCGCAGGGAGAGATCGCAGAGGGAGAGATCGCAGGAGGAGAGATCGCAGAGGGAGAGATCGCAGAGGTAGAGATCGCAGGGAGAGATCACAGAGGAAGAGATCGCAGGGAGAGATCGCAGAGGGAGAGATCACAGAGGGAGAGATCGCAGTAGGAGAGATCGCAGAGGGAGAGATCGCAATGGGAGAGATCACAGAGGGAGAGATCACAGGGAGAGATCGAAGAGGGAGAGATCACAGAGGGAGAGATCGCAGAGGGAGAGATCGCAAAGGGAGAGATCACAGAGGGAGAGATCGCAGAGGGAGAGATCGCAAGGGGAGAGATCGCAGAGGGAGAGATCGCAAGGGGAGAGATCGCAGTCGTAGGGATCGCAGAGGGAGAGATCGCAGAGGGAGAGATCGCAGTGGGTGAGATCACAGGGAGAGATCGAAGAGTGAGAGATCGCAGGAAGAGATCGAAGAGGGAGAGATCACAGAGGGAGAGATCGCAGAGGGAGAGATCGCAGAGGGAGAGATCGCAGAGGGAGAGATCGCAGAGGGAGAGATCGAAGAGGGAGAGATCTTAGAGGGAGAGATCTTAGAGGGAAAGATCACAGAGGGAGAGATCGCAGAGGGAGAGATCGCAGGGTGAGATCACAGAGGGAGAGATCGCAGAGGGAGAGATTGCAGTCGGAGAGATCGCAGTGGGAGAGATCGCAGTGGGAGAGATCGCAGTGGGAGAGATCGCAGTGGGAGAGATCGCAGTGGGAGAGATTGCAGAGGGAGAGATTGCAGAGGGAGAGATCGCAGAGGGAGAGATCGCAGAGGGAGAGATCGCAGAGGGAGAGATCGCAGAGGGAGAGATCGCAGAGGGAGAGATCGCAGGGAGAGATCGCAGAGGGAGAGATCGCAGAGGGAGAGATCGCAGTAGGAGAGATCGCAGAGGGAGAGATCGCAGAGGGAGAGATCGCAGAGGGAGAGATTGCAGAGGTAGAGATCGCAGGGAGAGATCGCAGAGGGAGAGATCGCAGAGGGAGAGATCGCAGGGAGAGATCGCAGAGGGAGAGATCGCAGTAGGAGAGATCGCAGAGGGAGAGATCGCAGAGGGAGAGATCGCAGAGGGAGAGATCGCAGAGGGAGAGATTGCAGAGGGAGAGATCGCAGAGGGCAGATCGCAGAGGTAGAGATCGCAGGGAGAGATCGCAAAGGGAGAGATCGCAGGGAGAGATCGCAGAGGGAGAGATCACAGGGAGAGATCGCAGAGGGAGAGATCGCAGAGGGAGGGATCGCAGAGGTAGAGATTGCAGGGAGAGATCGCAGAGGGAGAGATCGCAGTGAGAGATCGCAGAGGGAGAGATAGCAGGGAGAGATCGCAGAGGGAGAGATCGCAGAGGGAGAGATCGCAGGGAGAGATCGCAGAGGGAGAGATCGCAGTAGGAGAGATCGCAGAGGGAGAGATCGCAGAGGTAGAGATCGCAGGGAGAGATCGCAGAGGGAGAGATCGCAGTGGGAGAGATCGCAGTGGGTGAGATCACGGGGAGAGATCGAAGAGGGAGAGATCACAGAGGGAGAGGTCGCCGAGGGAGAGATCGCAGGGAGAGATCGCAGAGGGAGAGATCGCAGTTGGAGAGATCGCAGAGGGAGAGATCGCCGAGGCAGAGATCGCAGAGAGAGATCGCAGAGGGAGAGATCGCAGTAGGAGAGATCGCAGAGGGAGAGATTGCAGAGGTAGAGATCGCAGGGACAGATCACAGAGGGAGAGGTCGCCGATGGAGAGATCGCAGGGAGAGATCGCAGAGGGAGAGATCGCAGAGGTAGAGATCGCAGGGAGAGATCGCAGAGGGAGAGATCGCAGAGGGAGAGATCGCAGTAGGAGAGATCGCAGAGGGAGAGATCGCAATGGGAGAGATCACAGAGGGAGAGATCACAGGGAGAGATCGAAGAGGGAGAGATCACAGAGGGAGAGATCGCAGAGGGAGAGATCGCAAAGGGAGAGATCGCAGAGGGAGAGATCGCAAGGGGAGAGATCGCAGAGGGAGAGATCGCAAGGGGAGAGATCGCAGTCGTAGGGATCGCAGAGGGAGAGATCGCAGAGGGAGAGATCGCAGTGGGTGAGATCACAGGGAGAGATCGAAGAGTGAGAGATCGCAGGAAGAGATCGAAGAGGGAGAGATCACAGAGGGAGAGATCACAGAGGGAGAGATCACAGAGGGAGAGATCGCAGAGGGAGAGATCGCAGAGGGAGAGATCGAAGAGGGAGAGATCTTAGAGGGAAAGATCACAGAGGGAGAGATCGCAGGGAGATATCACAGAGGGAGAGATCGCAGAGGGAGAGATCGCAGAGGGAGAGATTGCAGTCGGAGAGATTGCAGTCGGAGAGATTGCAGTCGGAGAGATCGCAGTGGGAGAGATCGCAGTGGGAGAGATCGCAGAGGGAGAGATCGCAGAGGGAGAGATCGCAGGGAGAGATCGCAGAGGGTGAGATCGCAGAGGGTGAGATCGCAGAGGGAGAGATCGCAGTAGGAGAGATCGCAGAGGGAGAGATCGCAGATGTAGAGATCGCAGGGAGAGATCGCAGAGGGAGAGATCGCAGGGAGAGATCGCAGAGGGAGTGATCGCAGTGGGAGAGATCGCAGAGGGAGAGATCACAGAGAGAGAGATCGCAGGGAGAGATCGCAGTTGGAGAGATCGCAGAGGGAGAGATCACAGAGGGAGAGATCACAGAGAGAGAGATCACAGAGGGAGAGATCACAGAGGGAGAGGTTGCAGAGGCAGAGATCACAATGGGAGAGATCGCGGAGGGAGAGATCGCGGAGGGAGAGATCGCAGAGGGAGAGATCGCAGAGGGAGAGATCGCAGAGAGAGATCGCAGAGGGAGAGATTGCAGGGAGAGATCGCAGAGGGAGAGATTGCAGAGGGAGGGATCGCAGAGGTAGAGATCGCAGGGAGAGATCGCAGAGGGAGAGATCGCAGAGGGAGAGATCGCAGTGAGGGATCGCAGAGGGAGAGATCGCAGGGAGAGATCGCAGAGGGAGAGATCGCAGAGGGAGAGATCGCCGAGGGAGAGATCGCAGGGAGAGATCGCAGAGGGAGAGATCGCTGTAGGAGAGATCGCAGAGGGAGAGATCGCAGAGGAAGAGATCGCAGGGAGAGATCGCAGAGGGAGAGATCGCAGGGAGAGATCGCAGAGGGAGAGATCGCAGTGGGAGAGATCGCAGTGGGTGAGATCACAGGGAGAGATCGAAGAGGGAGAGATCACAGAGGGAGAGGTCGCCCAGGGAGAGATCGCAGTAGGAGAGATCGCAGAGGGAGAGATCGCCGAGGTAGAGATCGCAGGGAGAGATCGCAGAGGGAGAGATCGCAGTAGGAGAAATCGCAGAGGGAGAGATCGCAGAGGGAGAGATCGCAGAGGTAGAGATCGCAGGGAGAGATCGCAGGGAGAGATCGCAGAGGGAGAGATCGCAGGGAGAGATCGCAGAGGGAGAGATCGCAGAGGTAGAGATCGCAGGGACAGATCACAGAGGGAGAGATCGCAGGGAGAGATCGCAGAGGGAGAGATCGCAGTAGGAGAGATCGCAGAGGGAGAGATTGCAGAGGGAGAGATCGCAGAGGGCAGATCGCAGAGGGAGAGATCGCAGGGAGAGATCGCTGAGGGAGAGATCGCAGGGAGAGATTGCAGAGAGAGAGATCACAGGGAGAGATCGCAGAGGGAGGGATCGCAGAGGTAGAGATCGCAGGGAGAGATCGCAGAGGGAGAGATCGCAGTGAGAGATCGCAGAGGGAGAGATAGCAGGGAGAGATCGCAGAGGGAGAGATCGCAGAGGGAGAGATCGCAGAGGGAGAGATCGCAGGGAGAGATCGCAGAGGGAGAGATCGCAGTAGGAGAGATCGCAGAGGGAGAGATCGCAGAGGGAGAGATCGCAGAGGGAGAGATCGCAGAGGGAGAGATCGCAGTGGGAGAGATCGCAGTGGGTGAGATCACGGGGAGAGATCGAAGAGGGAGAGATCACAGAGGGAGAGGTCGCCAAGGGAGAGATCGCAGGGAGAGATCGCAGAGGGAGAGATCGCAGAGGGAGAGATCGCAGTAGGAGAGATCGCAGAGGGAGAGATCGCCGAGGTAGAGATCGCAGAGAGAGATCGCAGAGGGAGAGATCGCAGTAGGAGAGATCGCAGAGGGAGAGATTGCAGAGGTAGAGATCGCAGGGACAGATCACAGAGGGAGAGGTCACCGAGGGAGAGATCGCAGGGAGAGATCGCAGAGGGACAGATCGCAGGAGGAGAGATCGCAGAGGGAGAGATCGCAGAGGTAGAGATCGCAGGGAGAGATCGCAGAGGTAGAGATCGCAGGGAGAGATCGCAGAGGGAGAGATCACAGAGGGAGAGATCGCAGTAGGAGAGATCGCAGAGGGAGAGATCGCAGAGGGAGAGATCGCAATGGGAGAGATCACAGAGGGAGAGATCACAGGGAGAGATCGAAGAGGGAGAGATCACAGAGGGAGAGATCGCAGAGGGAGAGATCGCAGAGGGAGAGATCGCAGAGGGAGAGATCGCAAGGGGAGAGATCGCAGAGGGAGAGATCGCAGAGGTAGAGATCGCAGGGAGAGATCGCAGAGGGAGAGATCGCAGGGAGAGATCGCAGTGGGAGAGATCGCAGTGGGTGAGATCACAGGGAGAGATCGAAGAGGGTGAGATCGAAGAGGGAGAGATCACAGAGGGAGAGGTCGCCGAGGGAGAGATCGCAGGGAGAGATCGCAGAGGGAGAGATCGCCGAGGTAGAGATCGCAGGGAGAGATCGCAGAGGGAGAGATCGCAATGGGAGAGATCACAGAGGGAGAGATCACAGGGAGAGATCGAAGAGGGAGAGATCACAGAGGGAGAGATCGCAGAGGGAGAGATCGCAAAGGGAGAGATCGCAGAGGGAGAGATCGCAAGGGGAGAGATCGCAGAGGGAGAGATCGCAAGGGGAGAGATCGCAGTCGTAGGGATCGCAGAGGGAGAGATCGCAGAGGGAGAGATCGCAGTGGGTGAGATCACAGGGAGAGATCGAAGAGTGAGAGATCGCAGGAAGAGATCGAAGAGGGAGAGATCACAGAGGGAGAGATCACAGAGGGAGAGATCACAGAGGGAGAGATCGCAGAGGGAGAGATCGCAGAGGGAGAGATCGAAGAGGGAGAGATCTTAGAGGGAAAGATCACAGAGGGAGAGATCGCAGGGAGATATCACAGAGGGAGAGATCGCAGAGGGAGAGATCGCAGAGGGAGAGATCGCAGAGGGAGAGATTGCAGTCGGAGAGATCGCAGTGGGAGAGATCGCAGAGGGAGAGATCGCAGAGGGAGAGATCGCAGGGAGAGATCGCAGAGGGTGAGATCGCAGAGGGTGAGATCGCAGAGGGAGAGATCGCAGTAGGAGAGATCGCAGAGGGAGAGATCGCAGATGTAGAGATCGCAGGGAGAGATCGCAGAGGGAGAGATCGCAGGGAGAGATCGCAGAGGGAGTGATCGCAGTGGGAGAGATCGCAGAGGGAGAGATCACAGAGAGAGAGATCGCAGGGAGAGATCGCAGTTGGAGAGATCGCAGAGGGAGAGATCACAGAGGGAGAGATCACAGAGAGAGAGATCACAGAGGGAGAGATCACAGAGGGAGAGGTTGCAGAGGCAGAGATCACAATGGGAGAGATCGCGGAGGGAGAGATCGCGGAGGGAGAGATCGCAGAGGGAGAGATCGCAGAGGGAGAGATCGCAGAGAGAGATCGCAGAGGGAGAGATTGCAGGGAGAGATCGCAGAGGGAGAGATTGCAGAGGGAGGGATCGCAGAGGTAGAGATCGCAGGGAGAGATCGCAGAGGGAGAGATCGCAGAGGGAGAGATCGCAGTGAGGGATCGCAGAGGGAGAGATCGCAGGGAGAGATCGCAGAGGGAGAGATCGCCGAGGGAGAGATCGCAGGGAGAGATCGCAGAGGGAGAGATCGCTGTAGGAGAGATCGCAGAGGGAGAGATCGCAGAGGAAGAGATCGCAGGGAGAGATCGCAGAGGGAGAGATCGCAGGGAGAGATCGCAGAGGGAGAGATCGCAGTGGGAGAGATCGCAGTGGGTGAGATCACAGGGAGAGATCGAAGAGGGAGAGATCACAGAGGGAGAGGTCGCCGAGGGAGAGATCGCAGGGAGAGATCGCAGAGGGAGAGATCGCAGTAGGAGAGATCGCAGAGGGAGAGATCGCCGAGGTAGAGATCGCAGGGAGAGATCGCAGAGGGAGAGATCGCAGTAGGAGAGATCGCAGAGGGAGAGATCGCAGAGGGAGAGATCGCAGAGGTAGAGATCGCAGGGAGAGATCGCAGGGAGAGATCGCAGAGGGAGAGATCGCAGGGAGAGATCGCAGAGGGAGAGATCGCAGAGGTAGAGATCGCAGGGACAGATCACAGAGGGAGAGATCGCAGGGAGAGATCGCAGAGGGAGAGATCGCAGTAGGAGAGATCGCAGAGGGAGAGATTGCAGAGGGAGAGATCGCAGAGGGCAGATCGCAGAGGGAGAGATCGCAGGGAGAGATCGCAGGGAGAGATTGCAGAGGGAGAGATCACAGGGAGAGATCGCAGAGGGAGGGATCGCAGAGGTAGAGATCGCAGGGAGAGATCGCAGAGGGAGAGATCGCAGTGAGAGATCGCAGAGGGAGAGATAGCAGGGAGAGATCGCAGAGGGAGAGATCGCAGAGGGAGAGATCGCAGAGGGAGAGATCGCAGGGAGAGATCGCAGAGGGAGAGATCGCAGTAGGAGAGATCGCAGAGGGAGAGATCGCAGAGGGAGAGATCGCAGAGGGAGAGATCACAGAGGGAGAGATCGCAGAGGGAGAGATCGAAGAGGGAGAGATCTTAGAGGGAAAGATCACAGAGGGAGAGATCGCAGGGAGATATCACAGAGGGAGCGATCGCAGAGGGAGAGATTGCAGTGGGAGAGATCGCAGTGGGAGAGATCGCAGAGGGAGAGATCGCAGAGGGAGAGATCGCAGGGAGAGATCGCAGAGGGTGAGATCGCAGAGGGAGAGATCGCAGTAGGAGAGATCGCAGAGGGAGAGATCGCAGAGGGAGAGATCGCAGAGGGAGAGATCGCAGAGGTAGAGATCGCAGGGAGAGATCGCAGAGGGAGAGATCGCAGGGAGAGATCGCAGAGGGAGTGATCGCAGGGACAGATCGCAGTGGGAGAGATCGCAGAGGGAGAGATCACAGAGAGAGAGATCGCAGGGAGAGATCGCAGTTGGAGAGATCGCAGAGGGAGAGATCACAGAGGGAGAGATCACAGAGAGAGAGATCGCAGAGGGAGAGATCGCAGAGGGAGAGATCGCAGAGGGAGAGATCGCAGAGGGAGAGATCGCAGAGGGAGAGATCGCAGAGGGAGAGATCGAAGAGGGAGAGATCTTAGAGGGAAAGATCACAGAGGGAGAGATCGCAGGGAGATATCACAGAGGGAGCGATCGCAGAGGGAGAGATTGCAGTGGGAGAGATCGCAGTGGGAGAGATCGCAGAGGGAGAGATCGCAGAGGGAGAGATCGCAGGGAGAGATCGCAGAGGGTGAGATCGCAGAGGGTGAGATCGCAGAGGGAGAGATCGCAGTAGGAGAGATCGCAGAGGGAGAGATCGCAGAGGGAGAGATCGCAGAGGGAGAGATCGCAGAGGTAGAGATCGCAGGGAGAGGTCGCAGAGGGAGAGATCGCAGGGAGAGATCGCAGAGGGAGTGATCGCAGGGACAGATCGCAGTGGGAGAGATCGCAGAGGGAGAGATCACAGAGAGAGAGATCGCAGGGAGAGATCGCAGTTGGAGAGATCGCAGAGGGAGAGATCACAGAGGGAGAGATCACAGAGAGAGAGATCACAGAGAGAGAGATCACAGAGGGAGAGGTTGCAGAGGCAGAGATCACAATGGGAGAGATCGCGGAGGGAGAGATCGCAGAGGGAGAGATCGCAGAGAGAGATCGCAGACGGAGAGATTGCAGAGGCAGAGATCGCAATGGGAGAGATCACAGAGGGAGAGGTTGCAGAGGCAGAGATCACAATGGGAGAGATCACAGTGGGAGAGATCGCAGAGGGAGAGATCACAGTAGGAGAGATCACAGTGGGAGAGATCGCAGAGGGAGAGATCACAGTAGGAAAGATCGCAGAGAGAGAGATCGCAGAGGGAGAGATCGCAGAGGGAGAGATCGCAGAGGGAGAGATCACAGAGGGAGAGATCGCAGCAGGAGAGATCACAGAGGAAGAGATCGCCGAGGGAGAGATCGCCGAGCGTGATATCGCAGAGCGAGAGATCGCAGTGGGAGTGATCGCAGAGGAAGAGATTGCATTGGGGGAGATTACGGAGAGAGAGAACGAAGAGGCACAGATCGCAGCAGGAGAGATCGCAAAAGGAGAGATCGCAGGGAGAGATCGCTGAGGGAGAGATCGCAGAGGGAGAGATCGCAGAGGGAGAGATCACAGAGGGAGAGATCACAGAGAGAGAGATCGCAAAGGGAGAGATCGCAAAGGGAGAGATCGCATAGAGAGAGATCGCAAAGGGAGAGATCGCAGTGGAAGAGATCGCAGAGGGAGAGATCACAGAGAGAGAGATCGCAGGGAGAGATCGCAGTTGGAGAGATTGCAGAGGGAAAGATCGCAGAGGGAGAGATCACAGAGAGAGTGATCACAGAGGGAGAGATCGCAGTAGGAGAGATCGCAGAGGGAGAGATCGCAGAGGGAGAGATCGCAGAGGGAGAGATCACAGAGGGAGAGATCACAGAGAGAGATCGCAGAGGGAGAGATCGCAGTGGGAGAGATCGCAGTGGGAGAGATCGCAGAGGGAGAGATCGCAGAGGGAGAGATCGCAGAGGGAGAGATCGCAGAGGGAGAGATCGCAGAGAGAGATCGCAGAGGGAGAGATCGCAGAGGGAGGGATCGCAGAGGTAGAGATCGCAGGGAGAGATCGCAGAGGGAGAGATCGCAGTGAGAGATCGCAGTGAGAGATCGCAGTGAGAGATCGCAGAGGGAGAGATCGCAGAGGGAGAGATCGCAGAGGGAGAGATCGCAGAGGGAGAGATCGCAGAGGGAGAGATCATAGAGGGAAAGATCGCAGAGGGAGAGATCGCAGGGAGAGATCACAGAGGGAGAGATCGCAGAGGGGGAGATTGCAGTCGGAGAGATCGCAGTGGGAGAGATCGCAGTGGGAGAGATCGCAGAGGGAGAGATCGCAGGGAGAGATCGCAGAGGGAGAGATCGCAGTAGGAGAGATCGCAGAAGGAGAGATCGCAGAAGGAGAGATCGCAGTGGGAGAGATCGCAGAGGGAGAGATCGCAGAGGGAGAGATCACAGAGGGAGAGATCGCAGAGGGAGAGATCACAGTAGGAAAGATCGCAGAGCGAGAGATCGCAGAGAGAGATCGCAGAGGGAGAGATCGCAGAGGGAGAGATCACAGAGGGAGAGATTGCAGAGGGAGAGATCACAGAGGGAGAGGTTGCAGAGGCAGAGATCACAATGGGAGAGATTGCGGAGGGAGAGATCGCAGAGGGAGAGATCGCAGTGGGAGAGATCGCCGAGGGAGAGATCACAGTAGGAAAGATCGCAGAGGGAGAGATCGCAGAGAGAGATCGCAGAGGGAGAGATCACAGAGGGAGAGATCGCAGTAGGAGAGATCACAGAGGGAGAGATCGCCGAGGGAGAGATCGCCGAGCGTGATATCGCAGAGGGAGAGATCGCAGAGGAAGAGATTGCATTGGGGGAGATTACGGAGAGAGAGACCGAAGAGGGACAGATCGCAGCAGGAGAGATCGCAAAAGGAGAGATCGCAGGGAGAGATCGCTGAGGGAGAATTCGCAGAGGGAGAGATCACAGAGGGAGAGATCACAGAGAGAGAGATCGCAAAGGGAGAGATCGCAAAGGGAGAGATCGCAGAGGGAGAGATCGCAGTGGGAGAGATCGCAGTGGAAGAGATCGCAGAGGGAGAGATCACAGAGAGAGAGATCGCAGGGAGAGATCGCAGTTGGAGAGATTGCAGAGGGAAAGATCGCAGAGGGAGAGATCACAGAGAGAGTGATCACAGAGGGAGAGATCGCAGTAGGAGAGATCGCAGAGGGAGAGATCGCAGAGGGAGAGATCGCAGAGGGAGAGATCGCAGAGGGAGAGATCACAGAGGGAGAGATCACAGAGAGAGATCGCAGAGGGAGAGATCGCAGTGGGAGAGATCGCAGTGGGAGAGATCGCAGAGGGAGAGATCGCAGAGGGAGAGATCGCAGAGGGAGAGATCGCAGAGGGAGAGATCGCAGAGAGAGATCGCAGAGGGAGAGATCGCAGAGGGAGGGATCGCAGAGGTAGAGATCGCAGGGAGAGATCGCAGAGGGAGAGATCGCAGTGAGAGATCGCAGTGAGAGATCGCAGAGGGAGAGATCGCAGAGGGAGAGATCGCAGAGGGAGAGATCGCAGAGGGAGAGATCATAGAGGGAAAGATCACAGAGGGAGAGATCGCAGAGGGAGAGATCGCAGGGAGAGATCACAGAGGGAGAGATCGCAGAGGGGGAGATTGCAGTCGGAGAGATCGCAGTGGGAGAGATCGCAGAGGGAGAGATCGCAGAGGGAGAGATCGCAGGGAGATATCGCAGAGGGAGAGATCGCAGTAGGAGAGATCGCAGAAGGAGAGATCGCAGAAGGAGAGATCGCAGTGGGAGAGATCGCAGAGGGAGAGATCGCAGAGGGAGAGATCACAGAGGGAGAGATCGCAGAGGGAGAGATCACAGTAGGAAAGATCGCAGAGCGAGAGATCGCAGAGAGAGATCGCAGAGGGAGAGATCGCAGAGGGAGAGATCACAGAGGGAGAGATTGCAGAGGGAGAGATCACAGAGGGAGAGGTTGCAGAGGCAGAGATCACAATGGGAGAGATTGCGGAGGGAGAGATCGCAGAGGGAGAGATCGCAGAGGGAGAGATCGCAGTGGGAGAGATCGCAGAGGGAGAGATCACAGTAGGAAAGATCGCAGAGGGAGAGATCGCAGAGAGAGATCGCAGAGGGAGAGATCACAGAGGGAGAGATCGCAGTAGGAGAGATCACAGAGGGAGAGATCGCCGAGGGAGAGATCGCCGAGCGTGATATCGCAGAGGGAGAGATCGCAGAGGAAGAGATTGCATTGGGGGAGATTACGGAGAGAGAGACCGAAGAGGGACACATCGCAGCAGGAGAGATCGCAAAAGGAGAGATCGCTGAGGGAGAATTCGCAGAGGGAGAGATCACAGAGGGAGAGATCACAGAGAGAGAGATCGCAAAGGGAGAGATCGCAAAGGGAGAGATCGCAGAGGGAGAGATCGCAGTGGGAGAGATCGCAGAGGGAGAGATCACAGAGAGAGAGATCGCAGGGAGAGATCGCAGTTGGAGAGATCGCAGAGGGAGAGATCGCAGAGGGAGAGATCGCAGAGGGAGAGATCGCAGGGAGAGATCGCAGAGGGAGAGATCGCAGAAGGAGAGATCGCAGAGGGAGAGAGCGCAGAGGTAGAGATCGCAGGGAGAGATCGCAGAGGGAGAGATCGCAAGGAGAGATCGCAGAGGGAGACATCACAGTGGGAGAGATCGCAGTGGGTGAGATCACAGGGAGAGATCGAAGCGGGAGAGATCACAGAGGGAGAGGTCGCCGAGGGAGAGATCGCAGGGAGAGATCGCAGAGGGAGAGATCGCAGTAGGAGAGATCGCAGAGGTAGAGATCGCAGGGAGAGATCGCAGAGGGGGAGATCGCAGAAGGAGAGATCGCAGCGGGAGAGATCGCAGAGGTAGAGATCGCAGGGAGAGATCGCAGAGGGAGAGTTCGCAGGGAGAGATCGTAGAGGGAGAGATCGCAGAGGTAGAGATCGCAGGGACAGTTCACAGAGGGAGAGGTCGCCGAGGGAGAGATCGCAGAGGGAGAGATCGCAGAAGGAGAGATCGCAGAGGGAGAGATCGCAGAGTGAGAGATCGCAGAGTGAGAGATCACAGAGGGAGAGATCGCAGTAGGAGAGATCGCAGTAGGAGAGATCGCAGAGGGAGAGATCGCAGAGGTAGAGATCGCAGGGAGAGATCGCAGAGGTAGAGATCGCAGGGAGAGATCGCAGAGGGAGAGATCGCAAGGAGAGATCGCAGAGGGAGACATCACAGTGGGAGAGATCGCAGTGGGTGAGATCACAGGGAGAGATCGAAGCGGGAGAGATCACAGAGGGAGAGGTCGCCGAGGGAGAGATCGCAGGGAGAGATCGCAGAGGGAGAGATCGCAGTAGGAGAGATCGCAGAGGTAGAGATCGCAGGGAGAGATCGCAGAGGGGGAGATCGCAGAAGGAGAGATCGCAGCGGGAGAGATCGCAGAGGTAGAGATCGCAGGGAGAGATCGCAGAGGGAGAGTTCGCAGGGAGAGATCGTAGAGGGAGAGATCGCAGAGGTAGAGATCGCAGGGACAGTTCACAGAGGGAGAGGTCGCCGAGGGAGAGATCGCAGAGGGAGAGATCGCAGAAGGAGAGATCGCAGAGGGAGAGATCGCAGAGTGAGAGATCGCAGAGTGAGAGATCACAGAGGGAGAGATCGCAGTAGGAGAGATCGCAGTAGGAGAGATCGCAGAGGGAGAGATCGCAGAGGTAGAGATCGCAGGGAGAGATCGCAGAGGTAGAGATCGCAGGGAGAGATCGCAGAGGGAGAGATCACAGGGAGAGATCGCAGAGGGAGAGATCGCAGAGGGAGAGATCGCAGAGGTAGAGATCGCAGGGAGAGATCGCAGAGGGAGAGATCGCAGGGAGAGATCGCAGAGGGAGAGATCGCAGGGAGAGATCGCAGAGGGAGAGATCGCAGGGAGAGATCGCAGAGGGAGAGATCGCAGAGGTAGAAATCGCAGGGAGAGATCGCAGAGGGAGAGATCGCAGAGGGAGAGATCGCAGTAGGAGAGATCGCAGAGGGAGAGATCGTCGAGGGAGAGATCGCAATGGGAGAGATCGCAGAGGGAGAGATCGCAGAGGGAGAGATCGCAGTGGGAGAGATCGCAGAGGGAGAGATCGTCGAGGGAGAGATCGCAGTGGGTGAGATCACAGAGAGAGATCGCAGGGAGAGATCGCGGAGGGAGAGATCGCAGTAGGAGAGATCGCAGAGGGAGAGATCGCAGAGGTAGAGATCGCAGGGAGAGATCGCAGAGGGAGTGATCGCAGAAGGAGAGATCGCAGAGGTAGAGATCGCAGGGAGAGATCGCAGAGGGAGAGATCGCAGGGAGAGATCGTAGAGGGAGAGATCGTAGAGGGAGAGATCGCAGAGGTAGAGATCGCAGGGACAGATCACAGAGGGAGAGGTCGCCGAGGGAGAGATCGCAGGGAGAGATCGCAGAGGGATAGATCGCAGAAGGAGAGATCGCAGAGGGAGAGATCGCAGAGGTAGAGATCGCAGGGAGAGATCGCAGAGGGAGAGATCGCAGGGAGAGATCGCAGAGTGAGAGATCACAGAGGGAGAGATCGCAGTCGGAGAGATCGCAGAGGGAGAGATCGCAGAGGGAGATATCGCAGAGGTAGAGATCGCAGGGAGAGATCGCAGAGGTAGAGATCACAGGGAGAGATCGCAGAGGGAGAGATCACAGAGGGAGAGATCACAGAGAGAGAGATCGCAAAGGGAGAGATCGCAAAGGGAGAGATCGCATAGAGAGAGATCGCAGAGGGAGAGATCGCAGGGAGAGATCGCAGTGGGAGAGATCGCAGAGGGAGAGATCACAGAGAGAGAGATCGCAGGGAGAGATCGCAGTGGGAGAGATCGCAGAGGGAGAGATCGCAGAGGGAGAGATCGCAGTGGGAGAGATCGCAGTGGGAGAGATCGCAGAGGGAGAGATCGCAGGGAGAGATCGCAGAGGGAGAGATCGCAAGGAGAGATCGCAGAGGGAGAGATCACAGTGGGAGAGATCGCAGTGGGTGAGATCACAGGGAGAGATCGAAGAGGGAGAGATCACAGAGGGAGAGGTCGCCCAGGGAGAGATCGCAGAGGGAGAGATCGCAGTAGGAGAGATCGCAGAGGGAGAGATCGCAGAGGTAGAGATCGCAGGGAGAGATCGCAGAGGGGGAGATCGCAGAGGGAGAGATCGCAGCGGGAGAGATCGCAGAGGTAGAGATCGCAGGGAGAGATCGCAGAGGGAGAGATCGTAGAGGGAGAGATCGTAGAGGGAGAGATCGCAGAGGTAGAGATCGCAGGGACAGATCACAGAGGGAGAGGTCGCCGAGGGAGAGATCGCAGGGAGAGATCGCAGAGGGAGAGATCGCAGAAGGAGAGATCGCAGAGGGAGAGATCGCAGAGGTAGAGATCGCAGGGAGAGATCGCAGAGGGAGAGATCGCAGGGAGAGATCGCAGAGTGAGAGATCACAGAGGGAGAGATCGCAGAGGGAGAGATCGCAGAGGTAGAGATCGCAGGGAGAGATCGCAGGGAGAGATCGCAGAGGGAGAGATCGCAGAGGGAGAGATCGCAGAGGGAGAGATCGCAGAGGGAGAGATCGCAGGGAGAGATCGCAGAGGGAGAGATCGCAGGGAGAGATCGCAGAGGGAGAGATCGCAGAGGGAGAGATCGCAGGGAGAGATCGCAGAGGGAGAGATCGCAGAGGGAGAGATCGCGGAGGGAGAGATCGCAGTAGGAGAGATCGCAGAGGGAGAGATCGCAGTAGGAGAGATCGCAGAGGGAGAGATCGTCGAGGGAGAGATCGCAATGGGAGAGATCACAGGGAGAGATCGCAGAGGGAGAGATCGCAGTAGGAGAGATCGCAGAGGGAGAGATCGTCGAGGGAGAGATCGCAGTGGGTGAGATCACAGGGAGAGATCAAAGAGAGAGAGATCGCGGAGGGAGAGATCGCAGTAGGAGAGATCGCAGAGGGAGAGATCGCAGAGGTAGAGATCGCAGAGGTAGAGATCGCAGAGGGAGAGATCGCAGAAGGAGAGATCGCAGCGGGAGAGATCGCAGAGGTAGAGATCGCAGTGAGAGATCGTAGAGGGAGAGATCGCAGGGAGAGATCGTAGAGGGAGAGATCGCAGAGGTAGAGATCGCAGGGACAGATCACAGAGGGAGAGGTCGCCGAGGGAGAGATCGCAGGGAGAGATCGCAGAGGGATAGATCGCAGAAGGAGAGATCGCAGAGGGAGAGATCGCAGAGGTAGAGATCGCAGGGAGAGATCGCAGAGGGAGAGATCGCAGGGAGAGATCGCAGAGTGAGAGATCACAGAGGGAGAGATCGCAGTAGGAGAGATCGCAGAGGGAGAGATCGCAGAGGTAGAGATCGCAGGGAGAGATCGCAGAGGTAGAGATCGCAGGGAGAGATCTCAGAGGGAGAGATCACAGGGAGAGATCGCAGAGGGAGAGATCGCAGAGGGAGAGATCGCAGAGGTAGAGATCGCAGAGGTAGAGATCGCAGGGAGAGATCGCAGAGAGAGATCGCAGAGGGAGAGATCGCAGGGAGAGATCGCAGAGGGAGAGATCGCAGGGAGAGATCGCAGAGGGAGAGATCGCGGAGGGAGAGATCGCAGTAGGAGAGATCGCAGAGGGAGAGATCGCAGTGGGAGAGATCGTCGAGGGAGAGATCGCAAAGGGAGAGATCGCAGAGGGAGAGATCGCAGAGGTAGAAATCGCAGGGAGAGATCGCAGAGGGAGAGATCGCAGAGGGAGAGATCGCAGTAGGAGAGATCGCAGAGGGAGAGATCGTCGAGGGAGAGATCGCAGTCGGAGAGATCGCATTGGGAGAGATCGCAGAGGGAGAGATCGCAGAGGGAGAGATCGCAGAGTGAGAGATCGCAGGGAGAGATCGCAGAGGGAGAGATCGCAGTAGGAGATATCGCAGAGGGAGAGATCGCAGAGGGAGAGATCGCAGAGGTAGAGATCGCAGGGAGAGATCGCAGAGGGAGAGATCGCAGTCGGAGAGATCGCAGAGGGAGAGATCGCAGAGGGAGAGATCGCAGGGTGAGATCGCAGAGGGAGAGATCGCAGTGAGAGACCGCAGAGGGAGAGATCGCAGGGAGAGATCACAGAGGGGGAGATCACAGAGGGAGAGATCGCAGAGAGGGAGATCGCACTGGGAGATTTCGCAGGGTGAGATCGCGGGGGGAGATTGTCGGGAAAATTCGCAGGCACTTGCTTTGCAATAACCTGTTGAGTAATGCTCAGTTTGGATTCCCCCAGGGCCACTCAGCTCCTGACCTCATTCCAGCCTAGATTCAAACATGGACAGAACAGCTGAACTCACGAGGTGAAGTCAGAGTGACTGCCCTTGACATCAAGGCAGCATTTGATCGAGTATGACATCAAGGAGCCCTAGTAAAACTGGAGTCAATGAGAATCGGTGGAAGGCTCCCACTGCTTGGAGTAATACCTAGTGCAAAGGAAGATGGTTGTGGTTGTTGGAGGTCAATCATCTCAGTTCCAGGACATCACTGCAGGAGTTCCTCAGGGTAGTGTCCTCGGCCCACGCATTTTCAGCTGCTTCATCAATGACCTTCCTTCAATCATAAGGTCAGAAGTGGGGATGTTCGCTGATGATTGCAAAATGTTCAGCACCATTCTCGACTCCTCAAATACTGAAGCGGTCAATGTAGAAATGCAGCAAGACCTGGACAATATCCAGGCTTGGGCTGATAAGTGGCAACTAACAAACTTGCCACACAAGTGCCAGCAATGACCATCTCCAACAAGAGAAAATCTAACCATCTCCCCTTGACATTCAATGGTATTACCATTGCAGAATCCCCCACTATCAACATCTTGGGGGAAACCATTGACCAGAAACTGAACTGGAGCAGCCATATAAATACCATGGCATAAGAGCAGGTCAGAGGCTGGGAATCCTGTGGTGAGTAGCTCACCTCCTGACTCCCTAAAGCCTGTCCACCATCTACAAGGCACAAGTCAGGAGTGTGATGGAATACTCTCCACTTGCTTGGATGGGTGCAGCTCCAACAACACTCAAGAAGCTCAACACCATCCAGGACAAAGCAGCCCGCTTGATTGGCATCCCATCCAAGAACATTCACTCCTTCCATCATCGACGCACAGTGGCAGCAGTGTGTACCATCTACAAGAGGCACTGCAGCAACGCACCAAGGCTACTCAGGCAGCACCTTCCAAATCCGCGACCTCTACCAACTAGAAGGACAAGTGCAGCAGATACATGGGAACACCACCACCTGCAAGTTCCCCTCCAAGTCAGACACCATCCTGACTTGGAACTATATCACCGTTCCTTCACTGTCAGTGGGACAAATTCCTGGAACTCCCTTCCTAACAGCACTGTGGGTATACCTACCCTACATGGACTGCAAGAAGGCGGCTCACCACCACCTTCTCAAGGGCAGTTAGGGATGGGCAATAAATGATGGGCTACCCAGCGATGCCCACATCCCATGAACAAATTGAAACAAAGGGGAGATCACGGGGGAGATCGCAGTGGGGGATTATTACATTGGGGGATCACCGAGGGAGATCGCAGGGGGAGATAGCAAGGGGAGATCGCAAGGGGAGATCGCAGGGGGAGACACGGAGGGGAGATCCTGGGCCGAAGTCACTGGGAAGGGATAGAAACATAGGAAATTTATGGCTCAGAAGGAGGACATTCAGCCCAGTATGTCGCTGCTGGCCGAGAAAGAATTCTCCCACCTAATCCCACTTTCCAGCTGTTGGTCTATGGCCCTGTAGGTTACATAGAAACATATAAAATAGGAGCAGGAGTAGGCCATTCGGCCCTTCGTGGCTGCTCCGCCATTCATTATGATCGTGGCTGATCATCCAACTCAGTAACCAGTTCCCGCTTTCGCCCCATATCGTTTGATCCCTTTAAACCCAAGAGCTATATCTAACTCCTCTTGAAAACATATAATGTTTTGGCCTCAACTGCGTTCTGTGGTAGCAAATGCCAGAGGTTCACCACTCTCTGGGTGAAGATATTTCTCCTCATCTCAGTCATGAAAGATTTACCCCGTATCCTTAGACTATGACCCCTGGTTCTGGACTCCCCCAACATCGGGAACATACTTCCTGCATCTACCCTGTCAAGTCCTGTTAGAATTGTATAGGTTTCTATGAGATCCCCCCCTCATTCTTCTGAACTCCAGCGAATATAATCCTAACCGACTCGATCTCTCCTCATACGTCAGTCCCACCATCCCAGGAATCAGTCTGGTAAACCTTTGCTGCACTCCCTCGATAGCAAGAACATTCTTCCTCAGATAAGGAGACCAAAACTGCACACAATATTCCAGGTGTGGCCTCACCAAGGCCCTGTATATTTGCAGCATGACATCCCTGCTCCTGTACTCTAATCCTCTCGCTGTGAAGGCCAACATACCATTTGCCTTTTTTACCTCAGTTTATAGCCGTTCAGATAATAATCTGCCTTCCTGTTTTTGCTACCAAGGTGGATAACCTCACATTTATCCACATTATACTGCATCTGCCATGCATTTGCCCACTCACTCAACTAGTCCAAATCACCCTGAAGCCTCACTGCATCCTCCTCACAACTCACCCTCCCACCCAAAGAACAAAAAAGAACAAAGAACAGTACAGCACAGGAACAGGCCATTCGGCCCTCCAAGCCTGCACCAATCTTGATGCCTTCCTAAACTAACACTTTCTGTACTTCCGAGGCCCGTATCCGTCTATTCCCTTCCTATTCATGTATTTGTCAAGATGTCTCTTAAACGTCTCTATCGTATCTGCTTCCACCACCTCCCCTAGCAGCAAGTTCCAGGCACTCACCACCCTCTGTGTAAAAAAAAAACTTGCCTCGCACATCCCCTCTAAACTTTGCCCCTCGCACCTTAAACCTATGTCCCCTAGTAATTGACTCTTCCACCCTGGGAAAAAGCTTCTGACTATCCACTCTGTCCATGCCGCTCATAACTTTGTAAACCTCTATCATGTCGCCCCTCCACCTCCGTCGTTCAATTTTTTTTTTCACCCAGTTTTGTGTCATCTGCAAATTTGGAGATATTACATTTAGTTCCCTCACCTAAATCATTAATATATATTGTGAATAGCTGGGGACCTAGCGCTGATCCCTGCGGTACCCCACTAGTCACTGCCTGCCATTCAGAGAAAGACCCATTTATCCCTACTCTTTGTTTCCTGTCTGCCAGCCAATTTTCTATCCATCGCAAATCACTACCTACAATTTCATGCGCTTTAATTTTACACGCTAATCTCTTATGTGGGACTTTGTCGAAACCTTCTGAAAGTCCAAATAAACCACATCCATTGGCTCTTCATCAACTCTACTAGTTACATCCTCGAAGAATTCTAGTAGATTTGTCAAGCATGATTTCCCTTTGGTAAATCCATGCTGACTCATCCGATTCTATTACTGTTCTCCAATTGCTCTGCTATAAAATCTTTGATAATGGACTCTAGAATTTTCCCCACTACTGACGTCAGGCTGACTCGTCTATAATTACCTGCTTTCTCGCGACTTCCCTTTTTAAATAGTGGGGTTACATTAGCTACCCTCCAATCTGTTGGAATTGTTCCAGAGTCTATAGAATCTTGGATGATGACCACCAATGCATCCACTATTTCTAGGGCCACTTCCTTAAGTACTCTGGGATGCAGACCATCAGGACCTGGGGATTTATCAGCCTTCAATCCCATCAATTTCCCCAACACTATTTCTCTACTGATACAGATTTCTTTCAGTTCCTCTCTCTCACTAAGCCCTGTGTTCCCCAACATTTCTGGTATGATATTTGTGTCCTCCTTTGTGAAGACAGAACCAAAGTATGCATTTAGTTGGTCAGCCATTTCTTTGTTCCCCATAATAAATTCCCCTGTTTCTGACTGTAAGGGACCTACATTTGTCTTCAGTAATCTTTTTCTCTTCACATACCTATAGAAACTTTTACAGTCAGTTTTTATGTTCCTCGCAAGCTTGCTCTCGTACTCTATTTTCTCCTTCTTTATCAATCCCTTGGTCCTCCTTTGCTGAATTCTAAACTACTCCCAATCCTCAGGTCTGTTATTTCTAGCGAATGTATATGCCTCTTCCTTGGATCTAATGCTATCTCTAATTTCCCTTGTAAGCCATGGTTTGGCTACCTTTCCCATTTTACTTTTGCGCCAGACAGGAATAAACAATTGTTGCAGTTCATCCATGCACTCTTTGAATGTTTGCCAATGCCTTTCCACCGTCATCCCTTTAAGTAATGTTTCCCAATCCATCATAGCCAACTCACGCCTCATACCTTCGTAGTTTCCTTTACGAAGATTCAGGACCCTCGTCTCAGAATCAACCATGTCACTCTCCATCTTGATGAAGAATTCGATCATGTTATGGTCCCTCAACCCCAATGGGTCTCGCACAACTAGATTGTCAATTATTCCTCTCTCATTACACAATACCCAGTCTGGGATCACCTGTTCTCTAGTTGGTTCCTCAACGTATTGGTCCAGAAAACCATCCCGTATACACTCCAAGAATTCCTCCTCTACAGTATTTTGACTAATTTGATTTGCCCAATCTATATGCAGATTAAAGTCACCCATAATTACAGATGTTCCTTTACCGCATGCATCTCTAATTCCCTGTTTAATGCCATTCCTAACATCACCACTGCAATTTGGGGGTCTATATACAACCCCCACTATTGTTTTTTGCCCCTTAGTGTTTCTCAGCTCTACCCATACAGATTCCACATCGTCAGAGCTAATATCTTTCCTCACTATCGCATTAATTTCCTCTTTAAGCTGCAATGCCACTCCACCGCCTTTTGCGTTTTTTCTGTCCTTTCTAAATACTGAATACCCCTGGATGTTAATTTCCCATCCCTGGTCACCTTGCAACCAGGTTAGGAGACGCCAACTGCATATTCAATTTTTTTAAAATGTTATGAAGGTTTCTGCCTCTTCCAACCTTTCAGGCAGTGAGTTCCAGACCCCCAAAACCCTCTGGCTGAAAATAAATTCTTAACTCCTCTTTAATCCTTTTGCAAATGCTTTAAATCTATGCTTCTGTTTTTTGACCTCTCTACTATGGGAAACAGGTCCTCCTGAAACACTCCATCACGACCCTCATAATTTTATGCACCTCAATTAAATTTCCCCTCAGCCTCCTCTGTTCCAAAGAAAACAACCACAGCCTATCCAATTTTTCCTCATAGCTAAAATTCTCTGTTCCTAGCAACATCCTCATAAATCTCCTCTGTATCCTCTCTAGCGTGATCACATTGTACCTATAGTTCAGTGACCAGAACTGCACGTAGTACTCTAGCTGCATTCTGTTTAGTGTTTATTCAGTTCTTGCATAGCCTCCCTGCTCTTATATTCTAGGCCTCAGCCAATAAAGGAAAATATCCAGTATGACTTCTTAACCATCTTATTGACCTGTGCTGCTATCTTCAGGGACACGTCGGGATCTATTCCAAGGTCCCTCTGTTCCTCTACACATCTCAGTATCCGACCATTTATTGTGCATTCCTTTGTCTTGTTTACCCTCCCCAAATGCATTGTCCAGACTGAATTCTATTTGACACTTTCCTGCCCACCTGACCAGCCCATTGATATCTTCCTGCAGTCTACGGCTTTCTTCCACACAGCCAATTTTTGCATCATCTGCAAACTTCTTAATTATACCCCTTATATACAGTGTGGCTTTCGAGCAGAGAGATCCACCATTGACATGCTGTTCTCCCTTCGCCAGCTACAGGAGAAATGCTGCGAACAACAGATGCCCCTCTACGTTGCTTTCATTGATTTCACCAAAGCCTTTGACCTCATCAGCAGATGTGGTCTCTTCAGACTACTAGAAAAGATTGGATGCCCACCAAAGCTACTAAGTATCATCATCTCATTCCATGACAATATGAAAGGCACAATTCAGCATAGCGGTGCCTCATCAGACCCCTTTCCTATCCTGAGTGGCGTGAAACAGGGCTGTGTTCTCGCACCTACACTGTTTGGGATTTTCTTCTCCCTGCTGCTCTCACATGCGTTCAAGTCTTCAGAAGAAGGAATTTTCCTCCATACAAGATCAGGTGGCAGGTTGTTCAACCTTGCCTGTCTAAGAGCAAAGACCAAAGTACGGAAAGTCCTCATCAGGGAACTCCTCTTTGCTGACGATGCTGCATTAACATCTCACACTGAAGAGTGTCTGCAGAGTCTCATCGACAGGTTTGCGGCTGCCTGCAACGAATTTGGCCTAACCATCAGCCTCAAGAAAACGAACATCATGGGACAGGACGTCAGAAATGCTCCATCCATCAATATCGGCAACCACACTCTGGAAGTGGTTCAAGAATTCACCTACCTAGGCTCAACTATCACCAGTAACCTGTCTCTCGATGCAGAAATCAACAAGCGCAGGGGAAAGGCTTCTACTGCTATGTCCAGACTGGCCAAGAGAGTGTGGGAAAATGGCGCACTGACACGGAACACAAAAGTCCGAGTGTATCAAGCCTGTGTCCTCAGTAACTTGCTCTACGGCAGCGAGGCCTGGACAACGTATGTCAGCAAAGAGCGACATCTCAATTCATTCCATCTTTGCTGCCTCCGGAGAATCCTTGGCATTAGGTGGCAGGACCGCATCTCCAACGCAGAAGTCCTCGAGGCGGCCAACATCCCCAACTTATACACACTACTGACTCAGCGGCGCTTGTGATGGCTTGGCCATGTGAGCCGCATGGAAGATGGCAGGATCCCCAAGCACACATTGTACAGCGAGCTCACCACTGGTATCAGACCCACCGGCCGCCCATGTCTCCGCTTTAAAGACGTCTGCAAACGCGACATGAAGTCCTGTGATCATAAGTCGTGGGAGTCAGTTGCCAGCGATCGCCAGAGCTGGCGGGCAGCCATAAAGGCAGGGCTAAAGCGTGGCGTGTCGAAGAGACTTAGCAGTTGGCAGGAAAAAAGACAGACGCACAAGGAGAGAGCCAACTTTGTAACAGCCCCAACAACCAATTTTATCTGCAGCACCTGTGGAAGAGTCTGTCACTCTAGAATTGGCCTTTATAACCTCTCCAGGGACTGCTTCACAAACCACTGACCACCTCCAGGCACTTACCCATTGTCTGTCGAGACAAGGAGGCCAAAGAAGAAGAAGATTTAAATTTAAATCATTGATCTGCACAAAGAAAAAGCAAGGGACCCAATAGTGAGCACCACGGAACCCCACTGGAAACAGCCTTCTCATAACAAAAGCACCTATTAACCATTACCATTTGCTTCCTGCTTCTGAGCCACTTGTAGGGGTGAAGATCACGGAAGGAGAGATTTCGGGGCAAGCTCATGAAGTGAGAGTTCGTGAGTGACAGGCAGAGGGGAGTAATCACAGGGAGCAGTATCACTGTCCCCCAGTCCCCCAGTCTCACCGTCCCCCAGTCTCACCATCCCCCAGTCTCACCGTCCCACAGTCCCGCAGTCTCACTGTCCCCCAGTCTCACCATCCCCCAGTCTCACCGTCCCCCAGTCTGAATATCCATCAGTCTAATCGTCCCCCAGTCTAACCTTCCCCCAGTCCCCCAGTCTCACCGTCCCCCAGTCTGAATGTCCCCCAGTCTAATCGTCCCCCAGTCCCCCAGTCTCACCGTCCCCCAGTCTCACCGTCCCCCAGCCTCACTTTCCCCCAGTCTCACCGTCTCCCAGTCCCACCGTCCCCTAGTCTCATCGTCCCCCAATCTCACCGTCCCCTAGTCTCACCGTCCCCCAGTCTCACCGTCCCCCAGCCTCTCTGTCCCACAGTCCCACCGTCCCCCGAGTCTCACCATCCCCAGCCTCACTGACCCCCAGTCTCACCTGCCCCCAATCTCACCTTCCCCAATCTCACCTTCCCCCAGTCTCTCCATCCCCCAGTCTCTCCGTCCCCCAGTCCCCCAGTCTCACCGTCCTCCAGTCTCACCGTCCTCCAGTCTCACCGTCCCCCAGTCTCACCGTCCCCCCGCCTCACCGTCCCCCCACCTTACCGTCCCTCAATCTCACCGACCCCAGTCTCACCGTTGCCCCGTCTCACTGTCCCCCAGTCTCACCGTCCCCCAGTCTCACCGTCCCCCAGTCTGAATATCCATCAGTCTAACCGACCCCCAGTCTAACCTTCCCCCAGTCCCCCAGTCTCACCGTCCCCCAGTCTGAATGTCCCCCAGTCTAATCGTCCCCCAGTCTAACTTTCCCCCAGTCCCCCAGTCTCACCGTCCCCCAGTCTCACCGTCCCCCAGTCTCACCGTCCCCCAGTCTCACCGTCCCCCAGTCTCACCATCCCCCAGTCTCACTTTCCCCCAGTCTCACCGTCTCCCAGTCTCACCGTCCCCTAGTCTCACCGTCCCCCAATCTCACCGTCCCCCAATCTCACCGTCCCCAAGTCTCACCGTCCCCCAGTCTCACCGTCCCCCAGCCTCTCTGTCCCACAGTCCCACCGTCCCCCGAGTCTCACCATTCCCAGCCTCACTGACCCCCAGTCTCACCTGCCCCCAATCTCACCTTCCCCCAATCTCACCTTCCCCCAGTCTCTCCATCCTCCAGTCTCTCTGTCCCCCAGTCCCACCGTCCCCCCCAGTCTCATCGTCCCTCAGTCTCAGTGTCCCCCAGTCTCACAGTCCCCCAGTCTCACTGTCCCCCAGTCTCACAGTCCCCCAGTCTCACTGTCCCCCAATCTCACTGTCCCCCAGTCTCACCTTTCCCCAGTCTCACTGTCCCCCAGTCTCACCGTCCCCTGTCCCCCATCCCCCAGTCCCCCATTCCCCCCAGTCTCACTGTTCCCCCAGTCTCACCGTCCCCCAGTCTCACCTTCCCCCTGTCTCACCTTCACCCAGTCTCACCGTCCCCCTGTCTCACCGTCCCCCTGTCTCTCCGTCCCCCAGTCCCACTGTCCCCCCAGTCTCACTGCTCCCCCAGTCTCTCCGTCCCCCACTCTCTCCATCCCCCAGTCTCACCGGCCCCCTGTCTCACCGTCCCCCAGTCTCTCCTTCCCCCACTCTCTCCATCCCACAGTCTCACTGTCCCCCAGTCTTGCAGTCCCCCAGCCTCACCTTCTCCCAGTTTCACCGTTCCCCAGTCTCACCGTCCCCCAGTCTCTCCGTCCCCCAGTCTCTCCGTCCCCCAGTCTCACTGTCCCCCAGGCTCACAGTCCCCCAGGCTCGCAGTCCCCCAGTCTTGCAGTCCCCCAGTCTCACCTTTCCCTAGTCTCACCGTCCCCAGTTCCACTGTCCTCCATTACCCCAGTCTCACCGTCCCCCAGTCTCACCGTCCCCCAGTTCCACTGTCCCCCATTCCCCAGTATCACTGTCTCCCAGTCCCCCATTCTCGCCTTTTCCCAGTCTCACTGTCCCCTAGTTTCACTGTCCCCCAGTCTCACCTTCCCCCAGTATCACTGTCCCCCAGTATCACTGTCCCCCAGTCTCACCGTCCCCCAGTCTCACTGTTCCCCAGTCTCACCGTCCCCCCATTCGCAGTCCCCTAGTCTCACCATCCCCCTGTCTCCCAGTCCCTCAGTCCCACCTTCCCCATGCCTACCGACCCCCAGTCTCACTTTCCCCCAGTCTCACTTTCCCCCAGTCTCCCTGTCCCCCAGTCTCACCTTCCCCCAGTCTCACTGTCCCGCAGTCTCACTGTCCCCAGTCTCACCTTCCCCCAGTCTCCCTGTCCCCCAGTCTCCCTGTCCCCCAGTCTCACTGTTCCCCCGTTATCACAGTTCCCCCGTTATCACAGTTCCCCAGTATCACAGTTCCCCCGTCTCACTGTCCCCTCGTCTCCCTGTCCCCTTGTCTCCCAGTTCCCCCAGTCCCCAAGTCCCCCTTTCTTGCATTCCCCCAGTCTCACCGTCACCCCATCTCACTGTCCCCCAGTCTCACCTTCACCCAGTATCACAGTTCCCCAGTATCACAGTTCCCCCGTCTCCCAGTCCCCCAGTCTCACTGTCCCCTAGTCTCCCAGTTCCCCCAGTCCACAAGTCCCCCTTTCTTGCAGTCCCCCAGTCTCACCGTTCCCACCACCCCCCCACCCCCCGTCTCGCAGTCCCTTAGTCTCAACATCCCACAGTCTCACCGTCCCCCCGTCTTGCAGTCCCCAGTCTCACTGTCCCCTTGTCTCACTGTCCCTTAATCTCCCAGTCTCCCAGTCTCACCGTCCTCCTGTCTTGCAGTCCCCCAGTCTCACTGTCCCCTAGTCTCACTGTCCCTTAGTCTCCCAAGCCCCCAGTCTTACTGTCCCCCCATCTCCCAGTCCCCCAGTCTTACCGTCCTCCGGTGAGTCTATGTTCTCACTGTCTTACAAAGCTAGAGTCCCTGTGCTTCACAAAGGAACATTGGAATATAGGAAGAGGAGACCATTTAACCCCTCGAACCTGTTCCGCCACTCAGTGAGATCATAGCTGATCTCCGACCTAACTCCACATATCTGCCTTTACTCCATATCCCTTAATACCTTTGGATAAAAAAAAAATCTCTCAATCTCAGTTTTAAAATTAATGATTGATCGATCAATTGCTGTTTATGGAAAAGAGTTCCAAGCTTCTACCACTCTTTGGACTGGATTTTACTAAGGCACCCGACGTCAGGCTCCATGGTGGGGGGCAGAGGAGGAGGAAGGTGGCTCCGGCACAGGGCCACCACGGAGCCATGCCGGGAGGGCCCAGCCTGATCCACCCAGCAGCGGCGAGTGTCCATGGCAGCCCCCTGGACACTGGGCGACGGGACCTCAATTTCAATATTTTAATCAATTAAATGATTTCAATTAAATTTACTTATCGTCAATCTTCCAGGCCTGCTGTGATCCTCAGTGCAGTGGCCAGCACTCCCGTGTCTTCAATTCTCCGTCTGGGGAAAGCAGGTGTGACACTTGTGGGGAGGCGGGTAGTTAAGATTTTCAGTGCGGGGTTGGGGGGGCGCAATTGTAATGAGTGTAAGGGATGGTGGGAAGGGGTGAACTTTAAACTTTGTGCAGTCGGTGGGGGGGGGGGGGTGGGGGGGAGGGTCAGAGCTAAAAGGCAAGTGTTTTGTTTGGGGGGAGGGCAAATAGTTAATGTAATTGGTATTGGGGGGGTGGGAAAGGGGCGTTAGAATTTTATTGAGAACTTTTGGGGGGGTGTACCTTTAAAAATTTAAATATGCCGGTAGGGCTGTCTTCCCTTTAAAAATGGTGCCAACACCTGCGCACAGGCAGCTGAAGCCATTGCCAGCGTTGGACAGCCCCGCACCTCCACGTGATTGAGGGGGGCAACGGGCTGCCCCAACTATTTAAATGAGCCACCGTGCGAGAGATTGCAGCAGCTCTGCGGTGTGTATGGGTCGCCATTTTTTGAGCCCGTCAGCGGCGGGCTCTTAAAATCCAGTCCGTGTGTGAAGAAGTGTTTCCTATTTTCACCCTTGAAAAGTCTGGCTCTAATTTTCAGACTATTCCCCTTCGGCCTTGGTTCCCCAACCAGCGGAAATAGTTTCTAACTTTCCACCCTAATATCTTGAAAGCTTCAATCAAATCCCCCCATAACCTTCTAAATTCCAGGGAATACAACCCTAGCAATGTGACTGACGATTAACTGCCCCTGAACTGGGCCAACTGAGCCACTCGGTTGTCAAGGGCAATTAGGGATGGGCAACAAATGTTGTCCTTGCCAGCGACACGCACATCCCATGAAAGAATTAAAAAATGTTTGTGTAATATCTCCTCATAACTTAATCCCTGAAGTCCAGGTATCAGTCTGGTAAATCTACACTGCACTCCCTCCAAGGCCAATATATCCTTCCTCAGGTGTGGTGCCCAGAACTGCTCACAGTAACTCCAGCTGTGGTCTAAGCAGGGCTTTGTTTCGCTGAAGCATAGTCTCACACTCTGACTGTCACATTGTTTTACAGGCTCTTCGTTCTGCAGTCTGTTTTTGATTCCACCTGTTGTGTGGTGTGTTCCTAATATATTCCCAACCTCCTCCTCACTCCGCACAATCTTTGTAAGCCTTCATAACCTTGAAACCCTCCATCAGTTCACTTCTGAACCTTTTTAATAAGAGTGCAAAAAGCCCCAACTTCTCAATCTCTGAATCCCTCTTCATAACAATAACCCGTCACCCTTGTTAATGTCCCTAGGAATATCCACTGCACCTTTCCATTGTTTTTATATTTTCCGATAATAAGCGGTCCAAAACTGCATACAGTACTCCCCTGCAGGCTAACACAGCTGCAAGTTTCAGTTGACCACTTTGGCTTTTTGCTCCATGTTATTTTGTGTCCCACAAGCAGAAAAAAAGAGAAAATTCATCAAGGGCCATTCTGCATACCCAACTTGCTGTTACAGTGTGATTTTGTGCCATAACAGTCCCACCGCTCGACAGTTTCAGTCTCACAATCCCACAGTCTTGCAGTCACACAGTTCCATGTTGCACAGTCCCACAAGTAACACAGTACCAAATTCTCATTGTCTTACAGTCCCATAGTCCTGCAGTCTCAATGCCCACATTCCCACTATCTCACAGTTTTACCGTTCATAATCTTACACTTCTGCAGTCTTACAGTCTCAAAGTCACACAGTCCTACAGTTGCAAAATCCTACATTTTCATAGTTGTACAGTCTTTTAGCACTACAGTCATATAGTCCTACAGTTGCACAGTCCCACAGCCTTCTAAGAATATAAAAAATATGTGCAGGGAGGCCATTGGGCCCTTCAAGACTGCTCCATCATTCAATAAGATCCTGGCTGATTTTATACCTCAATTCCACCTTCCTACACTCTCCCCACATTCCTTGATTCACTTAGTAACCAAAAATCTATTGATTTCAGTCTTGAATATACTCAATGACTGAGCATCCACAACCCTCTGTGGTAGAGAATTCGAAAGATTCACCACCCTCTGAGTGAAGAAATTTCTCCTCATCTCATTCCTAAATGGCCAACACTGTGACCCTGTGATCTAGATTCCTCAGCCAGGGGAAACATCCTTTCAGCATCTGCCCTGTCAAGCTCCTTAAGAATTTTATATGCTTCAATTAAATCATCTCTCATTCTTCTAAATTTTAGGGAATATAGGCCCAGTCTCCTCAATCGCTCCTCAATAGGACAATCCCCTCATCCCAGGAACCAGACTAATCAAACTTTGTTGCACTCCCTAAATAGCCAGTATATCCTTCCTTAGGTATGGAGACCAACACTGTGCGCAATACTCCAGGCACGGTAACAATAAGGCCCTATATAATTATAGTCTCACAGTTTTACAGTCCCACAATCTCACAGTGCCACCGTCTCACTCTCCTACAGCCTAACAGTCCGACAGCCCTACAGCCTAACAGTCCAACAGCCCTACAGCCTAACAGTCCGACAGCCCTACAGTCTCACAGTCCGACAGCCCTACAGTCTCACAGTCCGACAGCCCTACAGCCTAACAGTCCGACAGCCCTACAGTCTCACAGTCCTACCATCTCATAGTCTACATAGTTACAGCCCTAGAGTCTCACCCACTCACAATCCAACTGTTTTTCACTCTCATTGTTGAAAGATTCATTTCTGATCCCAGCTGTTGTATGATTTATCTAATTCTAGCTGCTGTACAAGCGGTCTCTAATTCCTTTTGGTATATGCGGTGTTTGATTCCAGCTGTTGTATTTTCGGTTATTTAGTGCAGAGTTACTCTCTTTTAACAGGTGATCCTTCATTGTACGATGCTGCACTCAGCTTCCATACTCGATCAGTACTGCGAGGCTCTCTCAGCTGCAAGCAACTTCACAGGTGAGCAAAACAGACCTTCCGGTGAACAGCTTTCTCCTCTGAAACCAGCATTGTCAATCCTGTCACAAAGTTATCACTAAATCTGCACCAATTGCTGACCCCTTTATTTGGCTGTAAGATGCCATCACCCTCTCTATAACTGTATGATTCCTATACCCCTTCCCCACACCACCCATACTCAAAAGAAAAAAAAGGAAGATTTCTAACGTGGCTTTCATAACCTCAGGACACCCAAAGCGTTTACAGCCAATGAAGTTCTTTGGAACCAGGGATTGGTTGCAATATGAAAGCAGTTGATGCGATTTCTTTCCCTAAAGAAGATGAACTTTAAAAGTGAGGCAGTCAGTGTCTTGCCAGCGCCTGTCAAGGAATATACCTCCCAGTGCCTGCGAACTGCAGCATTATCTTATTTCAGGTTTTATGTTTCTTTCTGTGATCATTTTCTTTCTCTGTCTTTTCCATTTCTTTTTTCTCTCCATTTTTCCCTTCCTTCTTTCTCTTTTACCTTCCCACTCATTTTTCTTTCTCTCTATTATTTTGCTTCTCTTAGAAACATAGAATGGATAAAGTACAGAGGAGGCCATTCAGCCAGTCGTGTCCATGCCGGCTCTCTGCAAAAGCATCTCAGCAGCTCCTGGTCCAGTCTGACTTCCCCGTCCAGTCTGAGCTCCTGATCCAGTCTGAGCTCCCTGTCCAGTCTGAGCTCCCGGTCCAGTCTGAGCTCCTGGTCCAGTCTGAGCTCCCGGTCCAGTCTGAGCTCCCGGTCCAGTCTGAGCTCCCTGTCCAGTCTGAGCTCCCTGTCCAGTCTGAGCTCCCGGTCCAGTCTGAGCTCCCTGTTCAGTCTGAGCTCCCGGTCCAGTCTGAGCTCCCTATCCAGTCTGAGCTCCCTGTCCAGTCTGAGATCCCTGTTCAGTCTGAGCTCCCTGTTCAGTCTGACTTCCCCGTCCAGTCTGAGCTCCCGGTCCAGTCTGAGCTCCCTGTCCAGTCTGAGCTCCCTGTTCAGTCTGACTTCCCCATCCAGTCTGAGCTCCCTGTTCAGTCTGACTTCCCCATCCAGTCTGAGCTCCCTGTTCAGTCGGACTTCCCTATCCAGTCTGAGCTCCCTGTTCAGTCTGAGCTCCCTGTTCAGTCTGAGCTCCCGGTCCAGTCTGAGCTCCCGGTCCAGTCTGAGCTCCCTGTCCAGTCTGAGCTCCCTGTTCAGTCTGAGCTCCCTATTCAGTCTGACTTCCCCGTCCAGTCTGAGCTCCCTGTTCAGTCTGAGCTCCCTGTTCAGTCTCACTTCCCCGTCCAGTCTGAGCTCCCTGTTCTGTCTGAGCTCCCTGTTCAGTCTGAGCTCCCTGTTCAGTCTGACTTCCCCATCCAGTCTGAGCTCCCTGTTCAGTCTGACTTCCCCAAACAGTCTAAGCTCCATGTTCAGTCTGAGCTCCCTGTTCAGTCTGAGCTCCCTGTTCAGTCTGAGCTCCCTGTTCAGTCTCACTTCACCGTCCAGTCTGAGCTCCCTGTTCAGTCTGACTTCCCCATCCAGTCTGAGCTCCCTGTTCAGTCTGAGCTCCCTGTTCTGTCTGAGCTCCCGGTCCAGTCTGAGCTCCCTGTTCAGTCTGAGCTCCCTGTCCAGTCTGAGCTCCCTGTTCAGTCTGAGATCCCTGTTCAGTCTGAGCTCCCTGTTCAGTCTCACTTCCCCGTCCAGTCTGAGCTCCCGGTCCAGTCTGAGCTCCCTGTTCAGTCTGAGCTCCCTGTTCAGTCTGACTTCCCCGTCCAGTCTGAGCTCCCTGTTCAGTCTGACTTCCCCATCCAGTCTGAGCTCCCTGTTCAGTCGGACTTCCCTATCCAGTCTGAGCTCCCTGTTCAGTCTGAGCTCCCTGTTCAGTCTGAGCTCCCGGTCCAGTCTGAGCTCCCGGTCCAGTCTGAGCTCCCTATCCAGTCTGAGCTCCCTGTTCAGTCTGAGCTCCCTATTCAGTCTGACTTCCCCGTCCAGTCTGAGCTCCCTGTTCAGTCTGAGCTCCCTGTTCAGTCTCACTTCCCCGTCCAGTCTGAGCTCCCTGTTCTGTCTGAGCTCCCTGTTCAGTCTGAGCTCCCTGTTCAGTCTGACTTCCCCATCCAGTCTGAGCTCCCTGTTCAGTCTGACTTCCCCATCCAGTCTGAGCTCCCTGTTCAGTCTGAGCTCCCTGTTCTGTCTGAGCTCCCGGTCCAGTCTGAGCTCCCTGTTCAGTCTGAGCTCCCTGTCCAGTCTGAGCTCCCTGTTCAGTCTGAGATCCCTGTTCAGTCTGAGCTCCCTGTTCAGTCTCACTTCCCCGTCCAGTCTGAGCTCCCTGTTCAGTCTGAGCTCCCTGTCCAGTCTGAGCTCCCTGTTCTGTCTGAGCTCCCTGTTCAGTCTGAGCTCCCTGTTCAGTCTGACTTCCCCATCCAGTCTGAGCTCCCTGTTCAGTCTGAGCTCCCTGTTCAGTCTGACTTCCCCATCCAGTCTGAGCTCCCTGTTCAGTCTGAGCTCCCTGTTCAGTCTGACTTCCCCGTCCAGTCTGAGCTCCCTGTTCAGTCTGAGATCCCTGTTGAGTCTGAGCTCCCAGTCCAGACTGAGCTCCCTGTTCAGTCTGAGATCCCTGTTGAGTCTGAGCTCCCAGTCCAGACTGAGCTCCCTGTTCAATCTGACTTCCCCATCCAGTCTGAGCTCCTGGTCCAGACTGAACTCCCAGTCCAGTCTGAGCTCCTGGTCTAGACTGAGTTCCCCGTCCAGTCTGAGCTCCCCGTCCAGTCTGAGCTCCCTGTTGAGTCTGAGCTCCCAGTCCAGACTGAGCTCCCTGTTCAATCTGACTTCCCCATCCAGTCTGAGCTCCTGGTCCAGACTGAACTCCCAGTCCAGTCTGAGCTCCTGGTCTAGACTGAGTTCCCCGTCCAGTCTGAGCTCCCTGTTGAGTCTGAGCTCCCTGTTCAGTCTGACTTCCCCGTCCAGTATGAGCTCCTGATCCAGTCTGAGCTCCTGGTCCAGTCTGAGCTGCTGGTCCAGTCTGAGCTCCTGGTCCAGTCTGAGCTGCTGGTCCAGTCTGAGCTCCTGGTCTAGACTGAGTTCCCCATCCAGTCTGAGCTCCTGGTCCAGTCTGAGCTCCTGGTCCAGTCTGAGCTCCTGGTCCAGTCTGAGCTCCTGGTCTAGACTGAGTTCCCCGTCCAGTCTGAGCTCCTGGTCTAGACTGAGTTCCCCATCCAGTCTGAGCTCCTGGTCCAGTCTGAGCTCCTGATCTAGACTGAGCTCCTGGTCTAGACTGAGTTCCCCATCCAGTCTGAGCTCCTGGTCCAGTCTGAGCTCCTAGTCCAGTCTGAGATCCTGGTCTAGACTGAGTTCCCCATCCAGTCTGAGCTCCTGGTCTAGACTGAGCTCCTGGTCTAGACTGAGTACCCCATCCAGTCTGAGTTCCTGGTCCAGACTGAGCTCCCGGTCCAGTCTGAGCTCCTGGTCCAGTCTGAGTTCCTGGTCCAGACTGCGCTCCCAGTCCAGTCTGAGTTCCCCATCCAGTCTGAGGTCCCGGTCCAGTCTGAGCTCCTGGTCCAAACTGAGCTCCCGGTGCAGTCTGAGTTCCTGGTCCAGACTGAGTTCCCTGTCCAGACTGAGCTCCTGGTCCAGACTGAGCTCCTGGTCCAGACTGAGCTCCTGGTCTAGTCTGAGCTCCTGGTCCAGACCGAGTTCCCCTTCCTGACTGAGCTCCTGGTCCAGACAGAGCTCCTGGTCCAGACTGAGCTCCTGGTCCAGTCTGAGCTCCTGGTCCAGACCGAGTTCCCCGTCCTGACTGTGCTCCTGGTCCAGACTGAGTTCCCCATCCAGTATGAGCTCCTGGTCCAGTCTGAGCTCCTAGTCCAGTCTGATCTCCTGGTCTAGACTGAGTTCCCCGTCCAGTCTGAGCTCCTGGTCCAGTCTGAGCTCCTGGTCCAGTCTGAGTTCCCCGTCCAGTCTGAGCTCCCTGTTCAATCTGAGCTCCCTGTTCAGTCTGACTTCCCCGTCCAGTATGAGCTCCTGATCCAGTCTGAGCTCCTGGTCCAGTCTGAGCTCCTGGTCTAGACTGATTTCCCCATCCAGTCTGAGCTCCTGGTCCAGTCTGAGCTCCTATTCCAGTCTGAGCTCCTGGTCCAGTCTGAGGTCCTGGTCTAGACTGAGTTCCCCATCCGGTCTGAGCTCCTGGTCCAGTCTGAGCTCCTGGTCCAGTCTGAGCTCCGGGTCCAGTCTGACCTCCTGGTCTAGACTGAGTTCCCCGTCCAGTCTGAGTTCCTGGTCCAGACTGAGTTCCCCATCCAGTCTGAGCTCCTGGTCCAGTCTGAGCTCCTAGTCCAGTCTGAACTCCTGGTCTAGACTGAGTTCCCCATCCAGTCTGAGCTCCTGGTCCAATCTGAGCTCCCGGTCCAGTCTGAGCTCCTGATCCAGTCTGAGTTCCTGGTCCAGACTGCGCTCCCAGTCCAGTCTGAGTTCCCCATCCAGTCTGAGCTCCCGGTCCAGTCTGAGCTCCTGGTCCAAACTGAGCTCCCGGTGCAGTCTGAGTTCCTGGTCCTGACTGAGTTCCCCATCCAGACTGAGCTCCTCGTCCAGACTGAGCTCCTGGTCCAGTCTGAGCTCCTGGTCCAGACCGAGTTCCCCTTCCTGACTGAGTTCCTGGTCCAGACTGAGCTCCCAGTCCCGTCTGAGCTCCCGGTCCAGACTGAGTTCCCCATCCAGACTGAGCTCCCGGTCCAGACTGAGCTCCTGGTCCAGTCTGAGCTCCTGGTCCAGACTGAGTTCCCCGTCCAGACTGAGCTCCCGGTCCAGTCTGGGCTCCCGGTCCAGTCTGAGCTCCCGGTCCAGTGTGAGTTCCTGGTCCAGTCTGCGTTCCCCATCCAGTCTGAGTTCTCTGTCCAGACTGAGCTCCCAGTCCAGAATGATCTCCTGGTTCAGTCTGAGCTCCTGGTCCAGTCTGAGTTCCCCTTCCAGTCTGATCTCCCGCTCCAGACTGAGCTCCCGGTCCAGTCTGATCTCCCGCTCCAGACTGAGCTCCCGGTCCAGTCTGATCTCCCGCTCCAGACTGAGCTCCCGGTCCAGTCTGATCTCCCGCTCCAGACTGAGCTCCTGGTCCGGTCTGAGTTCACTGTACAGTCTGAGCTCTCAGTCCAGAATGATCTCCCGGTCTAGTCTGAGTTCCCTGTCCAGTCTGAGCTCCCCATCTAGTCTGAGCTCCCCGTCCAGTCTGAGCTCCTGTCCAGTCTGAGCTCCCCGTCTAGTCTGAGCTCCCTGTCTAGTCTGAGCTCCCCGTCTAGTCTGAACTCCCTGTCCAGTCCGAACTCCCCATCCAGTCTGATCTCCCTGTCCAGTCTGAGCTCCCCGTCTAGTCTGAGCTCCCCGTCTAGTCTGAACTCCCTGTCCAGTCCGAACTCCCCATCCAGTCTGATCTCCCTGTCCAGTCTGAGCTCCCTGTCTAGTCTGAGCTCCCCGTCTAGTCTGAACTCCCTGTCCAGTCCGAACTCCCCATCCAGTCTGAGCTCCTGTCCAGTCTGAGCTCCCCGTCTAGTCTGATCTCCCTGTCCAGTCTGAGCTCCCCGTCTAGTCTGAACTCCCTGTCCAGTTTGAGTTCTAAAGTTCTAGTTAGGCTCCAACTAGAGTATTGTATCAAGTTTTGGGCACTACACTTTAGGGAGGATGTGAGGGTCCTTGAGAAGGTGCAGAGGAGATTTACCAGAATGGTTCCAGGAATGAGGGATTTTATCTGCACTTGAAGGAAATAAACTTGCAGGGCTACGGGAATAGAGCAGGGGAATGGGACTGACTGAATTGTGCTACAGAGACCTTGCATGGACATGATGTGGCAAATGGCCTCCTTCAGTGCCATAATAACTCTTGATACATGTGAACTCCAGGTACAGTCTGAGTTCTTGATGCTGTCTGACCACCAGATATAGTCGGAGCTCCAGGTACAATCTGAGCTTTGGGTACATTCTGAACTCGGAATACATTACGAGCTCAGGTTACAGCCTCAGCTTCCTTGACAGTCTGATCTCTCAATACAGTGTTACGGCCAGGTGAGGAGGGGGGTCTCAGGCTCCCCTTTATACCCTTCTCTGGTTTGACTGCAACATGTTTATCCTTTTTGAAGTGGTTGAGCTTACCACCTCAGTGACTGCTTGCTCCTGTTCCACTGACATGATTGCAAAAGAACCAGACAAGTTTTCATGAGTTTAAACAAGAGTAAGTTTAGTACACTTAACACTCTAACCCAGTTTAAAATACTAAAAATGCATTTCACATTCATGCACACATTCACATGAGAGTCACACACACACAAATAGATTACAGTGGTTGGATTAAAGCCCAGAATAAATGGAATTTAAATACAGTATGTGAGTCCAATAGTCCTCAGCTGAAATTGTAGTCCTGAAGTCCTCACTGGGCCACATGCACTGTGGTTGGCTTGCTTTGCTCAAGGTTCCTGAAGGCAGAAGAGGGGATTGATTCTTGTCCACTGGTTGCTGGCTGTAGCGGTCTCTAGGCTTGTGGGTGTTCCCAGTCGCAGCCAGATTGTCTCTTGATATTTTTTAGAGCCAGAGGGAGAGAGAGAGAGCCTGCGCCTTTGCTGGCTTTTCAGTTGTTGCCTGTCTGCCATCTGTGTGACAAAGCTTACAGTTTCTTCAGAGCTCTGAAGGCAGTCACATGGCTATATCAAACTCCTTTGTTTTTAATGAAGTTTTTTCCTGGAATCTTCTCTGAGATTCAAGGTGCTACATGCCTCATGATGTCCAGTCACACTTGGAGGGGGTTGGCTCTTTCAAAGTCAATGGGTGTAGATGGCCTTGACGACCATGTTGATAAAGGTAATACAATCACTGAGAGCAAGCCATTGTTCTGGCTGGGCTTGGTAAGACTTTTCGTCTCCAGTTTAATCTTTTAGTGTTTCAAATGTAAATTGTAGTGGGCATCTTGGCTGCCTGTTTTTTAAAAGTTAACTTGTAGGATTTTTCCATTAAAAGTCTAATGTAAGGTTCCAACCCACGAAATTAATATTTCCCATTTGCCATATAGGGGTTTCATGACACCCCACTACCACATAGAATGAAATGTGATGATGGGATCATTTCATTAAAGGAGTGGAAAAGAAAAAGAGAAGGAAAACACACCAGCATTTTTTATTCACTCTGAGATTCACTCATGAATATTAGAATTGTTACAGCTATTTTTTCTCTGCAGCAACAAGGCTGATTTAATTGCCCTTTTTCTTATAGAGTCATAGAGTCATAGAGTCGTACAGCATAGAAACAGGCCCACCGCGTCCATGCCGATCATAATGCCTATCTATTCTAATCCCACCTGCCTGCATTAATTCCATATCCCTCTATGCCTTTCTCATTCAAGTACCTGTCCGGATGCCTCTTAAATATCGCTACTGTTCCTGCTTCCACCACCTCCTCAGGCAGCTCATTCCAGATACCCACTATTCTTTGTGTGAAAAATTTACCCCTTTGATCCCCTTTAAACCTCCTCCCTCTCACCTTAAATCTATGCCCTCTATTTTTAGTCACCCCTACCATGGGAAACAGACTCTGGCTATCTACCCTATCTATGCCTCTCATAATTTTATATACCTCTATCATGTCCCCTCTCAGCCTCCTTTGCTCCAGGGAAAACAGACCCAGCCTATCCAATCTCTCTTTATAACTCAAGCGCTCCAAACCAGGCAACATCCTTGGCAATCTTTTCTGCACCCTCTCTAGCTTAATCACATCTTTCCTGTAGTGCGGCGACCAGAACTGCACACAGTACTCCAAATGCGGCCTAACCAGTGTCATGTCCAACTGTAACATGACGTCCCAACTCTTGTACTCAATGCCTCGGCCGATGAAGGCAAGCATGCCATACACCTTCTTCACCACCCTGTCTACTTGTGTTGCCACTTTCAGGGAACTATGTACTTGCACCCCAAGGTCTCTCTGCTCAACAACACTCCCCAGGGCCCTGCCATTCACTATATATGTCCTGCCCTGGTTTAACTTCCCAAAATGCATCACTTCACACTTGTCCACGTTAAATTCCATTTGCCACTCCCTTGCCCACTTTCCCTGTTGATCTATATCCTGTTGTAACTTAGACAACCTTCTGCACTGTAACTATACCACCAATTTTGGTGTCATCTGCAAACTTACTAATCATGCCCCTTACATTCACATCCAAGTCATTAATATATATGACAAACAACAGAGGGCCCAGCACTGATCTCTGCAGCACACCACTGGTCACTGGCCTCCAATCTGAAAATCAACCCTCCACTACCACCCTCTGCCTCCTATCACCAAGCCAATTTTGTATCCAATTTGCTAGTTTACCCTGGATCCCATGTGTTCGAAGCTTCTGGACCACCTACCATGCGGGACCTTGTCAAAGGCCTTGCTAAAGTCCATGTAGACAACATCCATCACCCTGTCCTCGTCAATCCTCTTGGTCACCTCCTCGAAAAACTCAATCAAATTTGTGAGACATGGTTTCCCACGCACAAAGCCATGCTGACTATCCCTAATCAGACCCTGCCTTTCCAGATGCATCGAAATCCTGTCTCTCAGAATCCCTTCCAATAACTTTTCCACCACTGATGTAAGGCTCACTGGCCTGTAGTTCCCTGGCTTATCCCTGCTGCCCTTCTTAAATAAAGGCACAACATTAGCTATCCTCCAGTCTTCCGGTACCTCACCCTTGGCTAACGATGATACAAAAATCTCTGCCAGGGCCCCAGCAATCTCCTCCTTTGCTTTCCATTGCATCCTAGGATAGACCTGGTCAGGCCCTAGGGATTTATCCACCTTAATGTGCTTCAAAACCTCCAATACCTCCTCCTTTGTAATGTTGATATGCTCCAGGATATCGCTGTTCCCTCCCTTGAACTAACTAGCTTCCATGACCTTCTCCACGGTAAATACGGACGAGAAATATTCATTTAAGACCTCGCCCATTTCCTGTGGCTCCACACATAGATTGCCACACTGATACTTAAGGGGACCTACTCTCTTCCCAGCTACCATTTTACTCTTAATATAGAATTTTTTAGGATTCTCCTTTATCTTATCTGCCAGGGAAATCTCATGGCCCCTTTATGCCCTCCTAATTTCCTTCTTCAGTGTAGTCCTACATCCCCTATACTCCTCGAGGGACTCGCTCGATCCCAGCTGCCTATACCTGACATATGCCTCCTTCTTTGTCCTGACCAGACCCTCAATATCCCTCGTCAACCAAGGTTCCCTAAACTTGCCAGCCTTGCCCTTCCATCTAACAGATTCCGGCCCTGAACTCTTCCTATCTCACTTTTAAAAGCCTCCCACTTGCCAGACGTCCCTTTACCTGTAAACAGCCTCTCCCATTCAACTTTTGAGAGTTCCTGTCTGATGTAATTGAAATTAGCCTTCCCCCAATTTAGGACTTCAACCTGAGGACCGGTCTTATCCTTTTCCATAACTATCTTGAAGCTAATAGAGTTATGGTCACTGGTCCCAAAGTGCTCCCCCACTGACACATCAACCACTTGCCCAGCCTCATTTCCGAAGAGGAGGTTGAGTGTAGCCCCTTCTCTAGTAGGGCCATCCACATACTGCTTCAGAAAACTATCCTGGACACACTTAACAAATCCTTCCCCATCTGATCCCTTAGCACTAAGGCAGTCCCAGTCAATATTAGGGAAGTTAAAATCTCCTACTATTACAACCCTATAATTCCTGCACCTATCTGTGATTTCCCTACATATATGCTCCTCCACTTCTCTCTGGCTATTGGGGGGCCTATAGTATAATCTCATCAAAGTTATCACCCCTTTCTTATTTCTAAGTTCTATCCATATGGCCTCGCTGGACAATTCCCCTGGGATATCCTCTCTCTGTACTGCCGTGATGTCCTCCCTAATCAATAGTGCAACTCCACCTCCTCTCTTACCTCCACCTCGATCATGCCGAAAGGATCGGTACCCCGGAACATTGAGCTGCCAGTCCTGCCCATCCCTCAACCACATTTCCGTAATAGCAATAATATCACAATCCCATGTACCGATCCATGCTCTGAGTTCATCTGCCTTACCTGTAAGGCTTCTTGCATTAAAGTAAATGCAGTTTAGCCTACCAGACCTTCCACGCTCCCTGTCCTGCCCCTGCCCCTACCCGGCCTGCCTACTGGACTTGCTTGCTTTAACCTCTACATTTGCCTCAACTATCTCATCTGAGAGACTACTACTTTGGGTCCCACCCCCCTGCAAGACTGGTTTAAACCCTCCCGAGTAGTACTAGCAAACCTCCCAGCAGGGATATTGGTCCCCCTCCAGTTTAGATGCAACCAGTCCTTCTTGTACAGGTCACCTCTGCACCAGAAGAGATCCCAATGATCCAAGTAGCTGAAGACCTCCCGCCTACACCAGCTCTTCAGCCACGCATTAATTTGCCTAATCCTCCTATTCCTACCCTCACTAGCATGTGGCACAGGGAGTAATCCTGAGATTACAACCCTAGAGGTCCTGCTTTTTCTTGGCGTTTGTCTGGGATGGTAATGTGTTTTCAAATGGGTGTAAAATTTCTTTAGTATCAATTTGTAATACCCTGGAGAGATGCATCTCAATAAACATGTGGTTGTTGGGAAATCTTGGGGTCTGCAAATTTCCAGTGTTGTTTAAGGTAAGTTCTTCTGTAGGTACAAGATTTAATTCCACAGCTGCTGCTTTTGCAACATGTGGCTTTAACCCTTCAGGTTCCAGCACCTTGACAATTTTTCTTCCGATAGTGGCATTGGGTAATAAACTGGTTTTAAGCCCTCTGAGGTGTCTGAAATTTCCTCTAGACCCTTGTTCTTGATGAATTCTGAAGCAAAATTATGGGATTTGATTAGCTTTGGGCTTGGGCCCTAATCAGTGGGTTCTGCAGTGAGTCGATTCACCCTGACCTCACTTTCAGTGCTCTGGTGAGTCACACAAGTACAGCTCACTTTGGGATATTTTTGTTTCTTTTTCTATTTACTGTGGGGAGGGACTCTTTGCTAATCACCCCCATGTCCTCTGGGACATTCCTGCTTGCAGGTATCTGTCCAGCTTCCACTTCAATCCCCGTGGCACTTCGATTAGGAGGCATTGCCCTCACTGCTGGTTTGCCTTTTTGGGAACTTTCCTTGTCCCAGCACGTTTATGTAAATGCTGTTAGCAACCTTGGTCGGGTGTTTCTTTGGCCTGCATTTACATAGGAGGGTGCGGGGTCAAATCTTTCCAACATTTCAGGGCTGGCTGACCAGACAGTAGGGGGTCCCATTAAGGAATCCTCCCGGCCCTGCTTTAACCTGTTCTCACTGTCCTTTTCATCTCCTTCCTTACCATCTGCCAGACCTGTGCTTGCCTTTCCCCTTTTGTTTTCAGCAGGGCTCCCCAAACATCCACCAGGACTCTGCTGAAGGGTTCCCCAAAAGCTGTACAGGAATTGTAGACTACACTTCTCCACACCCCGCCTCCTGTAAGGACTCCATTCCATTCTCCCAGTTTCTCCGTCTCCGACGCATCTGCTCTGATGACTTCCACGACAGTATTTCTGATATGTCTTCCTTTTTCCTCAAACGAGGATTCCTCCTCCCCCACTGTGGTTGACAGGGCCCTCAACCATGACCAGCCCATTTCCCGCACCTCTACCCTCACCCCTTCCCCTCCCTCCCAGAACCGCAACAGGGTTCCCCTTTCCACCCCATCAGCCTCCATATCCAAAGGATCATCCTCCGCCATTTCCGCCACCTCCAGCGTGATCCAACTACCAAACACATCTTCCCCTCCCTTCCCCTGTCAGCATTCCGAAGGGATCGTTCCCTCCACGACACCTTGGTCCACTCCTCCATTACCCCCACCACCTCGTCCACTTCCCATGGCACTTTCCCCTACAATCGCAGGAGGTATAACACCTGCCCATTTTCCTCCTCTCTCCTCACCATCCCAGGCCCCACACACTCCTTTCAGGTGAAGCAGTGATTTACTTGTACTTCTTCCAATGTAGTATACTGTATTCGCTGCTCACAATGTGGTCTCCTTTACATTGGGGGGACCAAACACTGACTGGGTGACCACTCTGCGGAACACCTCCGCTCAGTCTGATAGCATGACACCGAGCTTCCGGTTGCTTGCCATTTCAACACTCCCCCCTGCTCTCATGCTCACACCCCTGTCCTGGGATTGTTGCAATGTTCCAGTCAACATTAAAAAGCAGGACCTCTAAGGTTGTAATTTCTGGATTACTCCTGGTGCCACGTGCTGGAGAGTTTAGAAATAGGAGGATAGAGCAGATGAATGCATTGCTGAGGAGATGGTGCAGGAGGAAGGGCTTTAGTTTCCTGGATCACTGGGTCTGTTTCTGGCAAAGGTGGGACCTGTACAAGTCGGACGGGTTGCGGCTGAACCAGAACGGGACAAGCATCCTTGCTGGGAGATTTGCTAGTTCTGTTGGGGGGCGGGGGGGGGCGGGTTAAACTAATTTGGCAGAGGGATGGGATACAGAGTGGAGGTACAGTAGGGGGTGATGCACAGTCAAATACAGAACAGAAAGTGAGTCTGTCTGGAAGACAGAGCAAATATAGACCTGGTGAGGCACAAGGGAAAAATGCAAGGCTGGATTGCATCTATTTCAATGCAAGGAGTCTTACTAGTAAGGCAGATGAATTGAGGGTGTTGATTAGCACATGGCATTATGATATTATTGCTATCACAGAGACATGGTTGAGGGAGGGACAAGACTGGCAGCTCAATATTCCAGGGTACAGAATCTTCAGGCGTGACAGGGGAAGGGATAAAAGAGGAGGTGGCATTGCACTGTTCATCAAGGAGTCAATTACTGCAGTAAGGAGGGATGATATCTTAGAAGGTTCCTCAATTGAGGCCATTTGGGTAGAAATTAAAAACAAAAAGGGGGTAATCACTTGGCTGGGTGTCCACGACAGGCCTCCAAACAGTCAGGAAGAGATAGAGGAGCAGATATGCAGGCAAATCTCTGAGAGGTGTGAAAATAATATTTCCCCAATATTAACTGGGATAGTCTTAGTGCAAAAGGCGGAAAAGGGGCGGAATTCTTAAAATGCATACAGGAGAGCTTTTTGAGCCAGTATATAGAAAGTCCAACAAGAGAAGGGGCAGTACTGGACCTAATCCTAGGGAATGAAGCTGGTCAAGTGGTAGAAGTGTCAGTGGGAAAGCATTTCGGGGATAGTGACCATAACTCTGTAAGATTTAAGGTAGTTATGGAAAAGGACAAAGATGGACCAGAAATAAAGGTACTGAATTGGGGGAAGGCCGATTTCAATATGATAAAACAGGATCTGGCCAAAGTGGACTGGGAGCAGCTACTTGTAGGAAAGTCTACATCAGATCAGTGGGAGTCATTCAAAGAGGAAATAGTGAGAGTTCGGAGCCAACATGTACCCATTAAGGTGAAGGGTAGAACTAACATGTCCAGGGAACCCTGGATGTCAAGGGATGTAGAGCATTGGATCAGGAAAAAAAAGGAGGCTTACGGCAGATCCCAAGTGCTGAAAACAGCGGAGGCACTAGAGGAGTGTAGAAAGTGTAGGGTGGCACTTAAAAAAGTAATTAGGAGAGCGAAGAGGGGGCATGAAAAAACACTCGCGGGCAAGATAAAGGAAATCCCCAAGGCATTTTATAAGTATTAATGGTAAGGGGATAACCAGGGAAAGAGTAGGGCCCATTCGGGACCAATGTGGCAATCTTTGTGTAGAGCCGGAGGACACAGGTGAGGTGTTAAATGATTACTTTTCATCAGCGTTCACTATGGAGAAGGACGATGTAGGTGTAGAGATCAGGGAGGGGGATTGTGATATACTTGAACATATTAGCATGAAAGGGAGGAAGTATTAGCTGTTTTAGCGGGCTTAAAAGTGGATAAATCCCAAGGCCCAGATGAGATGTATCCCAGGCTGTCATGTGAGGCAGGGGAGGAGATAGCAGGGGCTTTGTCACAAATTTTCAAATCCTCTCTGGCCACAGGAGAAGTACCAGAAGATTGGAGGACAGCGAATGTTCAAGAAGGGTAGTAGGGATAAACAAGGTAATTACAGGCCGGTGAGTCAAACATCAGTGGTTGGGAAAACATTGGAAAAAATTCTGAGGGATAGGATTAATCTCCACTTGGAGAGGCAGGGTCTAATCAGGGATAGTCAGCATGGCTTTGTCAGGGGGAGATCGTGTCTAACTAACTTGATTGAATTTTTTGAGGAGGTGACTAGATGTGTCGATGAGGGTAAAGCAGTTGATGTAGTCTACATGGATTTCAGTAAGGCTTCTGATAAGGTCCCGCATGGGAGATTGATTAAGAAGGTAAGAGCCCGTGGGATCCAGGGTAATTTGGAAAATTGGATCCAAAATTGGCTTAGTGGCGGGAGGCAGAGGGTAATTGTCGAGGGCTGTTTTTGCGATTGGAAGCCTGTGACCAGTGGTGTACCACAGGGATCGGTGCTGGGACCCTTGCTGTTTGTAGTGTACTTTAATGGTTTAGACGTGAATATTGGAGATATGATCAGTAAGTTCGCAGATGACACTAAAATTGGCAGTGTCGTAAATAGTGAGGAGGAAATCCTTAGATTACAGGGAGATATAGATGGGCTGGTAAGATGGGCGGAGCAGTGGCAAATGGAATTTAATCCTGAAAAGTGTGAGGTGATGCATTTTGGGAGGACTAACAAGGCAAGGGAATGGTAGGACCCTAGGATGTACAGAAAGTCAGAGGGACCTTGGTGTACTTGTCCATAGATCGCTGAAGGCAACAGTACAGGTAGATAAGGTGGTTAGGAAGGCATATGGAATACTTACCTTTATTAGCCGAGGCATAGAATATAAGAGCAGGGAGGTTATGATGGAGCTATATAAACGTTAGTTAGGCCACAGCTGGAGTACTGTGTACAGTTCTGGTCACCACACTATAGGAAGGATGTGATTGAACCGGAGAGGGTTCAGAGGAGATTCACCAGGATGTTGCCTGAGCTGGAACATTTCAACTATAAAGAGAGACTGGATAGGCTGGGGTTGTTTCCCTTCGAGCAGAGAAGGCTGAGGGGGACCTGATTGAGGTGTACAAAATTATGAGGGGCATTGATAGGTTAGGAGAAAACTTTTTCCCTTAGCGGAGGGGTCAAGAACAAGGGGGCATAGATTTAGGGTGAGGGGCAGGAGGTTTAGGGTAGATTTTATTTATTTATTTATTTATTTAGAGATACAGCACTGAAACAAGACCTTCGGCCCACCGAGTCTGTGCCAACCAACAACCACCCATTTATGCTAATTCTACCTTAATCCCATATTCCCTACCACATTCCCACCATTCTCCTACCACCTACCTACACTAGGGGCAATTTACAATGGCCAATTTACCTAACAACCTGCAAGTCTTTGGCTGTGGGAGGAAACCGGAACATCCGATGAAAACCCACACGGTCACAGGGAGAACTTGCAAACTCCGCACAGCAGTACCCAGAACTGAACCCGGGTCGCTGGAGCTGTGAGGCTGCAGTGATAACCACTGCGCCACTGTGAGGAAAAATTTTTTCACCCAAAGGGTGGCTGGAATCTGGAACACACTGCCTGTAGAGGTGGAGGCAGGAACCCTCACAACATTTAAGAAGTATTTAGATGAGCACTTGAAACGCCACAGCATACAGGGCTACGGGCGAAGTTCAGGAATATGGGATTAGAATAGATAGGTGCTTGATGGCCAGCACAGACATGATGGGCCGTTTCTGTGCTGTATAACTCTATGACTCTATGACTCAACGCAATTCGAGGAACAGCATCTCATTTACCGATTAGGCACACTACAGCCTGCTGGACTGAACATTGAGTTCAATAATTTCAGAGCATGATGGGCCCCCATTTTACTTTTATTTTTAGTTATTTTTGTCTTTTCTCCTTTTTTTGTGTTTATTTTATTCTCTTTCATCTTAATTTGTTCAGTTTGCGTACCCACTGTTTTTTTTTCTTGTTTGTACTTGTGGCTGTTCAATTTTCAGTCCGTTAACACTCTATCTGTACTAATGCTTTGTCTTTCAACACACCATTAACATATTGTTTGCCTTTGCTCCATGACCTTCTGGTCGGTTATTCTCTGTGACCTTGTCCTATCTACACCTTCTCCTTTGTTATCTCTTGCCCCATCCCCGCTTTACTTGCTTAAAACCTTTTACATTTCTAATATTTGCCAGTTCTGAAGACAGGCCACTGACCTGAAACGTTAACTCTGCTTCTCTCTCCACAGATGCTACCAGACCTGCCGAGTATTTCCAGCACTTTCTTGTTCTTATTTCAGGGGTTGTAGGTGTTGGTTTTAATGCAGTTTGGGCTTCCTCACAGCCTGACATGTGTGACAAGTTTTAAGAACTCCACTAAATCTTTGGCCAGTCAAACTGCTGTCTTATGCGGGCTTTGGTTTTTTTGTACACTGACATGTCCAGCCAATGTAAGCTCATGGACCATTCTTAATATTTCTTTACAGTACCTTGGTGGCACCATTATCTGGTGAATCACTGTCCACTCTTTGTCCTCAGGTCTGTGAGGAGGTCTCCACTTCCTCATCAGCACCTATTCTTTAAATAGTAGCAATCAGGGACTCCCTTTACTTCAGCTTTAGTTCTTCAATACTGGGTTGGCTTGCTGAGCTTCGACTGGGGAAGATTTATTTAACCCATTCCCTGGGTCCTCTAACACCCCAAAGAAGGTTTCAGACAATCAGACAGCATGGTCGTCTATCTGCAGTGCCAGTTCAGTCTCCTCCGGGGGAGCTGGTTTGGTGATGGATCGTGTCACCACACAATCAGGGGAAATGCTGGGGACCGTCTCCTGCCACTGCCCTGTCTCTCTGACTCCTGCAGTCTCTCTACGACTACTGGGGAATCTACCACCATCACCCCCACCCAGGAGCAGGTTGACCCCATCCACAGGCAAACTAGGGACAATCCCCATACTCACTGGTCCCAAAACTAGGACGCACTCCAAGTGCGCCAGATATAAAGGTACAGGCCTACACCACCCTCCGATAACATTCACTATCACTCTTGCATTCACTGCACTCTCTGGGGGAAAGATCATGCCTTTTCCCAGCAGAAGAGATCTGGTGGCCCCTGTATCCCTGAGTATGACGATGGGTTTGCTTGCCCCACTCGAGGGGTATGAGGTTACTCTCCCTTTGGATACAAAGTCCTGATTACCTTCAGGGATCTTTTTAAATTTTCCCGCACCCACAGCAGTATGTTCCCTGGGTCTTACTGCTGTTGCAGTTAAAGCCACAGCCTGCTCTGCTGTGCTTTCCATCACGGCCCCTTCTCCTGCACTGGTCTGGTGTGCCCTGATTAACCCGACAGGCTTTCCCCGTAATTTCCAGCAGTCAGTTTGGAGATGACCTCCTTGGTACAGTGGAAACACAAAGGTCTCCTGGCCTCACTCCTTCTCTCAGCACCATCTTTTTTGGCTTGAGGAGAGCTCCCTGAGTGTTCAACTTTCCTTTCTTGCCCAGGGCTGTTTGGGCTCCTATCACCCTCCCACCTTTTATCCTTTTCGGAGTTGTGGGGGTGACAAAGGAAGGGTTTTCCTTGGGGTGCGGATTTATATATGAGAGTAAATTCATCATGGCCTGCCCGGCACTTTGAAACTTTTGTTCCTCTACGTGGGTTTTAATAGAAAGGGGAAGTGAGTTTTTAAATTCCTCGAGAAGAATCACCTCTCTGAGGTTTTCATATGTGGGCTGTACTTTAAGTCCCCCTAGCCACTGGCCAAAAGCAAGCTGCCTAACTCTTTCAAACTCGAGGTAGGTTTGATCAGGCTGCTTCCGGAGGGTTTGGAATTTTTGGCGGTACGCTTCCAGTACTAGTTTGTATGCCCAAGGATAGCATTTTTGGTCAATTCACAATCTGATGAACTTTCACCTGGAAACAGTGAATAAACCTCATAGACTTTTCCTGTTAACTTGCTTTGTAACAACATGGTCCAGCTCTCGGCCGGCCATTTCAACTGTCTTGCAAGCTTTTCAAAAATGACAATAAATGCTTCTAGACCTCCCTCATTGAACTTCGGAATCAACTGGGAGAACTTTAAGAGCTCAGCACATGGTCCTGAGCTACTGGTAGCTTCCTTACTGGCCATGCTTTCACTGGGGTTACCATGCCATCCCTCGTTATTTCAAGCTGCCTTAGCTCCCTTTCCTCCTTCTCCTTCTGGAAAAAGCTCTCTTTTTCCTTCGCTTCTCTCTCTCTTTCCCTCTTTTTTCCCATGTTCCAATTAAAGTTTCCTCTGTTCTAATTATATTTTAGCTAACATTACTCTGTCTGTGTCTGACTCCAACCCTTTTTCTGAACTTTCAGGTTCAAGTGAAAAATGGTTGGCCACAAGTCTTAGGATTTCGGATTTCTTAGCTTTTGTTCAGAAAGTAATCTCAAACTGCCTAGCTACATTCCTCAATCTTCCATAGATAGGGCCTTTAACTTATCCCAAGTTACTTCACCCTGGCTTGGGAAGGTACTGGCCTTCCATCAAACCCCTTTGTTTTTAATGAGATTGTTCTGGAATCTTCTCTGAGATTCAAGTTGCTGCATGCCTCAAAATGTCCAGTCACACTTGGAGGGGGTTGGCTCTTTCAAAGTCAATGGATGTAGATAACCTGGATGACCATGTTGATAAAGCCATTTTAGGTAATTCAATCGCTGAGAACAAACCATTGACCTAGCTGGGCTTGGTGAGAGTTTTGGTCTCCAATTTAATCTTCTGGGGCTGAAATTTATTTTGCCGCAAAGTTATCAGCAGCAGCTGCAAAGTATGCTGGTCCGCCCGCATGGACTGCTCATCGCAGAGCCACAAGGTGGCTCATTTAAACTGCTGGAGCGGTCTGCCCACCCCGATGACGTAGGGGACAGGTGGTCCGTCCCCAGCTATGGCGTCAGGTGCCATTGCACAGGCGCCAACGTCATTTTTAAAGGGCTTCGAGCCCTTGGATTTAGTTCAAAGATTTAAAGATATAGGACTTTTAAATTTCATTTTAAAAATTAAATTGATGTTTCTAGCCCCTCTTCCACCCTGCCAATAACCATAATGTTCATTCCTTTCTCTCTCCTCCCCCAAAATACTTACCTTATGTTCCTGACCTTTCCCCTCCCCAAAGTTTATGAATTTTTCACTTCAACTCCTTCCCACCATCTCCCCAACACCAATTATTGTTTAATTAGATTAGTTTGACCTGGCTCACCACCCCCCACAAACTGAAATATTTATCTGATCCCCCGTCCCCATCAGTGTCCCACATCGGATCTCCAGACAGAGATCCGAAGGTGCTGAATGCTGGCCACCAGCACCAATATCGGAGCGGGATGGATGGCAGGAGCAGGTAAGTGATTAATTATTTTATTTGCCTGTTTTTAAATATTTACATCCTGCTCCGTTGCCGAGCAGCGGGAGGGGGTGCTGGTGGGGGATACCACGAGGCCTCGCCGTTGCCAGCAATATGGGACCATGCCTTCTTTGCATTGCGGCATTTTCTGGCCCTCCCACCATCGCCCCGTGACGTTGGGGGCTATAAAATTCAGCCTCTGGTGTTTCAAATGTAAATTGTGTCACAGACTTGTATTATTTTTTCTCTTCGGATTACAAACTATGTGTGTGCCTTTAAGACTGTTAAAGAAGTGCACCTTTAAGCTGCATTTTTTATTCCTCTGAGCAACAGCAGAAAGAGAGATCACATGGTATGATGTGTCCATTTGACTGTGTGTGGAGCTTGCAGAAACCGGTCTGAACCAGTGAGTTCCGAGAGACTTTTCCAGCAGGGCAATTTGAAGAAAGGAGCTATTTTATTCTCTCTCAAGAAAAATTCTACAAAGCTACAAGCCAAGTTAATTCCCTGAGTAAGGAAGAAAAGCTTTTCTTTTTCAACAAATTATTTGTATTGCTCTGCTCATCGTTGAAAGAACTGTTTAATGCTACTGCAGCCGAACTGTTTGAATGCCTATCAAGAACGAAGTATTTTCATCAAATCCGGATGAAGACTTCGAGTGAACTTTGATTCTCTTCACATCAGAAGACCTCATTCATAAGACGCAATAAAGTACTTATTTGTTTTATTCTTAAGAGACAGCTAATTTGAAAAACTCTACCTTTAGTAGTAATATGCGGCGGGCTCTTCTCAGCGTTGCGGGTCGAGGCGGGCCTCTCCCCGCAGCATTTTACTGGCCCCTGCGCTGCGAGCCACGGCGTCAAGGAGCCAGTAAAATTCAGCCCATAGATTCAAAAATAACAGTGGTCCGGTTTTAAAGGAGTTGCAGATGAGAACCTGGTGGGGAGGGGGGAGGAATAACATTTTCAGGGCGGGAGGCATGGAGGAGCAGGGAAAACACTTTTGATTGGATGCGGGGATGGTGGGAAAGGGGTGAAGGGCAAAAGATTGAAGGTTGGGGGGCAAAGTTTGGGTGTTTGAGAAAGCCAGTTCGGGCAATGAAATGACTGTTGGGGGGTTAGAGAGGGGCCTACATCATTTTTTTTTATTTAATAAGGTCTAACACTGATACCTCTTTAAATATTAAAATTTTGCTGAAGGGTTTAGAGCCCTTTAAAAATGGCGCCGGCGCCTGCGCGGTGGCACTGGACGCCGTTGTCGGGGATGCGGAGGCCACCTCTTCTACATCATCGGGGGCGGATGCTCTGCCCCCTCTATTTAAATGAGACCCTGCACATAACATCGCGGCGGCTCAGGGATGGCGCAACCGGTTGGTGTGCACGCCGTTTTTAGAGTTTTTAAAATTCAGCCCTATGTGTATGAATGTGGGAGTTAGATTAAATTAAGAAGTTATAAGGCCTTTAGACATAGGTGTATCTTAATAGTGTTTAAGATTTAGGTTTTTTAAATAAATAGTTAATTTGTTGTTGTCCAAAGATACCTGGGTTGGTCTGCTTCATTCTGAGGATACTAGAGTGTTTAATTTGGCAGTTTTTTCCAATTTGGTGAAAGCTTAATAATATACTGTGGCCTGTGGAGTGACGGGACTAAATTAGCAGTGCATTGCTCCTGCCAAGCTCGTAACAATTGCAGTGGCCAGCTTGGCTGCCAGTTCTTTAAAAGTAAACTTGTAGGATTTTTCCATTAAAAGTCAACTGTAAGGTTCTGACTGATGAAATTAATATTTCCCATTTGGCATATTGGGTTTTCTTGACAACAGTCAGAGCCCAGGTGCAGTCTGAGCCCTTGATACAATCTGACCTCTTGATACAGTCTGAGCTCCAGGTACAGTCTGGGCTCCCGATACAGAGTGGGCTCTCGATACAGTCTGAGCTCCAGGTGCAGTCTGGGCTCCCGATACAGACTGGGCTCTCGATACAGTCTGAGCTCCAGGTACAGTCTGGGCTCTTGATACAGTCTGAGCTCTCGATACAGTCTGAACTCTCGATACAATCTGAGCTCTGGGTACAGCCTGAGCTCTGGGTACAGTCTGAGCTCTCGATACATTCTGAGCTCTGGGTACAGTCTGAGCTCCAGGTACAGTCTGAGCTCTGGATACAGGCTGAGCTCCAGGTACAGTCTGGGCTCTGGGTACAGGCTGAGCACTGGGTACAGTCACTGCTTTGGTACATTGAACTGTTGGGCCTAGAGGTAACAAAGGCATGGGTGAGTGAATCTCAGCAAAAACATTGCAGTACAGTCTGTGAGCACAGGATTGAACCTGCAACTGGATAATGGTTGGCACTGCTTGTTTCTAATTTTATCGTTCACTACCAATTCTCTGGCTTTGTTGCCTCAGGGTGATGATCGTGTTGGTTTCATGAGGGCAAAGGTCCCTTTGTTACCTTTCTGAACTGACCATGTGAGTGTGTGTCAGAAAGTTCACAGAATTGTTACAGTGCAGAAGGAGGCCATTCGGCCCATTGTGTCTGCACTGGCTCTCTGAAAGAGAAATTCACTCAGTTCCATTCCCCCGCCTTCTCCCCATAAGCCTGCACATTCTTCCTTTTCAGATAACAGTCTAATTTCCTTTTGAATGCTTTAATTGAAGCTGCCTCCACCACACTCCCAGGCAGCGCATTCCAGACCTTAACCACTCGCTGCGTGAAAAGTTTTTCCTTATATCACTTTTGCTTCTCTTACCAAATACTTTAAATCTGTGCCCTCTCGTTCTTGGTCCTTTCACGACTGGGAACAGTTTCTCTCTATCTAATCTGTCCAGACCCCGCATGATTTTGAATACTTCTATCAAATCACCTCTCAGCCTTCTCTTCTCCAAGGAAAACAGTCCCAACTTCTCCAATCTATCTTCAGAACTGAAATTCCTCATCCCTGGAACCATTCTTGTGAATCTCTTCGGTACTCTTGCCAATGCCCTCACGTCTTTCCTCCAGTGCGGCGCCCAGAACTGGACACAATGCACCAGCTGAGGCCAAACTAGTGTCTTATACAAGTTCAACATAACTTCCTTGCTCTTGTACTCTATGGCTCTATTAATTAAGCCCAGGATACAGTGTGCTTTATTAACCCCTCTCTCAACCTGTCCTACCACCTATAATGACTTATGCACCTATACACCCATAGAAACATAGAAAATAGGAGCAGGAGTAGACCATTCGGCCCTTCGAGCCTGCTCCGCCATTCATTATGATCATGGCTGATCATCCAACTCAGTAGCCTAGCGACCCCGGTCCCTCTGCTCCTGTACCCCCTTTAGAATTGTGCCCTTTATTCTATATATTTACTCTCCAGGTTCTTCCTACCAAAATGAATCACCTCACATTTCTCTGCATTAAACTTCATCTGCCACCTGTCTGCCCATTCCACCAACTTATGAAGTTCTCCTTTTGAAGTTCTACACTATCGTCCTCACATTTCACAATGCTTCCAAGTTTCGTATCATCTGAAAACTTTGAAATTGTGCCCTTTACACCAAGGTCTAGGTCATTAATATAAATCAGGAAAAGCAAGTTATTGAACTGCAGCGAGTACCTCATTCGTGCTTCATTCTCCCTTTTTCCCGATGTCTACATTTGCGTATTTTCAGCTGGGCTTGCAGGCTGATTCTGGAACCCAGGCAGACTTTCCTCTCCCTGACTCAGGAATGTGGAGACCAATTACATTTCTGCAGCCACCCAGCACAGATCAGCTATCATAGCACAGACCATGGACAGCTTTACAGGCTAGTTACCAGTGAGGTACTCACTAGTTACCCAGTGAGGTAGTGCGGAGACTTATCAACCTTTCAGAACATGGCATTCAGTAGAGGCACCCGGTGATGTGATTCTGTAACAGGTGCATGCGTACAACCCAAGCTGGGTAAGTGTGTCAGCCTCAGCTCAGTGCTAGCACTCTTCCTCTGAGTCAGAAGGTCATGGGTTAAAACCCCTCTCCAGTAATTTGAACACATAATGCAGGATGACGTTCCCGGTGCCATACTACAGGGGTGCTGCACTGTTGGGGGTGCTATCTTTCAGACCAAATGCCAAACTAAGGCCTTAACTGCCCTCTCAAGTGGATATAAAAAATTGCATGACACTATTCCAAAGAGAAGAGGGGTTCTCCCCAGTGTCTAGCCAATATTTATCTCTCAATCTACATCTTTAAGACAATTTATGTGCTCATTGCCATGTTGCTGTTGTAAGAACCATGGCTGCTGTTTCTCACATTACAACAGTGCCTATACTTCAAAAATACTTCATAGGCTGTAAAGCACTTTGAGCCAGGTGTGTAGCTTCACACTGGCCTGGGGATATTCCATTTAATCATATTGTGGCTTATAAGGCAGATAGAAATACAGGGCATTAACACCAAAGTCTCCTCAGCATCAAAGCATTTTCAGAAACCACCCAACCAACGTCTCAAAGTCAGTATGAAGGGTTTACAGTAGTCGGCATCCATCTGTCTCAGAAGCCGATGGACTGTGCCTGATGTGTATGTCACTTCTGAGTTGAACATCATCTGTTGTGGCTGTAGAGGCCGACTCATGAGTAGCAATCTTTTCCGCAGCTGGTAAAGATGAATACTGTTGGCCTGAGGTCAACTGAGGTTTTTTCCTTCCATCAGGCTCTGTTTCCACCATTTGGTCATTTCATTTATCCTCTGCTTTTTACATACCCTTCCTGACTGCCTTTTTCCAGGAACTAGGGTCAGCAGCAAGGATTTCCCATACATCAATTCTAATTTTGGTCAACTTGAGGTCTCGCTTGCAGACATCCGTGTATCACAGACATGGGCGACCTGTTGATCTCGTGCCAATAGCAAGCTCACTGTAGAGCATGTCTTTGACAAAGCAACCATCATCCATTGGGTGCACATGACCCAGTGACAGAGTCGCCGCTGACTCAAGAGGGCAAACATGCTGTGGATCTCTGCACGCTGGTGTACTTCCATATTCGGCACTCTGCCCTGCCGGGAGATGCCCAATATCCATCTGAGGCAGCAGAGGTGGAAGCTGTTCAGCCGCTTTTCTTGACTTGCTTCAGTTGTTCATGCTGCACTACTGTAAAGGAAGGTGCTGAGAACACAAGCCTGGTACATATGGAGCTTTGTATTTTCGGTTAGTTTGCTGTTGGCCCACATTCGCTTTCTCAACTTTGATGGAAGGTGGAATCTCTACGTCCTGGCCCATAACTTTGCTAATTGATGCTAATTGTCAGTCCAAACTCCTTGCAGGGCCGGGAGAACCAATCTACAAGCTGCTGCAAGTGAACTTCATTATGGGATGTCAGTACAGTGTCATCAGCAAACAGCAACTCACGATGAGGACTTTAAGCATTTTAGTCTTGGTGCGTAATCTTGGAAAGTTGAACAGTGTTCAGGAGAAAATATAAACACTCTCGAGTCCATGGGATTAAAGCAAATAAGGACTTTATTTTGTCAAGCATATGCAAGGGAGAAGTCCTCTGGTTCATCCAAAGAGCTTCTCAGTGAAACAGAGTCTGTAGCACACATTTATAGAATACAATAGCCATGACTCATTTGTTCACACTACCCCGACACATTCCAGGTCTGCAGCTTAATCAATAACCTGCATTGTATTGCCACACAAGCATTCTCCTGCTATCTCCTCCCAAATCTTGAAGCTGCCAGCTCCCATAGTTAATTGCTTGTATTGTCTCCAGCCTTCCCCCTTATCTCTTTGTTTAGTGAAGCAAGGACAGCATGTTTACACAGATGTGGAGGCAATTAGGTACTGAGTTGGACAATGACAACATAGTGGTCAAGCAAGCATCCCATCATTCAACGGGTCCCTTACAACTACAGTGATTCTTCTAAACTTATTAATACATTCTAATACTAATTCTACTAATGTTACCCTTCTGGTCCCTCTTCAGTCCCTCCTTTCAGACCCCCAGTCAGGTGCACCACTTGACCCCAGCTGGACATTCCCAAAATCCTCCACTCACCAATTGCTCTCGGATCCTACCTGAGTTCAGTGAGCTCCATATCTCCTAGCCTACCATTCACTTACGGCCTCACCAAAGTCCTATTGACCTGGGCTGGACCCAGAACCATCATCACCTTAGATAGAAAAATTCTCATAAATGTTCCTGAGTTTAATATTCCCTGGAAGAGGGGCTTCAACTGCAGCAGGGGTGTACCCTTTGTTGACCAACATCACCATCTTCACCGCTTGGGATACCATCAGCCTCTGGTATCAGAGACCAAATAATAGGACCACAATGGACACAACAGCTGGAGCGATCTTTCCCACTTCCCACCAGTTATACTGCATTATTGCCATCTTGGCTCAATTGCTGGCCAAGTCCTCCAATACTTGGGCAGCACAGTGGCGCAGTGGTTAGCACCGCAGCCTCACAGCTCCAGGGACCCGGGTTCGATTCTGGGTACTGCCTGTGCGGAGTTTGCAAGTTCTCCCTGTGTCTGCGTGGGTTTCCTCCGGGTGCTCCGGTTTCCTCCCACATGCCAAAGACTTGCAGGTTGATATTGGCCATTATAAATTTCCCCTAGTATAGGTAGGTGGTAGGGAAATATATAGGGACAGGTGGGGATGTGGTAGGAATATGGGATTAGTGTAGGATTAGTATAAATGGGTGGTTGATGGTCGGCACAGACTCGGTGGGCCGAAGGGCCTGTTTCAGTGCTGTATCTCTAAACTAAACTAAACTAAACTACTCCAGCCACTCCTTTGGCTAGGTTCACCTGCACCTTGCCCCTTGAGATTGCTTGACGGTTTTGCTCCATAAACCTCCTAGTGGTGGCTAGGGCCCTTTGCACCACTTCCCGGGCTATTCTTTCTGGGACATTGTCAATGTTTAGTGAACCATCCCACCATGGGCTGAATACATCTGTGCAAGGGCTCTGCCCACAAGGTGGAAACCCCTCACTGTAAAGGAGTCAGTGATCTGTAAGCAGAAGGTGTGGTTATTATCACACTCCAATCCTCTGTATAAGAACCTTGTCCTGTCCCTCAAAAAGCATCACTGCGTAGGGGAGGTTTGGACAGCCTTAAAGGCTTTTTCAAGAGGGCTGACCGATACCACTATGGCAGAATCATTACTGATGGGTCTTAGAGTATTACAAGAGCAAATGATGTAATGCGACTCAGTACCACATTCCCATGTTGTCATCAAAAGGGTCCCATTTAAACCTGGTGTTATATACCCCTGGGATCCCAGCTGAAACACCCCAATGCATCCTTCACCACCCTCAGCGATATGAATTTATAACCCCCCTGAATAAGTACTACTGGCTTGTGCTTGAGGCACAATCATCAAGAACTTGATTGTGTTCTCCACTCCCCCTCTGATAGGTCATGTAACTATCAGTTCCTGTCTTTCCTTGTGCAAATTTTAATAAGATCTAATCTTCTTACAGACTGGTGTATGTGTCGGGGTGGGGGGGGCTCTACCAAATCTTATATCTTCAATATCTGAAACAAAGTTATCTACCAAGTCCCGAACCAACATGTCACAGGCCTTCCCTTTGAGATCTCAAACAAATGGAGACAGATTAGTCCATCCAGCCATGATGTTCACTCCGGTGTTGGACGCCCTCGAGGTGCTCCCTCATTTCAGTAGTTGGGCGTACTGTCCTGGATGCAAGCAAGTGGTTCTGTTGATATTTACGGTACGCGCCTCCCATGTTGCCATGGTTACCAGGAGGGTGATCACCGTTACTGCTACGCAACGGGCTGCCATTGTTCTAGTGGTTTACCTGAAATAAAATAATTAAGCAATCTGCTGCTGGCCCTCCAGTTGGCAGAAACAGAATGTGAGTCATGTAGTTTGACTTGAGACCATTGGGATGGTGTCACCCTTGTGACGTTCCTGGAAAGTAAAGTACCAATCCCATCACTTTAAGATTTTTCTTTTTAGAATCTAGCTGTAGAGGGTATACCTGTACCAAACGTCTGAGCTGACATACAATGATGTTGTTTTCATATTTATTCCAATATTTACTGTTGTCCAAACAGAAACCACCGAGACTGTGTATGTGGTTTTATTGTTTTCCTAGAATCTCTTTAAATTTCAGGGGTTAGAATACCAATTCAAATTAATTTAATTTACACAGAGGGTGGTGAGTGCCTGGAGCTTGCTGCCAGGGGAGGTGGTGGAAGCAGGTACGATAGCGACGTTTAAGAGGCATCTTGACAAATACATGAATAGGATGGTAATAGAGGGATACGGTCCCCAGAAGCGCAGAAGGTTTTAGTTTCGGCAGGCATCAAGATCGGCGTAGGCTTGGAGGGCCAAATGGCCTGTTCCTGTGCTGTACTGTTCTTTATTCTTTGTTCTTAATTCATCATCTTCAATTCAGTGTAGATATCTGATCAAATTCCTGAAGTTGTCAGCAATCTTGTTGCAATAAATTTTGAAAGTCGTATGGTTAGCTTAAACTGCTAGTGGAGAGAGTTAACTTTCTACTAGTCTGAAAGAGGCTGGGGCTCAGATGGACTAATGATGATGTCACATCCGTTTTCCTACGAAGACAGAACAAACCATGAGCTATAGAATTGTCTAAACACATACTTTTCAAACAAATGAGAAATTTGTATTTCAGAACACTTTCCTCCGACAATGTTTCAAAATTCTAAGCTCTCTTTTAGATCCCTTTGTCAAATTCTCTTCCTTTTAACAATTTGGACTGTTTCAGACCCAAACTATTTTCCAAGTTCCAGTTAGCAGTATCCGACATTAAAAATTGCCCTGTTCTCACATGCGGGAATTCATATCTGGATTAAAATTATTAAAATATGTTGGGTTGTGATTCTTGGCTAGAAATTGCAACTCGAATCTTATAACCTAAATTTTTAGTTTGTTTACACCTTCCTTTTGATCCAATTTAGAAGGTTCAGGTTAACTGACCTGTTAAGTTGGGAAAACTGGAATTTCATTCATGACCACAATGAACTTAGAAGTTATCATCTCATGGTATGAGGGAGTATTTAATTCCAGATTTAAGGCTCGCTTGCATATAACATTGGCAGTTTTGTGAAATTGTGATATTCCTTTTTTTTTAAAATGTGCTGACACCTCTTTTGCATAACCACCCTTTAGGGAAGAAAGCATATTAAAACTTACAGGCATACATTATCCACACAATTTCTGCAGCGCTCATTCAACTTAACAACTTAAGATGAAAGAAAGAAAGCAAAGGAAATAAAGTGTATCAGTGGTCTTAGTCCTTCATTTAAATCTGCCAAACTTCAAACAGCAGCCTCTCACAGGCATGGGAGGAAGGAAAGGATGGTCTTCAAGTTTTTCACCCAAGGAATCGTTCTCTTTTTTCCCTTGCCAAAACAAAGCATGTGCTTTAACAGCTTCTCATCCATTTTATACAGCTATCAAAACTTTAAAACATCATATAGGACCAGACCACTGAGAGTTAATAAGTCATTAGTTTCGTGACAAAGACCAAGCTAACACAGACAAGAAAATCACAGGACACTAATATAATACACAAACAGAAACTTATGCACACATGAGTTTTCTTCCTGACTCCTGCCTGAGACTGTTCAGGACAGTTCCCTAAAATGGTAAAGCAACCCCAAATTAATTGCTGCCGACCTTCTAAGATCTTTTATCTTTCCTCATGACTGCTACGCAGCATGCACCCACTTTCTTGGCCTTATGTGCCCGTGACACAGAGCTACAATTCCCCTTATGTTTTATCCTTTGTTTATTTGTTTGTTCTTTATCTTAGATAACGTTTTAGTTTCTTAAAAGTAACTTGCTAAATTACACTGGTCTATTTGCATCTCAAAATTATCCCAAATTTAAATAACAGTGTTGCTGGAGTGACAGGTTTTGTTGATGTTCCATTAAGTTCTTCCCAAAAGAAACATTTCTCTATATTCATAGAAACCACCTAGACTGCTTGTGTTTTTTTTTTTCAAGATTTAGATTTTCCCCTTAAACTTCAAATCATCTCCATTAGGGAAGGCTGCATTTTAGATTAAACTCCAATTGTTTCCAAACTTTTAACATTTTGTAAGAGCTTCCTAACCCAAGGATTTTTTTTTTTGATACAACAAAGACAATTCCAATTCACGGCAATAGACATTAAAAGTCAAAACTGCCAATGTTATATACGAGCGAGCCTTAAATCTGGAATCAAATACTCCCTCATTCCATGTGATGATAACTTTTAAGTTCATTGTGGTCACAAATGAAATTCCAGTTTTCCCAACTTAGCAGGTCAGTTAACCTTAATAATTTAAACTTAATTCAAAACAGTTCTTATTAACTACACATAGAACAGAATAACACATGCTTTTTAAAAGAAAGGTAAATTATATCATTTTTCATATTCTTTCTTCCGGCGCCTTTGCAAATGTCTGTAAGAAACCAAAAACTAAAGAAAAAGTTATTTAACACTCTTACAACAAAGACTTAACACCAGCCTCTTAAACTAACTTTAAAATCTTTCCAATATCTCCTTTATTTATCCTTTAACAGTCAGTAAGATATTTCTTTAATTTAAACTGCAAAAAAAGCAAAAGCAGATTTTAAACTTCGGTCCAATTAAAGCAAAGCATTTAAAAACTTCAAATTGGATTTCTGCCAGGCATCTTCAAGCCTTCAAGGCTGAAGCTTATCTCTTACAAAATTGTGCATTGTCTTTTCACAGTTTCAAAACCAACTTTTAAAATAAAATAAAACATTACACCAGCATTTTTAATTTAAAATGTAATTCAGTTTTAATATTCCATTTCTGGGTGCACAATCTTCAATTTAAATGAACACACTCAGCAATCACATTCACACTTTCTTAATTCCAAACAACTTAGAAATATTGATACCTGTAATGGACACAGAACACAAAGGTCGAAGTGTATCAAGTCTGTGTCCTCAGTACCTTGCTGTACGGCAGCGAGGCCTGGACAACGTACGTCAGCCAAGAGCGACGTCTCAATTCATTCCATCTTCGCTGCCTCTGGAGAATCCTTGGCATCAGGTGGCAGGACCGTATCTCCAACACAGAAGTCTTCGAGGCGGCCAACATCGCCAGCAAAAACACCCTACTAAGCCAGCGGCGCCTGAGATGGCTTGGCCATGTGAGCCGCATGGAAGATAGCAGGATCCCCAAGGACACATTGTACAGCGAGCTCGCCACTGGTATCATACCCACCGGCCGTCCATGTCTCCGCTTTAAAGACGTCTGCAAACGCGACATGAAGTCCTGTGACATTGATCACAAGTTGTGGGAGTCAGTTGCCAGCGATCGCCGGAGCTGGCGGACAGCCATAAAGGCAGGGCTAAAGTGTGGCGAGTTGAAGAGACTTAGCAGTTGGCAGGAAAAAAGACAGAAGCGCAAGGAGAGAGCCAACTGTGTAACATCCCCGACAACCAATTTTATCTGCAGCACCTGTGAAAGAGTCTGTCACTCTAGAATTGGCCTTTATAGCCACTCCAGGCGCTGCTTCACAAACCACTGACCACCTCCAGGCGCTTACCCATTGTCTCTCGAGACAAGGAGGCCAAAGAAGAAGAATGGGTTATGAATTCAAAGTACCAAAAATCTGCATTAAATTCCCAGTCCCAAGCCCAAGGAATGCATACAGTTCACACTCAAAACATGACTCAAGGTTCCCACAGAAATATACATGTGCAACAATAGAACAAGTAGCAGATTCATACACAGTAACTTGTTTTTACTCACTTTAAATTTCACTATCGCAACTTGTTTAAATTGTCCCTCTTACCTCAACTTGATACCTCTCACTTTCCCACTCCAGCTCTCATCCTTCTAACACTTGTAACTTGTCTCTTTTCCCGAGTTATTAACATTCCAGACTGACACATGGAATGATAGCACTTGCATAATATAATTATTCCCTTTTGTCTGTTCTTTCCACCATTCTTTATGCTTATCCTCGAGGGATCCCAACCTTCCTGATCATTTTATCTAAAGTCTTTTTGTTTTTGGCTGCCAAAAATTTGGTGAGTGACTCTTTGAATCTCCACTTCAGATCCTTATTTTCCATGGCTGATGTTTTATAGTCTGACTATTGCTACTATTTGTGTAGGTATGGACCTCTTGTTTCCCTATGATCATTCCTACATGGGAAACGGACCTCTTGTTTCCTCTACAACTGTTCGCTGCTTTACCTGGTTAACCCCAAGAACAGTATTACCTCCTCGTTTACCCAAGGAACTGCGAACCTGGCACTGCGCCATCTTTAGTTACTCCACCCGTGAACCCGTTCTTTGGTTTGGCTCCTCAAATTGGCCCGCCAGCTTCCCATCCTGAATGCCGAACTCCCTATCTAATGGGTGGTAAAGTAAATGGACTCACCCACTCTCTGATGCCGACATTCGACTGGGCACCGGCAACTGAGCCTTGAGGATCCTGCTGACTACTCCAAATTGTTGTGGAGAAAGTATAACCACTCTTGAGTCCATGGGATTAAAGCAAATAAGGAATTTATTTTGTCAAGCATATGCAAGGGAGAAGTCCTCTGGTTCATCCAAAGAGCTTCTCAGTGAAACAGAGTCTGTAGCTCACATTTATAGAATGCAATAACCATTTCTCATTTGTTCACACTACCCCGACACATTCCAGGTCTGCAGCTTGATCAATAAACTGGATTGTATTGCCCACTAACATTCTCCTGCTATCTCCACCCAAACCTTGAAGCTGCCAGTTCCCATAGTTTACTGCTTGTATTGTCTCCAGCCTTTCCCCTTATCTCTTTGATTAGTGAAGCAAGGACAGCATGTTTACATATATGTGGTGGCAATTAGGTACTGAGTTGTACAGTTCCAGCATAGTCGTCAAGCAAGCATCCCATCATTCAACGGGCCCCTCACAACTACACTGATTCTTCTGAACTTATTAATACATTCTAATACTGATTCTACTGATGTTACCCTTCTGGTCCCTGTTCAACAGCTTGCCGTCAGCTCTGGTATGCAGATGGACTCCCCCATCTCAGTCACCAAAAGTGTATAATAGCAGCATGGAAAAGAGTTGGTGCCAGGACACAGCCCTGCAATATCCTGCTGTTGATGTTGAAAGCGTCTGATGTTGCTCCATTGTAATTGACTGTGCATGCTCTCGTGGAAAGAAATAGCGTCCAGGAAGGCAGCTTATTTTCTGTAGCAGTGTGAAGAGTCCATCTCTGCTGACAAGATCGAAGGCCTTTGTGAGGTCTATGAAGGCAATGTAGAGTGGTCAGCACTGTTCACGGCATTTCTCCTGTAACTGCCGATGTGTGAGAATCATTTCGACTGTTGATATGCCAGCTCTGAAGCTGCACTGAGACTCAGGATAGATGCATAACACCAGTATTTGCAATCTGGTCAGAGCAACGACCTTCCCCACAATACCTAGCAAGGAGATGCCTCAGCAATTGTTGCAGTCACTGTGATTCTCCCTTGTTTTTGTACAAGTTAACTATGTTTGCATCACGCATGTCTTAAAGCACAGATCTTTCCTTCAAACAGCGGCACAGAAGTTCATGGAGATGCTGCAGTTGTGCTGGTTTCCACTTTTGATGATTCCAGATGGAATGCCATCATTTCCCGGGATGTTACCACTGGTGAGACGGTCAATGGCCTTGTTGAGCTCTACCATGGTGGGCTCACTGTCCAGCTCCTCCATGAAAGGGAAGTCTGGAATGGCACTGAGAGCTTCTTCAGTAGCAACATTTTTGTTGTGTAGAGTTTGATATAATGCTCAACACACCTTTCCATCTGCTTGCTTGGCTCAGTGTTGATCGCCCCTATCTTTGTTTTCAAAGGAGCTGATTTAGTTACTGCTGGGCCCGTTGCTTTCTTAATTCCTTCATACATCCCTCTAGCATTCCCAGATTCAGAAGCAGATTGTATGCTGTTGCAGAGTTTTAGCCAGTATTGATTGGTTTTGTTTGCTGGGGACTTGCTTGTAGTTCATGAGGGCTCTCCTCTTAATTGCAGTCACTGACTCCATTTCAGTCCAAGCCAGTCAGCATTCCGCCCATCTCTTTTCCCATACACAGTGAGTGCAGAGTTATAGATGGTGGCGTGCAGATGATCAGGCCGTGGACATGTCCGAAATAGCCTGATCGAGGATGTTGATGAACTCTTGGCTCCTTTCTGGGTCAGTGCTTCGGCAAGTGTTGAGCTGAGGATGACCTTTATTTTTGGAGTCGTGAAGCTTTCTTGGATGAAGCCTGACCTTGCGACACAGCAGGGAGTGGTCAGTGTCACAGTCAGCGCTGTGGTAGCTGCGAGTGATGAGGACACTGCTGAGCGTGGTACATCTGGTGATTATAATGTATAGCTGGTGCCAGTGGCATGATCTCGGATGTCTGCAGGACACCTTGTGACACGGCTTGACCTGTAAGTAGCTGTTCATCACACAGACTACATGGTGACAGCGTAGCTCAAGCAACCTCTGTACATTTTCGTTCATTTGCAAATCTCTTGGTGCTCTATACACATTTGCCTAGCTGTGGAGTTAGTACCCACCCTTGCGTTGAAGTCCCCTAGAACATGCAATCCTCAGTGCAGAGAATTCTACTGACAGCAGCGTCAAGTATCTCATAGAACTGATCCTTGACATCTGGGGTGGAGTTGAGTGTCAGGGCATAGATGCACATGTGATTAACTGGGCCCGCGCTTGTTGACAAGCGAAGAGTAATAAGTCTCCCTGAGCCTTCTGTGGGGGGCTCAATCATCACAAGTAGCGTGTTTTTTTTTACTGTGAAACTCACTCCAAGCACACCAGTTGCCTCTTGGGCTTTCCCCTGCCAGAAGAGGGATCTTTGAGGGATCCACTTTGAATGAGCCTAGTTTCTTGCAGCACAGCAATGCCAACATTGAGCCTTGTGAGTTCTTTGTCGATCACAGCTGTCTTGCATGCGTCATCAACCTACGGAAGGTCATCGCTAAGGCCAGGACACATGGTTCTTAGGCTACAAATCCTCTCTGACCACAGGAGAGGTACCAGAGGACTGGAGGACAATGAATGTGGTACCATTATTCAAGAAGGGTGGTAAGGATGAACCAGGTAATTACAGGCCAGTGAGTCTAACATCAGTGGTAGGGGAACTATTTGAAAAAATTCTGAGGGACAGGATTAATCTCCACTTGGAGAAGCAGGGATTAATCAGGGATAGTCAGCATGGCTTTGTCGGGGGGAGATCATGTCGAACAAATTTTTCGAGAAGGTGTCTAGGTGTTTCGATGAGGGTAAGGCAGTTGATGTAGTCTACATGGACTTCAGTAAGGCTTTTGATAAGGACCCGCATGGGAGATTGGTCAAGAAGATAAGAGCCCATGGGATCCAGGGCAATTTGGTAAATTGGATCCAAAATTGGCTGAGTGGCAGGAGGCAGAGGGTGTCAATGACCAAGGGCATAGATTTAAGGTAAGGGGCAGGAGGTTTAGAGGAGATTGGAGAAAAAAAATTTTCACCCAAAGAGTGGTTTGAATCTGGAACACACTGTCTGAAGAGGTAGTAGAGGCAGGCACCATCACAACATTTAAAAAGTATTTAGATGAGCACTTCAAATGCCATCGCATACAAGGCTATGGGCCAAGTGCTGGAAAATGGAATTAGAATAGATAGGCTTGATGGCTGGTGCAGACATGATGGCCTGAAGGGCCTGTTTCTGTGCTGTATAACTCTATGACTCTATATTGGCCTTGGAAGGAGTGCAGTGTAGATTGACCAGAATGATACCTGGACTCCAAGTGTTAAATTATGAGGAGAGAATACACAAGCTGAGGTTGTATTCCCTGGAATTTAGAAGGTTAAGGGTTGATTTGATCAAAGTTTTCAAGATATTAAGAGGAACTAATAGGGTAGGTAGAGAGAAACTATTTCTTCTGAATGAAGAGCCTAGGACCAGGAAGCATAGTCTAAAAAATTGCACTAGACCTTTCAGGAATGAAATTAGGAAACACTTGTACACACAAGGATGGTAGAAATTTGGAACTCTCTTCTGCAAGTAGAAATTGATGCTAAATTAGTTGTTAAATTTTGAATCTGAGATTGATAGATTTTTATTTACTGAAGGTATGAAGGGATATGGCACAAAAGCTGTTGTATAGAGTTAGATTGCGGATCAGACATGATCTTAATGATTGGCAGAACAGATTCGAGAGGCTAGATGTTTCTATGAATCTGAACCAGCTCTTTCAAAGATCAATCCCATTAGTCGCACTCCCCTACTCTTTCCCCATATACCTGCAATTTTTTCTTCTTCAAGAATTTATTCAGTCTCGTTTTGAAGGCGACTATTGAATCTGTACCCATGACCCTCTCAGGCAGTGAAATCCAAATCCTCGCTATTCATTGCATAAAAACCTTTTTCCTCATGGCTCCACTGGTTCTTTTGCCAAGCACCTGTACTCTCCGGTTATATTTGTCTTTTTTTAAATTCTTTCATGGGTGTGGGAGACGCTGGCCAGGCCAGCATTTATTGCCCATCCCTAATTGCCCTTGAGAAGGTGGTGGTGAGCTGCCTTCTTGAACCGCTGCAGTCCATTTGGGGTAGGTATACCCACAGTGCTGTTAGGAAGGGAGTTCCAGGATTCTGACCCAGCGACAGTGAAGGAACGGCGATATAGTTCCAAGTCAGGATGGTGTGTGACTTGGAGGGGAACTTGCAGGTGCTGGTGTTTCCATGTATTTGCTGCCCTTGTTCTTCTAGGTGGTAGAGGTCACGGGTTTGGAAGGTGCTGTCTAAGGACCCTTGGTGCATTGCTGCAGTGCATCTTGTAGATGGTACACACTGCTGCCACTGTGCGTCGGTGGTGGAGGGAGAGAATGTTTGTAGATGGGGTGCACATCAAGTGGGCTGCTTTGTCCTGGATGGTGTCGAGCTTCTTGAGTGTTGTTGAAGCTGCACCCATCCAGGCAAGTGGAGAGTATTCCATCCTTGGTGGACAGGCTTTGGGGAGTCAGGAGGTGAGTTACTCGCCTCAGGATTCCTAGCCTCTGACCTGCTCTTGTAGCCACGGTATTTATATGGTTACTCCAGTTCAGTTTCTGGTCAATGGTTTCCCCCAGGATGTTGATAGTGGGGGATTCAGCGATGGTAATGCCTTTGAATGTCAAGGGGAGATGGTTAGATTCTCTCTTGTTGGAGATGGTCATTGCCTGGCACTTGTGTGGCGCGAATGCTACTTGCCACTTATCAGCCCAAGCCTGGATATTGTCCAGGTCTTGCTGTATTTCTACACGGACTGCTTCAGTATCTGAGGAGTCACAAATGGTGCTGAACATTGTGCAATCATCCACGAACATCCCCACTTCTGACCTTATAATTGAAGGAAGGTCATTGATGAAGCAGCTAAAGATGGTTGGGCCTAGGACACTACCCTGAGGAACTCCTGCAGTGATGTCCTGGAGCTCAGATGATTGACCTCCAACAACTACAAGCACCTTCCTTTGCGCTAGGAATGATTCCAACCAGCGGATAGTTTCCCCCCTGATTACCATTGACCTCAGTTTTGCTAGGGTTCCTTGATGCCAAACTCGGTCAAATGCTGCCTTGATGTCAAGGGCAGTCACTCTCACCTCACCTCTTGAGTTCAGCCCTTTTGTCCATGACGGAACCCAAACTGAGCGTCACTGAGCAGGTTATTGCTGAGCAAGTGCTGTTTGACGGCACTGTTGATGACACCTTCCATCACTTTACTGATGATAGAGAGTAGGCTGATGGGGCGGTAATTGGCCGGGTTGGATTTGTCCTGCTTTTTGTGTACAGTACATGCCTGGGCAATTTTCCACATTGCAGGGTAGATGCCAGTGTTGTAGCTGTCCTGGAACAGCTAGGCTAGGGGCGTGGCAAGTTCTGGAGCACAGGTCTCGAAACCCTTCGGAAACGCCTACTAACATGTTTTGGATGCTCGTCTTCAACAATGAGGTGAGCGCTGAGGACGAGCTCAGCCTGCACAAAGGATATGTGATGGTGGTTGTTTCACTGGACCTTGGGGAGAGGGCGGGGTATGTGGCCTGTGCCTTGGGAGAGGGCGTAGGTGTACATCCTGGGCCTCAGGGAGAGGGATTGTAGTGCGCCTGGGCTTCGGGGAGAGGATGGATGGTGCGGCCTGTGCCAGGTGGACTGTGGGCTGGGCTTGGAGTTCGGGGAGCCAGGGGCTATGTTTGTTGCTGGATGCCAGGGGGGTAGGGGGTGGGATGGGGGTGGGGGGGCTGGGGTGTGATTTGCTAGTTATTTTGTCCCTGTTATTAGGTGTTGTTCCTAAGCTATTGAGGATGTTTATCCCTGGGTTATTGGGGTTTCATCCCTGGCTAATTAGGTATTCTATCCCTGGGTTGTTGGTTGTTTTATTCTTGAGTTATTGGGGGTTTTATTCCCTGGGTTATTGGGAGTTTCATCCCCAAGGATATTGGGATTTTATTTTTGGTTTATTGGGGATTAACTACTAGGTTTTCAAGGTTTTCTCCCTGGGCTGTTGGGGGTTTTATCACTGGGCTATATTTTTTTTCCCTGGGCTATTGAGGGTTCCCCCCAACCAGGGGGTTTTAGCCTTGGACCATTGGGGTTCTGTCCCCGGGTTGTTGAGGTATTTGTCCCTGACTAATTGGGGGTTCTGTCCCTGTGTTGTTGGGGGCCCTATCTCTGAGTTATTTAGGGCTTTTATCCCTGTGTTATTGGGGGGGATTTATCCCGGTTACTGGGAGGCCTGGCCCCCAAATGCATGGCATGCAGGTTCACAGGCATGTGGTTCTGTCCTGATGCCAAGAACCAGACCCCCAGCTATGGGTAAATCGCCTCACTGCCTTGTGGGTGTCTTGGAGGGAAGAAGGATAAGGGAGTAAACCCCAACAGGAAACCGGAGCGGAGTCCTGCAGGCAGTTATCTGTCATTTATCAGGCAGCTTTCCGGCAACTCTGCAGCAGAGCTGGTTCCAAGCAGGATTGTTTTTTTCCCCCTTTCCTTTGGACAATACTAGTAATGCTGAGAAGGGGGCCCTGATGCTTGGGAAACTCAGGGTCTCTATACTAATTGTTCAGGCCTGTGCCCTGGAGAGGACACTCCAGCTAGTACAATGTGGTAAGCAACAGTTACCGATTACAAGTTCGCACTCAATTGGTGTCGAGTAAGAGTGACAGGGGTTACTTCTGACAGTGGGAGAGATCATCGCATCTTATTGGATAGCTATCGCCTGCTCCAAGCTGGGCAGCCCCCAGTCAGTTAGAATTAGAATTAGAATATTACAGCGCAGTACAGGCCCTTCGGCCCTCGATGTTGCGCCGATCATCTGACCTACACTATTCCATTTACATCCATATGTCTATCCAATGACCACTTAAATGCCCTTAAAGTTGGCGAGTCTACTACTGTTGCAGGCAGGGCGTTCCATGCCCCTACTACTCTCTGCGTAAAGAAACTACCTCTGACATCTGTCCTATATCTTTCACCCCTCAACTTAAAGCTATGTCCCCTCGTGTTTGCCATCCTCATCTGAGGAAAAAGACTCTCACTATCCACCCTATCTAAACCTCTGATTATCTTGTATGTCTCTATTAAGTCACCTCTCCTCCTCTTTCTCTCCATCGAAAACAACCTCAAGTCCCTCAGCCTTTCCTCGTAAGACCCTCCTTCCATACCAGGCAACATCCTAGTAAATCTCCTCTGCACCCTTTCCAAAGCTTCCACATCCTTCCTATAATGCGGTGACCAGAACTGCACGCAATACTTAAGGTGCGGCCTCACCAGAGTTTTGTACAGCTGCATCATGACCTCGTGGCTCCGAAACTCGATCCCCCTACTAATAAAGGCTAACACACCATATGCCTTCTTAACAGCCCGATTAACCTGGGTAGCAACTTTCAGGGATTTATGTACCTGGATACCAAGATCTCTCTGCTCATCTACACTACCAAGAATCTTCCCATTAGCCCAGTACTCTGCATTGCTGTTACTCCTTCCAAAGTGAATCACCTCACACTTCTCCGCATTAAACTCCATTTGCCATCTCTCAGCCCAGCTCTGCAGCCTATCTATGTCCCTCTGTACCCTACAACACCCTTCGACACTATCCACAACTCCACCGACCTTCGTGTCATCCGCAAATTTACTAACCCACCCTTCTACACTCTCATCCAGGTCGTTTATAAAAATGACAAACAGCAGTGGCCCCAAAACAGAACCTTGCGGTACACCACTAGTAACTAAACTCCAGGATGAACATTTGCCATCAACCACCACCCTCTGTCTTCTTTCAGCTAGCCAATTTCTGATCCAAAGCTCTAAATCACCTTCAACCCCATACTTCCGTATTTTCTGCAATAGCCTACCGTGGGGAACCTTATCAAACGCCTTACTGAAATCCATATACACCACATCCACGGCTTTACCCTCATCCACCTGTTTGGTCACCTTCTCGAAAAACTCAATAAGGTTTGTGAGGCACGACCTACCTTTCACAAAACCGTGCTGACTATCGCAAATGAACTTATTCTTTTCAAGATGATTATAAATCCTGTCTCTTATAACCTTTTCCAACATTTTACCCACAACCGAAGTAAGGCTCACAGGTCTATAATTACCAGGGCTGTCTCTACTCCCCTTCTTGAACAAGGGGACAACATTTGCTATCCTCCAGTCCTCCGGCACTACTCCTGTCGACAATGACGACATAAAGATCAACAACAACGGCTCTGCAATCTCCTCCCTGGCTTCCCAGAGAATCCTAGGATAAATCCCATCTGGCCCAGGGGACTTATCTATTTTCACTCTTTCCAAAATTGCTAACACCTCCTCCTTGTGAATCTCAATCCCATCTAGCCTAGTAGGCTGTATCTCAGTAATCTCCTCGGCAACATTTTCTTTTTCTACTGTAAATACTGACGAAAAATATTCATTTAACGCTTCCCCTATCTCCTCTGATTCCGCACACAACTTCCCACTACTATCCTTGATTGGCCCTGTTCGAACTCTTATCATTCGTTTATTCCTGATATACCTATAGAAAGCCTTAGGGTTTTCTTTGATCCTATCCGCCAATGACTTCTCGTGTCCTCTCCTTGCTCTTCTTAGCCCTCCCTTTAGATCCTTCCTGGCTAGCTTGTAACTCTCAAGCGCCCTAACTGAGCCTTCACGTCTCATCCTAACATAAGCCGCCCTCTTCCTCTTGACAAGCGCTTCAACTTCTTGAGTAAACCACGGCTCCCTCGCTCGACAACTTCCTCCCTGCCTGACAGGTACATACTTATCAAGGACACGCATTAGCTGCTCCTTGAATAAGCTCCACATTTCGTTTGTGCCCATCCCCTGCAGTTTCCTTCCCCATCCTACGCATCCTAAATCTTGCCTAATCGCGTCATAATTTCCTTTCCCCCAGCTATAATTCTTGCCCTGCGGTATATACCTGTCCCTGCCCATCGCTAAGGTAAACCTAACCGAATTGTGATCACTATCGCCAAAGTGCTCACCTACATCTAAATCGAACACCTGGCCGGGTTCATTACCCAGTACCAAATCCAATGTGGCATCGCCCCTGGTTGGCCTGTCCACATACTGTGTCAGAAAACCCTCCTGCACACACTGGACAAAAACAGACCCATCTAAAGTACTCGAACTATAGTATTTCCAGTCAATATTTGGAAAGTTAAAGTTCCCCATAACCACTACCCTGTTACTCTCGCTCCTGTCGAGAATCATCTTCGCTATCCTTTCCTCTACATCTCTGGAACTATTCGGAGGTCTATAGAAAACTCCCAACAGGGTGACCTCTCCTCTCCTGTTTCTAACCTCGGCCCATACTACCTCAGTAGACGAGTCCTCAAACGTCCTTTCTGCCGCTGTAATACTTTCCTTGATTAACAATGCCACACCCCTCCCTCTTTTACCCTCTTCTCTGTTCTTACTTCTTACAGTTAGGTGCTGTCCTGCCACAACCTGCTTTCCTACATGGATGTTTGGAGCTTAGAGAGTCATCTCTCGACAGGGGATTGATAATCTATGCACCAGGCAAGACAAATTTAACCAAGAAGACACCAGTCATAGAGTCATAGAGTTATACAGCACAGAAACAGGCCCTTCGGCCCATTGTGTCTGTCCGGCCATCAAGCACCTATCTATTCTAATCCCATTTCCCAGCACTTGGCCCGTAGCTTTGTATGCTATGGTGTTTCAAGTGCTCATCTAAATACTTAAATGTTGTGAGGGTTCCTGCCTCTACCACCCCTTCAGGTAGTGTGTTCCAGATTCCAACCACTCTGTGTGAAAAAATATTTCCTCAAATCCCCTCTAAACCTCCTGCCCCTTACCTTAAATCTGTGCCCCCTGGTTATTGATTCCTAGCCTATCCAATCTCTCTTCATAGCTGAAATGCTGCAGCCCAGGCAACATCCTGGTGAAATAAAAACAAGAAATACTGGAACCACTCAGCAGGTCTGGCAGCATCTGTGAAAAGAGAAGCAGAGTTAACGTTTCGGGTCAGTGACCCTTCTTCGGAACATCCTGGTGAATCTCCTCTGCACCCTCTCCAGTGCAATCACATCTTTCCTATAGTGCGGTGACCAGAACTGTACACAATACTCCAGCTGTGGCCGAACTAGCTTTTTATCCAGCTCTATCATAACCTCCCTGCTCTTATATTCTATGCCTCGGCTAATAAAGGCAAATATCCCATATGCCTTCCTAACCACCTTTTCTACCTATGCTGCTGCCTTCAGCGACCTATGGACAAGTACACCAAGGTCCCTCTGACTTTCTGTACTTCCTAGGGTCCTACCATCCATTCCATATTCCCTTGCCTTGTTAGTCCTCACAAAATGCATCACCTCACACTTCTCAGGATTAAATTCAATTTGCCACAGCTCTACCCATCTTACCAGCCCATCCCTGTTACCCTTCTTGAATAATGGTACCGCATTCACTGTTCTCCAGTCCCCTGGCACTTGTCCTGTGGCCAGAGAGGATTTGAAAATTTGTGTCAGAGCCCCTGCAATCTCCTCCCTTGCCTCACATAACAGCCTGGAATACATCTCATCTGGGCCTTGGGATTTATCCACTTTTAAGCCTGCTAAAACCACTAATCCTTCCTCCCTTGCAAGCTAATTTGTTCAAGTATATCACAATTCCCATCCCTGATCTGTGCACCTACATCGTCCTTCTCCAGAGTGAACACAGATGAAAAATAATCATTTAAAACCTCACCTACATCCTCAGACACAGTGTGGCTTTCGTGCAGAGAGATCGACCGTTGACATGCTGTTCTCCCTTCGTCAGATACAGGAGAAATGCCATGAACAACAGATGCCCCTCTACATTGCTTTCATTGATCTCACCAAAGCCTTTGACCTCGTCAGCAGACGTGGTCTCTTCAGACTACTAGAAAAGATCGGATGTCCACCGAAGCTACTAAGTATCATCACCTCATTCCATGACAATATGAAAGGCACAATTCAACATGGTGGCTCCTCATCAGAGCCCTTTCCTATCCTGAGTGGTGTGAAACAGGGCTGTGTTCTCGCACCCACACTTTTTGGGATTTTCTTCTCCCTGCTGCTTTCACATGCGTTCAAATCCTCTGAAGAAGGAATTTTCCTCCACACAAGATCAGGGGGCAGGTTGTTCAACCTTGCCCGTCTAAGAGCGAAGTCCAAAGTACGGAAAGTCCTCATCAGAAAACTCCTCTTTGCTGACGATGCTGCTTTAACATCTCACACTGAAGAGTGCCTGCAGAGACTCATCGACAGGCTTGCGGCTGCCTGCAATGAATTTGGCCTAACCATCAGCCTCAAGAAAACGAACATCATGGGGCAGGACGTCAGAAATGCTCCATCCATCAATATTGGCGACCACGCTCTGGAAGTGGTTCAAGAGTTCACCTACCTAGGCTCAACTATCACCAGTAACCTGTCTCTAGATGCAGAAATCAACAAGCGCATGGGTAAGGCTTCCACTGCTATGTCCAGACTGGCCAAGAGAGTGTGGGAAAATGGCGCACTGACACGGAACACAAAAGTCCGAGTGTATCAGGCCTGTGTCCTCAGTACCTTGCTCTACGGCAGCGAGGCCTGGACAACGTATGCCAGCCAAGAGCGACGTCTCAATTCATTCCATCTTCGCTGCCTTCGGAGAATACTTGGCATCAGGTGGCAGGACTATATCTCCAACACAGAAGTCCTTGAAGCGGCCAACACCCCCAGCTTATACACACTACTGAGTCAGCGGCGCTTGAGATGGCTTGGCCATGTGAGCCGCATGGAAGATGGCAGGATCCCCAAAGACACATTGTTCAGCGAGCTCGCCATTGGTATCAGACCCACCGGCCGTCCATGTCTCCGCTATAAAGACGTCTGCAAACGCGACATGAAATCGTGTGACATTGATCACAAGTCGTGGGAGTCAGTTGCCAGCATTCGCCAGAGCTGGCGGGCAGCCATAAAGACAGGGCTAAATTGTGGCGAGTCGAAGAGACTTAGTAGTTGGCAGGAAAAAAGACAGAGGCTCAAGGGGAGAGCCAACTGTGCAACAGCCCCGACAAGCAAATTTCTCTGCAGCACCTGTGGAAGAGCCTGTCACTCCAGAATTGGCCTTTATAGCCACTCCAGGCGCTGCTTCACAAACCACTGACCACCTCCAGGCGCGTATCCATTGTCTCTCGAGATAAGGAGGCCCAAAAGAAAGAACACACAGATTGCCACTCTGCTCTTTAATGGGCCCTACTCTTTTTCTGGTTCTCCTTTTGCCCTGAATATACTTGTAAAACGATATATCCTTCCTCTGGAGTGATGCCCAGAACTGCTCTCAGTCTCCAGCTGTGGTCTAACAGGGCTTTGATTTGCTGAAGCATGACTTCTCTCCCCTTGTATTCTAGTCCTCTGGATATAAAGGCCAGCATTCCATTAGCCTTTTTGATCCTTTTCATAAACTTTTCATAAATTCTGATTCTCTCTCCACAGATAGCAGACCTGCTGAGTATTTCTAGCATTTTCTGTTTGTTTTGCATGATTATAATTAGGGAATCTGCAATGTTCTAATCTACTTCCTTTAAAACCATGGGATGGAAACTATCTGGTCCAGTGGATTTGTCACTCTTTAGTGCCATTATTTTCTTCATTTTTGTTATTTTGGTGAGACCCGGTCCTAATTCAATATTAGTTCTTCTTTCTTTCTTTCTTTTGGGCCTCCTTATCTCGAGAGACAATGGATACGCGCCTGGAGGTGGTCAGTGGTTAGTTACCTTGAGATATTCGGCATGCTGGCTGTTGCCTCAACTATAAAAATGATGTAAAGTCATTCTCCATTTCCTTACTTTCATTGTTCACAGCACCCTTAGCAGTTTTCAAGGGGCCCTCTTTGTTCCAGACCACTCTTTTTATTCCTGATATAATTGCAAAAAATGTTTGTGTTGGTTTTGATATCCTTCCCAAGTTTTTCCCTTTGTAGGAGCTCTCACTGCCATTTTCTTTTCCTTTTTGGATGCTTTCTCTTTTAGTTTTATGGTGTCTCTTCTCCCTTTCGTTGTCAATGGTGCTTTATTTGACAAGCAGAACTCTTGCCCCTTCGGGATAGAAATTGGTTCTTTCTCACACTAAATTCTTTTTTGAACACTTCTTACTGTTTTATCTACTCACAGAATTATATAAGCACCAATGCCAAATCCAAAACAAAAACATCAATCAATTCAATTCTATCTTTACCTAACAGTGAAAGAAATACTTAAGAATCCCCCTTGTGCCTGCCCTTAGTCTGTATTCTCTGACTGTTTCCCCACCTCCTTCTCCAATGAGGCCTTTCCCAGGGGCTGCAGCTTGGGAGGTTGGAGACTGCCGAGATTCCATTGAGGACTCTTCAGACGGCTATAGGGAGGGTGGGGGGGAGGTGCATGGCAACCTTGATCAGCTCAAGGCCTTGAGGGCCTGGATACAGACTGCAGCCTCTCGGCTTGGGCCAGAGCAGTCTGGTCCAACCAGCTGTGTGGCACTAACAAGGGCACTGCGACAGTGGGTAGTGGGACAACAGACAAGCTGTCGTCCTGAGAGGGGACAACAGGTGCTTCTCCCATGGAGCCAAGGCCAGACTCCTGGGACTGGGCCTCAGCAAACCTAGAGCTCTGTGTGAGACAGGGTGTAGGAGTGGTGTGACATTTTGGAAACATCTGTCAACACTGGTCCCTAGAGCCAAGAGGGCATCAATCTGAGCTTCCATGGCAGCTACGAGAGCTGAGGAGAGGCTCCATCATGATTGGCAGCACAGTTGTGTTGATGGAGCTGACTGCTTGCTCTATGTTAGACGGAATGGTCTCCATTCTCTGTGTGAAGTCTCGACACAAGGTAGAACTGAACTCCTCCATACTCTGTGACATAGGGTGTAAGCTGTCTATCAGGCTGCCCAGTGCACCAGCATTTTCTGGCAGGTCCTTCAGGAGGCTAGACACTCAAAATCAACATCTGAGGCCTCTGCAGCAGTGCTAGAATGTGATCTCACCATCCAGTGATCTGGTACTTGCAGTGAACTGTCTGCTGTCCTCACTCAGATACCCACATGCCCAGCCATTGGGATTTCGTGGGCAATCCTGAAAATCTCCCTATGATATTTAGGAGGGCTACAATTTGGTTTTACTACTGTCCACTCTTCCTCTGCAGGTCTCTGCGGAGGTCTCCATTTCCTCATTATTACTCCTTTTTTAAAGTAATAACATCCAGGCATTTTCTCTGCCTCTGCCTCAGAACAGGTGATCTGCTCTATTCTTTTTAAATCAGGGTCTGTCTGCTGGGCTTCGGTTAAAGAGGATTTACTGTACATCTCCTTCTCTCCTAAATCTCCAAAAAATGTTTCAGCCAGGCAGACCTTGGGGTCATCGAGCTGAATTACTGGCTCAGCTCACTGTGGTGGAGCTTGCTTAGTTACCACACAGTCAGGGAATATTCCAGGGACTTCCTCCTATATTTGGTTCTGCCTCCTTGGCTTCTTTTGGCTGATCTAAGACCACCGGAGCCACTGCCACTTTAACCCAGCCAAATCATTGCCTAGCAGCAAATCTATTCCGGCCACAGGCAGACTAGGAACAATCCCTACTGTAACTGGTCCAGATAGCAGATCACATTGCAGGTGGACCCGGTATAGGGGCATGGACATGTACCCTTCAATGCCTTTTACCAGAACCTTCACCTTTAGCGAGCTCTCTTGTGGAAAGGTTATGCCTTTATCCAGCATTAAAGATTGAGTAGCCCCTGTATCTCAGAACAGGACAACGGACTTTCCTGCCTCATCAGAGAGGTACAGTGACACCTTTCCATTGAAAACAAAATCCTGAAAACACTCAGGAACTTTTTTCTGTTTCTGCCACACCTGTGGCGGTATTCTTTGAGGAGTCCATCACTGTGGTTAAGGCCACCGGCTTGTCTGCCTTGCTGCCTCTAGAGGCACCCTTTTCTAGGATAGTCTTGTGAGCTCCCTCGAAATTCAATGGCCTGCCCTTCAATTTCCAGCAGACAGCTTTCACATGCCCTGCTTTGCTACAATGAGAGCACACGGGTCTGTGGAAAACATTCCTACTCACTGCATTTCCTTTGCTGACTGGGGATTACTATGGAAGGATTTTGCTTGATAAAAAGATTTATGGGTGAGCTCGTAATCGCCTGCCATTGCAGCAGCTTCTCTCACCCTTGTAACCCCTCGCTCCTCAATATGCATCTTTATGTTGTGGAGAACACTGTTTTTAAATTCTTCTAATAGAATCCCATCTCTCAAATTTTCATGCGAGAGATCTGACTTGAGAGATCCTATCTAGCGATTGAAAGGCATGTGTTTAACTCTTTCAAATTCAATAAAGTTTTGGGCAGTTTTTTTCCGAGCATTTCTAAACTTTTCTCGATAGACTTCAGAGACTTACTTGTATGCATGTATGGTAATGGTTTTAGTCTGAATTCAATTTAAAGAGCTCTCTTCCAGTAACATTGAATGAGCTTTACGAGTTCTACCCACCAGTTTACCTTGTAAAGGGAGAGTCCAATATTCTTTTGGCCATTTTAGCCTGGTAGCTATTTTCTCAAAGGAGATAAAATAGGACTCGACTTCTTCCTCATTAAATTCTGACACTAATCATGAGTGTCTCAAACATCAAAGCTTTGCTCCAATTTGGCGATAATATTTGAATGGCTGGTGGCATTCTGACCTTGTGCTTGCGGTCTGTCTAACTCAAACTGTCTCACCATTGCCTCTTTTTGCATCTTTCTTTCCATTGCCTGTTTTTCCTTTTGAAACTCCAATTTTCACATTTCCAATTGAATTCTAGCTAGAGCTGCTTTTTCTGTCTCAGGTTCTATTCCTGTTTCCTCTGGTTCTAGGGTAAGATTAAAATGGCGAGCTAGATTCTTAAGTATTTGTTTTTTGTTTGGAAGTGACTCCCACCTGCATAGCTACAACTTTTAAGTCTTCAATACTTAATTGATTTAATGTATCTAGGATACTTCTCCCTGCTGTACAAACAGGGAACAGGGTCAAATGCACATAATAGGTGCAGGGGATGGTGGGAAGGGTTGGACTTCAAACTTTGTGCAATTTGGGGGGAGAAGGTCAGATGTAAAAGATGGTCAAAGGTTTTGGAGGGGAAGGGCAAGTAGCTAATGTAATCGTTATTGGGGGAATGGGAAAGGGGCATAAGAAATTTATTTATTTAATTTTTGGAATATGTTTAAAAATTTAAATTAGGTCGCAGGGTTGGCTGACCTTTAAAAACTGCCTGTACACAGGCAGCTGACGCCATTGTCGGGGACGAACAGCCTGAACTCCACAATTGAGATTGCGGCGGCTCTTTGGTCGCCATTTTATGACCTCACCGCCGAGATCGGTGGCGGGCTTTTTAAATCCAGCCCATAATCTGATGTTTCAGAATGCTGGCTCAGAGCCCCCAATCTGTTATGGACAAGTGGAAAGTGGTGTGGGTGCCTTCCACTTTTCACCTCTCAACTGAACACAGATCATGTTTTCAAAATAGTATTTAGTCCTTGAGTGTTTTCAGGGTCAAATAATCAGGCAAATGACAGGTTTTCTCGTAGGTTAAAAAAGATAAATATTTATTTTTACACAATAACTGAAAAATGTTCATGACTTCACCCACTCATGCATTCACATGCATATACACACAGACAAGAAAAGATAGAGAGTAGAGTGATAGCATGTAATTAGAGTCCAATTGTTGTAAAAGAGTTTTTGTTTTAAAAAAAATTAGAAGCTTTTCGGGAGGAAATCTTTCAGCGGTGCAGGCCTGAATGTTCATTGCCTGGTCTGGAAGGTGTTATCTATGAGGAGAGGTTGGATAAACTCGGATTGTTTTCACTGGGATGACGGAGGTGGAGGGGCGACATGATAGAGGTTTACAAAGCATGGACAGAGTGGATAGTCAGAAGCTTTTTCCCAGGGTGGAAGAGTCAGTTACTAGGGGACATAGGTTTAAGGTGCGAGGGGCAAAGTTTAGAGGGGATGTGCGAGGCAAGTTCTTTACACAGAGGGTGGTGAGTGCCTGGAACTTGCTGCCGGGGGAGGTGGTGGAAGCAGGTACGATAGTGACGTTTAAGAGGCATCTTGACAAATACATGAATAGGAAGGGAATAGAGGGATACGAACCCCGGAAGTGCAGAAGGTTTTAGTTTAGGCAGGCATCAAGATCGGTGCAGGCTTGGAGGGCCGAATGGCCTGTTCCTGTGCTGTACTGTTCTTTGTTCTTTGTTCTTTGTTGCCTTGAAAAGGACGAAGAGTCGCAGGCTCCTTGGGGTTAAACCTCAATCCAAAGTCGATGGTGGAAATTCTAGTTCACTTTCGCAGATGGGGAGTTCCAAAGTCCAAAGTCCCCTTGCAATTTCCCTGCTGCAGTAGTTAAAAGATATTATCAGCAGGGCTGCTGCTTAGCTGAAATGGTCTCACAGCTACTCTGGCTGGAAAAGGCTTTCTCTGGCTGTTCTTCCTCTCTCTCTCTCTCTCTCTCTCTAAATACCTTTTAAGAGGGAATAGAGGGATACGGACCTCGGAAGTGCAGAAGGTTTTAGTTTAGACAAGCATTAAGATCGGTGCAGGCTTGGAGGGCCGAATGGCCTGTTCCTGTGCTGGACTGTTCTTTGTTCTTTGTTCTTTGTTTGTTGTCTCACTCCCTGCTCTTTCCTGTTAACCCTGCAAATTCTTTTCTTTTCAACTATCCATCCAATTCCTTTTAATACTGATATTGATTTTGCTATATATAAATGACTTGGATATTGGAATACAGAGTAACATTTTAAAATTTGCTGAAGATACCAAAGTTGATGTGGAAAAAAGTGAGGATGATACCAATTGACTGCAACAACAGATAGAGGGGCAAGCAGAATGGGCAAACAAGTGGCAGTTGGAATTTAATACAGAGAAGTGTGAGGTGATGCATTTTGGCAGAAGGGATAGGGAGAGGCAATATAGACTTAGTGGCACAGTTCTAAAAAGCGGTGCACGGACAGAGGGACCTCGGGGTTCATGTTCATAGAACTTTGAAAGCTGCAGGACATATTGATAGAATGGTTAGGAAAGCATATGCTATATTGGACTTCATAACTATAGGCATTGAGTACAAAAGCAGGGAAGTTATGCTAAACCTTTGTAAAGCTCTGGTTAGGCCATAACTAGAGTATTGCGTCCATACTTTAGAAAGGATGTGAGGCTCCTTGAGAGAGTGGAGAGGAGATTTACCAGGAGGGTTCCATGGATTTAGCTACAAGGTTAGGCTGGAAAAGCCAGGGTTGTTCTCCTTGGTGCAAAGGAGATTGCTGAGATATTTGATAGAGGTGTACATAATTATGACAGGTTTAGATAAGGTAGACAAAGAAAAGCTGTTCTCCTCAGGTGATGGTACAAGGACTATTCTTCTTTGGCCTCCTTGTCTAGAGAGACAATGGGTAAGCGCCTAGAGGTGGTCAGCGGTTTGTGGAGCAGCGCCTGGAGTGGCTATAAAGGCCAATTCTAGAGTGACAGACTGTTCCACAGGCGCTGCAGATAAAATTGGTTGTCGGGGCTGTTACACAATTGGTTCTCTCCTTGCGCTTCTGTCTTTTTTCCTGCCAACTGCTAAGTCTCTTCGACACGCCACACTTTAGCCCCGCCTTTATGGCTGGCCGCCAGCTCTGGCGATCGCTGGCAACTGACTCCCACGACTTGTGATCAATGTCACAGGACTTCATGTTGTGTTTGCAGACGTCTTTAAAGTGGGGATATGGACGGCCGGTGGGTCTGATACCAGTGACGAGCTTGCTGTACAATGTGTCCTTGGGGATCCTGCCATCTTCCATGCGGCTCACACGGCCAAGTCATCTCAAGCATCGCTGGCTAAGTGGGGTGTATATGCTGGGGATGTTGGCCGCCTCGAGGACTTCTGTGTTGGAGATACGGTCCTGCCACCTGATGCCAAGGATTCTCCGGAGGCAGCAAAGGTGGAATGAATTGAGATGTCGTTCTTGGCTGACATACGTTGTCCAAGCCTCGCTGCCGTAGAGCAAGGTACGGAGGACACAGGCTTGATACACTCGGACTTTAGTGTTCCGTGTCAGTGTGCCATTTTCCCACACTCTCTTGGCCAGTCTGGACAAGTTGGTGATGCAGAGGTTGTGATAGGTACACAACTCAAGCAGTCTCTGTCCATTCTTATTCATCCTTCCAATGCCATAGCGCCCAAGGCAGGAGGGCCATGAGTCATGGTTGGCCCCAACCCTGGCATTAAATTCCCCCAGCAGGAACAGATGTTCGGTATTGGGGATGCTACTAATGATATAATGGAATTCCTCATATAACTGGTCTTTAACTTCAGTAGCGGAGCAGAGTGTTGGAGCGTAGATGCTGAGTAGGTGTACTAGACCAGAGGCGGTGAACAGTCGGATGGACAGTATGCGTTCCGCACCATTTGAAGGTGGCTCTATCATACTGAGCAAGGAGTTTCTGATGGCGAAGCCCACTCCATGCTGTCTTGGTTCTTCAGGATACCTACCCTGCCAGAAGAAGGTGTAGTCTTGCTCTCTTAGAGATCCGCTCGCAGGGAGGCGTGTCTCCTGAAGTGCTGCAATGTCCACATTGAGTCTACTGAGCTCGTTGTTAATGATGGCGGTCTTCCGAGAATCGTTGATTTGTGTAAGGTCTTTGGACCGGCCAGGACACCTAGTTCTGACGTTCCAGCTTGCAAAACGAAGGGCTGGTACCTTCTTTCCTTTTTTTGTCGTGCTGTTTGGTGCGGTGTTACAGTCCACTTGTTGGGCAATGACCCTGAGCTCCAAGCACCCATTGAAGCAGGTGGACTGTGGCGGGACAGACTCGGGGACACAGATTTAAGTTTTTGAGCATGAACTGCAGGGGGATGTGAGGAAGAACTTTTTTATGCGGCGAGTGGTAATGACCTAGAATTTGCTGCCTGCGAGGGTGATGGAAGCGGAGATGATGAATGATTTGAAAAGGAAATTGGATGGGCACTTGAGGGAAATAAACTTTCAAGGCTACGGGGATAGAGTGGGAGAAGATAACTGATTGGATTGCTGTCGAGAGAGTTGGCATGGTCTCGGTGGCCCGAATGGCTTCCTTCTGTGCCGTTATGACTCTATGTCTCTATTGAATCTGCTTCCACTGCCCTTTCAGGAGCGCATTCCAGATTATGACAACTCACTAGCAAAAAAATTTCTCATTTTTCCTTTCATTCTTTTGCCAATGATTTTAAATCTGTGTCCTCAGGTTAGTGACTCTTCTGCCACTGGAAACCAACTCTCTTATTTAACCTCCATGATTTTGAACATCTCTGTTAAATCACCCCTTAACCCTTTCTGTTCTAAGGGGAACAATGGCAGTTTCTCCAGTCTTTCTAGTTAACCAAAATCCCTCATCCCTGGTAACATTCTGGTAAATCTCCTCCGATCTGTGGTTCCTGCTTCTAGATGTAGCAAAGAAAGTCTGCTCCTGCTAATAGCTCTCATTATCAGGGAGATTGTGTTGGGCTGTTCTGAGCCAGCGCCAATGAGTACTGGCTGGGCACAGAGCAGTCCTGGTGCAGAAACTGGAAAAATGCTGAATGAACCAAAGGGGCCTTGTTCTCTCATGTTATATTTGTGATTTTATTTAAAATGTCAGAACGTTTACATTATTAATTGATCTCTATCTTTCAGGAGCGTATTGCAATACATCAACTGATCTGATTGGAACATGTTGGCACAAAAGTCCAGTCGGGCAACTTGTGGCAAGACCCTGTCCAGAATTCTTCAATGGCATCCAGTACAACACAACAAGTGAGTATTTTGTCACAGTATTGGTTCGTGTGTGGCCTGGGGAACGATACACAAGGGGAAGATGGAGGGGTGGGCACATGACTCTCCAAAACTGTCCAATCCAGGAACAGAGGACCAGAAGGCACTTGAAGGAAATAAACTTGCAAGACTATGGGGATCGAGCGGGGGAGTGAGACTGATTGAATAGTTCTGTAGCGAGCTGGCATGGACTCAATGGGCCGAGTGATCTCCTCCTATGCCATAATAACTCTATAACTTAGAAGGAGGCCATTTAGCCCCTCAAACTTGTTCTGCCATTCAGTGAGATCATTGCTGATCTTCAACCTCACTCCACATACCCACCTTTGCCCCAAATCCCTTAATACCTTTTGATAACAAAAATCTTCAATCCTAGATTTAACAATTGATCTGGCATTAATTCCCATTTGTAGAAGAGATTTCCAAACTTCTGCCACTCTTTGCATGTAGAAGCGTTTGCCAATTTCACTTCTGAAAGGTCTGTAGAGACCCCCTCTCTGCTCTAAAGGTTCTTGTCTTTACTCTTGATATAAACGGCACACAACAACTGGGATACTGTTTCATTAAATATGATTCAGCTTTATTAAATCTCCAAGCAGTAGTACATACTCACAATGACACTGATTGCTTAGGAATCCCGTGAGCTAGGGCCCGTCTCAGGTAGTCAGTCAGTCAAAGGATAGATCTCCAGGTGTGACTTCGGAATGGCTGACCAGGCCAATCTACCGAGTGCAGTAACAATGTCCTTGAGGGCTGTGGCTTTATATACCTTCCTGACCCTGGCCCTTGGCATATAAGGCAATACCTTCAATCAGATCGTCCGATTGGGTTATTAATCCCACAAAATTCTGCACAGAATGTCCTCAAGGCCCTACGGGAAAAGGAGATGGTGGATCCTGTCGGATAGTTCCCCGAGCAGACCATCAAAGTCATTAGGCGGAATGCCTCACCACCAGAACTTTCAAACAAGCACCAAGATGTAGCTTGGCTGGTGGTGAGAAGAGCCCTCCCCGTCAGATCCTTCCTGCACGCCCGAAGTCTCGCCCCCTCCGCACTATGCCCCTGCGGTGGCTGTGGTGGGAAAGAGACGGTTGCCCACCTCCTTCTGGAATGTGTCTTTGCAAAGCAGGTGTGGAAAGAGATGCAGTGGTTTTTGTCGAGGTTCATCCCAAGCAGCTCGGTAACACAGGAGTCTGTGTTCTACGGGCTGTTCCCAGGGACACACACCGAGACAAACATCAACTGCTGCTGGAGGACTATCAATTCAGTAAAAGACGCCCTTTGGTCTGCCCGAAACTTGCTGATCTTCCAGCGCAAAGTGTTGTCCATGACCGAATGTTGCAGACTGGCACATTCCAAGGTCCAGGACTACGTGCTGAGGGACGCACTAAAGCTTGGGGCAGCCACGACAAAGGCTCAATGGGGAAAGACCACAGTGTAAGGTCCCCCCACCAAGCTGAACTGAGGGGCTGGATCCATGGGAAACCCCTCGAACTGTATCGGGAAATTTTTCATTTGCTGTAAAATGTCAAAATGTAATTGGCATGACAAATGTGAAATGGAAGGGTGGTGAGGCAACTCATGATTGTAATGAAGCAAATGGACCTCCTTTGCACTGTTTGTATTTTTTGACTTGGTGCTGTTTGAAACTGGTAATGTAATTTTTACAGATTTTTATAAATAAAGTATATTTTGGAAATTAAAAAAAAATTAATCCCACCATGGCCATTCAGGACCACCCCCACGTGGTCATATCCTGTTCTCAGCAGGGAGTGGTGTCTCCAGTTGTATGCCAATAATGGGTGTGATTACTGCATGTTGGAGCAGGAAGGAGGCCATTCACACATTCCCGAGGGGCCATTGTCCAGTTCAGTTTCTGTAGATGAAGTGTCTGTGGCAAATCTACCACCCCAGGGACATGCCCTGACATATCTGTGTGTGTAAGAGCAAAATACTGCGGATGCTGGAACTCTGAAATGAGAACAGAAAGTGCCGGAGATACTCAGTATGTCTGGCAGCATGTTTGTGCAGAGAAACAGAGGTAATGTTTCAGGTCTGTGTCCCTGTTCTGATGAAGGCTCACAAAGCTGAAACGTTAACTCTGTTTCTCTCCACACAGATGCTGCCAGACCTGCTGAGTACTTCTGGCAATTTCTGTTCTCATGTCTTGTGTGTATCTGTTTTAGTTCAAACAGTCCCAGCAATAATGTCTTTGGTCAGAATTCTCTCTTCATAACTCCATCTTCTTATCACCATGAGATAAACTCTGCCCACAGGACTCGACCACATCCAGCTTATATTCATTAATATGAAGGAAATAAAAGCATTGTTTACATGATTAAGAGTGATTCATACAGTTAAGGTAAATAATGCATTGGCTTACAGCATCCAGCCTTTAACTTACTTCGGTTGTGGGTAAAATGTTGGAAAAGGTTATAAGAGACAGGATTTATAATCATCTTGAAAAGAATAAGTTCATTTGCGATAGTCAGCACGGTTTTGTGACTTGTAGGTCGTGCCTCACAAACCTTATAGAGTTTTTCGAGAAGGTGACTAAACAGGTGGATGAGGGTAAAGCAGTGGATGTGGTGTATATGGATTTCAGTAAGGCGTTTGATAAGGTTCCCCACGGTAGGCTATTGCAGAAAATACGGAAGTATGGGGTTGAAGGTGATTTAGAGCTTTGGATCAGAAATTGGCTAGCTGAAAGAAGACAGAGGGTGGTGGTTGATGGCAAATGTTCATCCTGGAGTTTAGTTACTAGTGGTGTACCGCAAGGATCTGTTTTGGGGCCACTGCTGTTTGTCATTTTTATAAATGACCTGGATGAGGGTGTAGAAGGGTGGGTTAGTAAATTTGCGGATGACACGAAGGTCGGTGGAGTTGTGGATAGTGCCGAAGGATGTTGTAGGGTACAGAGGGACATAGATAGGCTGCAGAGCTGGGCTGAGAGATGGCAAATGAGTTTAATGCGGAAAAGTGTGAGGTGATTCACTTTGGAAGGAGTAACAGGAATGCAGAGTACTGGGCTAATGGGAAGATTCTTGGTAGTGTAGATGAACAGAGAGATCTTGGTGTCCAGGTACATAAATCCCTGAAAGTTGCTACCCAGGTTAATAGGGCTGTTAAGAAGGCATATGGTGTGTTAGCTTTTATTAGTGGGGGGATCGAGTTTCGGAGCCAGGAGGTCATGCTGCAGCTGTACAAAACTCTGGTGAGGCCGCACCTGGAGTATTGCGTGCAGTTCTGGTCACCGCATTATAGGAAGGATGTGGAAGCTTTGGAAAGGGTGCAGAGAAGATTTACTAGGATGTTGCCTGGTATGGAGGGAAGGTCTTACGAGGAAAGGCTGAGGGACTTGAGGTTGTTTTCGTTGGAGAGAAGGAGGAGGAGAGGTGACTTAATAGAGACATACAAGATAATCAGAGGGTTAGATAGGGTGGATAGTGAGAGTCTTTTTCCTCGGATGGTGATGGCAAACACGAGGGGACATAGCTTTAAGTTGAGGGGTGATAGATATAGGACAGATGTTAGAGGTAGTTTCTTTACTCAGAGAGTAGTTGGGGCGTGGAACGCCCTGCCTGCAACAGTAGTAGACTTGCCAACTTTAAGGGCATTTAAGTGGTTATTGGATAGACATATGGATGAAAATGGAATAGTGTAGGTCAGATGGTTTTACAGGTCGGCGCAACATCGAGGGCCGAAGGGCCTGTACTGCGCTGTAATGTTCTAAAAAAAACTGTTTTTTGAGAATATTACATAAGCTTTTCTTGCTTTGCATGTAGGCTTTTAGCCCAATGCTTCAGCGTTCTATGTCTACGATGGCAACATAAATCATTCAATAGATGTATGACAATCATTAACTGCAGAACAACTAACATGTGAGAGATGATTCATATGCAAGACTGGAATTCAACATTACTTCCCCAGTCCCATAACATGTTCCACCAAGACTGTTGTTTATTGGTCTGGATTTCCTGCAGGATTTCATGATTTGTCTGTTGTAACTGTAACAGAGGCGAAAGGGGAGAGCCAACTGTGCAACAGCCCCGACAAACAAATTTCTCTGCAGCACCTGTGGAAGAGTCTGTCACTCTAGAATTGGCCTTTATAGCCACTCCAGGCGCTGCTTCACAAACCACTGACCACCTCCAGGTGCGTATCCATTGTCTCTCGAGATAAGGAGGCCCAAAGAAGAAGAAGAACTGATAATATATTTTCTGGGATTTATCAATCTCTTCCCACAGCTCGATGAGATATTCTGGTAGTGTGGGAATATCATAACCAAATGTTTCCACATACTCCCTTTTACTAATGTCCCCGGCTTTAATTTCAGTGCTGTTATAACTGTAAATATTCACCAATTCTTTTTCCCCAACCCTTGCAGGTCTCTCAGGAGTGAAACAAACTGTATGAAAGATGGCACAGTGGTTAGCACCGCAGCCTCACAGCTCCAGTGACCTGGGTTCGGTTCTGGGTAGTGCCTGTGTGGAGTTTGCAAGTTCTCCCTGTGTCTGCGTGGGTTTCTGCCGGGTGCTCTGGTTTCCTCCCACAGCCAAAGACTTGCAGGTTGATAGGTAAATTGGCCATTGTAAATTGCCCCTAGTGTAGGCAGGTGGTAGGGAATATGGGATTAATGTACATTTAGTATAAATGGGTGGTTGTTGGTTGGCACAGACTTGGTGGGCCGAAGGGCCTGTTTCAGTGCTGTATCTCTCTATGACTCTACTGGGCATTTCAACTCCGATGTATACTGATACCATTTTCTGTTAGTAGTCACACAATACTCTCCCTCCCCTACATAGGCTACCTGAATAGCTTAAAGATTGCCTTCACTATCCCCATGATTCAATTTACTTCCTTGATATGAAACCCACAGGTCAACTGACCATGCTTTTCCAACCTATAGGGACATATTACTTGACCCCTTTGAGTATTACAACTCTCCAGACGGGTTCCCATTATATAATCACCCAAATTCACTGCAGACAATATGATATCATGATACTGTACATGGCTATCCCCTTCTATAACCCCAATATTCTTGACCCTGTATATCAGAAGTCTTGTCACCCCATGCAGTATTACTGGAGAGTAAAGTACCAATCCCATCACCTTAACACTTTCCTTTATACAATCTATCTGTCCAGGATATACCTGTAACAAACCTCTGAGTTGTTTTCATATTTAGTCATGTTTTCAAATGGCTGTTAGTAATCCATGAGGGCACTTCCCCTTTGTAAATTTGCCTCATGTTGTCACAGGCTTGCTCTATCAACCAGGAGCCATACAGATCACACATCATTCCTGGCAGCTTCATTAGAGGCATTTCTATCCTCCCAGATGAGTTTATTTACAGTCTTCGCATGATTTTCCAATTGTTCTACCACCTTTACCAGGTGGACTGTCATAGTATGATCCTCTTTTAGCTCAGAGTCCTGGTTGATGTTTTCTCTCATCAAAATGTCCTTGATTTTCCGCTTAACGTTTTGCATCTCTACCTCCAGAGAGACCAAATCCAAACTATTCACTGATGAAGTACCTGCATTAAATATTGTGACTGTATCAGTGACAAACTCTCTTTTCCTCCTTGATTTAATCCCTCCCACTGCAGACTTGTAGTACTGTTTCCAACCCATTGTCCCTGTCTCTGGGTCAATGGCTTGATCCAGCACTGGCCCCAGCAGTCTTTTGTATAGATTCCTTGAGCTGAATTTTACAGACGTCTGACATCGGGGATCCTGGCCAGAAAATGTCTCCGGGAGAGGCCCGTCACGGACCTTGACACCAGAGAGGCCCAGTCCCATATTGCTGATGGCAGCGAGGCCTCATGGCGGTACCCCCGTCGCTCGGTGAAAGGAGCCCAATTTAAATATGTAAATTAATTTAAATGAATTAATTGATTACTGTTGCACTCCCGCTGGGCACCTTAGTTGGAACACCGGTCAGGAGGGGGGCCAAGTAAGTTTCTCTGTGCAGTGGGTGCGGAACAGGGTCAAACTCATCTCACAGGCGTACGGGATGGTGGGAAGGGTTACAGTGCACAGGTTATGAACTTTGGGGGGGGAAGGTCAGACACACAAGATAAGTATTGGCGGGGGGGGGAGTGGGAGAGGCGAGATCAATTTATTTAATTTTTTAAAATCAATCTAGCTTTAAATATTTAAATTGAAATATAGGGCTCGAAGCCCCTTAAAAATGGCACCAACAGCTGTGCCATTGCTGGAGATGGAGAGCCTGCCCCCTCCACGTCATCGGGGTGGGCAGTCCACGCCGGCTATTTAAATCAGACGCCGCACTCAATATCGGGCGGCTCCGCAATGTGCATCCCGTGCGGGCAGACCACCATTGTTTACGTCCGCCACTGATTATGGCAGCGGAAGTATAAATTCAGCCCCTTGTCTTTCTGCCACACCAATCAGGTAATCCTATTCCTGTTAAGTTCAACATCACTGGTACCACCTCATGATATAATATTTTCCCAGTGGGTATTAATACTAAACCATTTGAAGGATCAGGCATGTAGAATTATGGAATCATAGAAAGTTTAAGGCACAGAAAGAAGCTACTTGGCCATCATGTCTGTACCAGACAAAAAACGATCCATCTATTCTAATCCCACCTTTCAGTATTTGGTCCATAGCCCTGCAGATTACAGTACTTGAGGTGCTGTAAAAGACCCCTTTTAAATGAGTTGAGAGTCTCTGCCTCAGCTACCTTTTCAGGCAGTGAGTTCCAGACCCCCACCACCCTCTGGGTGAAAAAGCTTTTCCTCATCTCCCTTCCAATTTCTCTATCAATCACTTTAAATCTATGCCCCCTCGTCACTGACCTCTCTGCTAAGGTGAATAGACCCTTCACCTCCACTCTATCCAGGTGCCTCACAATTTTGAACATCTCAATCAAATCTCCCCTAAGCCTTCTCTATTCCAAGGAGAACAACCCCAGCCTATCCAATCTTTCCTCAAAGCTGCATTTTTCCAGTCCTGGCAACATCCTCGTAAATCTCCTCTGTAACCTCTCTAGTGCATTTACATCCTTTCTGTAATGAGGTGACCAGAACTGCACACAGTACTCAAGTTGTGGTCTAAACAATGATTTATACGGTTCCAGCATAACCTCCCTGCTCTAATATTCTATACCTCAGCTGATAAAGGAAAGGATTCCATATGCCTTCTTAACCACCTTATCGATCTGTCATTGAAACATAGAAACATAGAAAATAGGAGCAGGAGTAGGCCATTCGGCCTTTTGAGCCTGCACTGCCATTCAATACGATCATGGCTGATCGTCCAAACTCAGTACCCTGTTCCCGCTTTCTCCCTGTATCCCTTGATTCCTTTAGCCCTAAGAATTATATCTAACTCTTTCTTGAATATACTTAATGATTTGGCCTCAACTGCTTTCTGTGGTAGAGAATTCCACAGGTTCACCACTCTCTGGGTGAACAAATCCCTCCTCATCTCAGTCCAAAATGGCTTACCCCTTATCCTTAGACTGTGACCCCTGGTCCTGGACTCCCCCGCCATCGGGAACATCCTTCCTGCATCTAGTCTGTCCAGTCCTGTTAGAATTTTGTAGCTTTCTGTGAGGTCCCCTCTCATTCTTCTAAACTCTAGCGAATACAAGCCTAATCGGCCCAAACTCTCCTCATACGTCAGTGCTGCCATCCCAGGAATCATACAGCCATAGAGTTATACAGCACAGAAACAGTCCCTTCGGCCCATTGTGTCCGTGCCGGCCATTAAGCACCTAACTATTCTAATCCCATTTTCCAGCACTTGCCCTGTAGCCTTGTATGCTATAGTGTCTCAAGTGCTCATCTAAATACTTAAATGTTGTGAGGGTTCCTGCCTCTACCACCCCTTCAAGCAGTGCGCTCCAGATTCCAACCACCTTCTGGGTAAAAAAATGTTTCCTCAAATCTCCTCTAAACCTCCTTCCCTTTACCTTAAATCTATGACCCCTGGTTATTGACCCCTCCGCTAAGGGAAAAAGTTTCTTCCTATCTAACCTATCAATGTCCCTCATAATTTTGTATACCTCAATAATGTCCCCCCTCAGTCTTCTCTGCTCTAAGGAAAATAGCCCTAGCTTTTTCAGTCTCTCTTCATAGCTGAAATGCTCCAGCCCAGGCAACATCCTGGTGAATCTCCTCTGCACCCTCTCCAGTGCAAACCTTCCTATAGTGTGGTGCCCAGAACTGTACACAATACTCTAGCTGTGGCCTAACTAGCATTTTATGTAGTTCCATCATAACCTCTCTGCTCTTATATTCTATGCCTCGGCTAATAAAGGCAAGTATCCCATATGCCTTACTAACCATCTTATCTACCTGTGCTGCTGCCTTCAGTGATTTATGGACAAGTACACCAAGGTCCCTCTGACCTTCTGTACTTCCTAGGGTCCTACCATCCATTGTATATTCCCTTGCCTTGTTAGTCCTCCCAAAATGCATCACCTCACACTTCTGAGTATTAAATTCCATTTGCTACTGCTCTGCCCATCTTACCAGCACATCTATATTGTCCTGTAATCTGAGGCTTTCCTCCTCACTATTTACGACACCACCAATTTTCGTGTCATCTGCGAACTTACTTATCATACCACCTATAGTCACTACTAAATCATTAATGTACACTATAAACAGCAAGGGTCCCAGCACTAATCCCTGTGGTACACCACTGGTCACAGCTTCCACTCGCAAAAACAATCCTCGACAATCACTCTCTGCCTCCTGCCACTAAGTCAATTTTGGATCCAATTTGCCAAATCTCCCTGGATCCCATGGGCTCTTACCTGCTTAGCCAATCTCCCATGCAGGACCTTATGAAAAGCTTTACTGCAGTCCATCGACTGCTTTGCCCTCATCCACACACCTAGTCACCTCCTCGAAAAGTTCAATCAACTTTGTTAGACACAATCTCCCCCTGACAAAGCCATGCTGACTATCCCTGATTAATCGCTGCCTCTCCAAGTGGAGATTAATCCTGTCCCTCAGAATTTTTCCAATAGTTTCCCTCCCACTGACGTTAGACTCACTGGCTTGTAATTACCTGGTTTATCCCTTCTTGAATAATGGTACCTATTCAGTCTGGTGAACCTTCGCTGAACTCCCTCTATCGCAAGTTCATCCTTCCTCAGATAAAGAGAACAAAACTGCACACAATACTCCAGATGTGGTCTCACCAAGGCCTTGTATAATTGCAGCAAGACATCCTTGCTCCTGTACTCGAATCCTCTCGCTATGAAGGCCAACATACCATTTGTTTTCTTAACTGCCTGCTGCACCTGCAAGCTTACTTTCAGCGACTGGTGCACAAGGACACCCAGGTCTCGCTGCACCTCCCCCTTTCCCAATCTTTCACCGTTATGCCCATTCACTCAACCTGTCCAAATTACACTGGAGCTTCTCTGTATCCTCCTCACAGCTCACATTCCCACCAAGCTTTGTGTCGTCTGCAAACCTGGATATATTACATTTAATTCCCTCATCTATATCATTATTATATATTGTGAATAGCTGGGGTCCTGGCACTGATCCCTGCAGTACCCCACTAGTCACTGCCTACCACTCGGAAAAAGACCCGTTTATTCCTGCTCTTTGTTTCCGTCTGCCAATCAGTTCTCTATCCATGTCAGTACCTTACCCCCAATCCCATGTGCTTTAATTTCGTATGCTAATCTCTTATGTGGGACCTTATCGAAAGTCTTCTGAAAGTCCACATACACCACATCCACTGGTTCTCCCTTCTTTATTCTACTAGTTACATCCTCTACCTGTCCTGCTACAATCAGGGATCTGTGGACATTCACTCCAATGTCCCTCACTTCCTCTATGCTTCTCAGTATTTTCCCATTAATCCTGTATTCCTTTGCCTTGTTCGACCTCCGCAAATGCCTCACCTCACACTTCTCCAGGTTGAATTCCATTTGCCACTTTTCTGCCCATCTGACCAGACCATCAATATCTTCCTGCAGCCTATAGCTATCCTTCTCACTGTCTACCACACGGCCAATCGTTGCATTGTCTGCAAACTTCTTGATCATTTCCCCTACATTTATGTCCAAATCGTTAATACATAGCACAAAAAGCAGGGGACCTAGTACTGAGCCCTATGGAACACCACTGGAAACAGCTCTCCAGTCGCTAAAGCTCTGTTTCCTGCCACTGAGCCAATTTTGATTCCACCTTGCTGCATTTCCCAGGATCCCATGGGATTTTATTTTTTAATCAGTCTGCCTTATGGGTCCTTGTCAAAAGCCTTGCTAAAATCCATGTAGACCACATCAACTGCACTAACTTCATCTATTTTCCTTGTTACTTCTTCAAAAAATTCGATCAAGTTGGTCAAACAAGATCTTCCCTTAACAAATCCATGCTGACTATTCTTGATTAATCTGTGCCTTTCTAAGTGACAGTTTATCCTGTCTCTCAGAATAGATTCCAATAATTTTCCCACTACTGAGATCGGACTGACTGTAATTCTTCGGTCCATCCTTCGCTCCCTTTTTAGACAGAGGTACAACGTGAGCAGTTCTCTAATCCTCCAGCAACACCTGTATCCAGTGAGGACTGGAAAATGATGATCAGACCTTCTGCAATTCCTCTCTTGCTTCTTTTAACAGTCTGGGGTACATTTCATCCGGCCCTAGTGATTTATCCACTTTCAAGGATGCAAGTCCCATTAATACTTCCTTTCTCCTTATGATTATCTCATCCAATACGTCACACTGCAATATCTGCATCGTCCCCCCCTTTTGTGAAGACAGACGCAAAGTTTTCATTAAGAATCACACCAATATCTTCTGCCCCTACATATTGATTACCTTTTTGGTCTTTTATGGGCCCTACTCTCTCCTTAGGTATCCTCTTACTCTTAATCTATTGATAAAACATCTTTGGGTTCACCTTGATTTTGCTTGCCAATATTCTTTCATGCCCTCTCTTTACTTTCCTAATTTCCTTTTTGATTTCACCCCTCCACTTTCTATTCTCCTCTCGATTTTCTGTAGTATTGAGTTCTCGGTGTCGGACATAAGCTTTCCTTTTCTGCCTTATCTTCCCCTGTAGGTTCCTTGACATTCATAGGTCTCTAGATTTGGCCGTCCCACCCTCTTTCTTTGTGGGAACATGTTTACTCTGAACCCCTTGAATCTGCCCTTTGAATGCCTCCCACTGTTCTGACACTGATTTACCTTCAAGTAGCTGTTTCCAGTCCACTTTCACTAAATCACTCCTCAGTTTGGTTAAATTGGCCATGTCCCAATTGAGAACTCTAACTCCTGTTCTGTCTCTGTCCTTTTCCATCATTGTGTTAAAACTGATTGAATTATGATCACTATCACCAAACTGCTCTCCCACTGCCACTCCTTCCACCTGCCCATCTTCATTTCCTAAAACTAAGTCTAAAACTGCACCCCCTCTTGTTGGAATTGCTACATACTGGACAAAAACATTCTCCTGAATGCACCTCAAGAATTCTGCTCCCTCAATTCCTTTCACACTAAAACTATCACAGTTAATATTGGGGTAATTAAAATCCTCTACTATAATAATAGTATTGTTCTTGCACTTCTCAGAGATTTGCCTACATATCTGCTCTTCTATCTCCCTCTAACTGTTTGGGGGTTTATAGTACACTCCCAACAGTGTGATTGTCCATTTTTGGTTCCTTAGCTCAATCCATATGGCCTCATTTGATGAACCTCCCAAGATATTATACCTCCTCACAGCTGTAATAGTTTCCTTGACTAAAATTGCCACTCCCCCTCCTTTCTTATCCCCCTCCCTATCGCGTCTGAAAACCCTGTAACTAGGAACGTTAAGCTGCCATTTCTGTCCTTCCTTAAGCCATGTTTCTGTAAGAGCTTTGATATCATACTGCCACGTGTCTATCTGTGCCCTCAGCTCATCTGCTTCATTTGCTATACTCCTTGCATTGAAATAGATACCCTTGAGCACTGCCAAACTCTTTTTTTAATTTTCTAACCCTTGTTTCCTCTGTCTTTCAGACCCATCCATTAATTTTCTGCCTTCCATTTTCATTTCTGATTTTGTATACCCTCAGGTCCCCATCCCCCTGCCAAACTAGTTTAAACCCTCCTCAACAGCACTAGCAAAACGTTCCTCAACGAACTCAGTCCCCGCTCTGTTCAGGTGCAACCCGTCCGACCTGTACAAGTCCCATCTCCCCCAGAGCCGGTCCTAATGTCCCAAGAATTTAAAGCCCACCCTCCCGCACCATCTTTCCAGCCACAAATTCATCTGTCTTATCCTTCTATTTCGATATTCACATGTGCGTGGCACTGATTAATCCGGAGATTAATACTTTTGAGGTCCTGCTTGCTAATTTCTTACCTCGCTCCCTAAATTCTGACTGCAGGACCATATCCATTTTTATACCTATGTCATTGGTTCCTATGTGGACCATGACTGCTGGCTGTTCACCCTCCCTCTTCAGGATGCTCTGCAGCCGCTCAGTGACATCCTTGCCCCTGGCACCAGGGAGGCAACACACCATCCTGGATTCATGTCTGCAGCCACAGAAATGACTATCTGTTCCCCTGACTATTGAATCACCTATCACTTTGGCTCTTCCAGTCTTCCTTGTTACCCCCCTTGCAGCTGAGCCACCTGTGGTGCCATGGACTTGGCTCTGGCTGCACTCCCCAGGTGAAGCATCACTTTCCTCAATAATTCAGAACGGAATACCTGCCGGAGAGTGAGATGCAATCAGGGGTCTCCTGCGCTACCTGCCTGATTCTTTTTGACTGCCTGGTGGTCACCCATTCCCTCTCTCCCTGCATACTCTTCAGCTGTGGGGTGACCACATCTATAAACGTGCTATCCACGTAGCTCTAATCCTTATGAATGCACCGCAGTATCGCCAACTGCCGCTCAAGTTCCAAAACCCAGAGCTCAAGCTGCAGCAATTGACAACACTTCCTGCACAAGTGGTTCTCCAGGATATAGGAAGTATCCTGGATCTCCCACATAGCACAGGAGGTGCACTGTCGAGTTTGAAGCATCCCTGCCATTCCTTTATTTATTAGTTGACCCTTTGTTACTGCTAAAAAAAACCTTATCAATGCTCCAATACCTTAGAATTATTAATAAAGCTTTACTAGTACTGATAAATCCTACTAAAAATCAATACAGTTCACTAGTTAAAATAAACCTTACTCAAACAAAATACTTACCAGCTGCACACTTGTTCAAAATACTCACCAGCTACTTATTTGTTCTAAAGTTATATTTTTCTTGATTACACAGATATGTAGACCTTCCTACTGGTAATAGACCTTCTGATAAAGGTTGCCAATTCTAAATTATTAGTAAACCTTACAAATTCTGATAAACCCTAATAATACTAAATACAGCTTATGTATTAAGTTGTTCGAATTTGAGCGAATATACTCCCTGCTGGTCTCTCTCTTTCACTCTGTATTATAAATTATAAAATCCACTTTAGTTTTTAGTTTATATAATACTAAATCAATCAAGTCTTATTTTATATTTGATTGATTGAGATTAAGATAAATTAAAAGCTTACCAGTATACTCACCCTGGCCGCTTCCTGTTCCCCTGCTCTGTCTGTCGACTGTGATGTCACTCTGATGTCGCTTTTCGATTTTTCCTCTGCTCTTCTCCCGCCTTGCTCTCTTTCTCTCTCTCTCTCATCTCCGACTGTCCTTCTGACCCGATTTTAAAGCTCTGCACCCGCCGTGCTCTCTTTCATTCAAACGTACGAATTAGGAGCAGGAGTAGGCCACTCGGTCCTTCCAGCCTGCTGCGCCATTCGATAAATTCATGTCTGAACTGATTACTCCACATTTCCACCTATCCCTAATAATCTACCATCCCCTTGCTTATCAATAATCTACAATAATCTATCCACCTCTGCCTTAACAATATTCAAAAACTCTGCTTCCACAGTCTTTTGAGGAAGAGAATTCCAAAGACCCACGACCCTCTGAGAGAAATAATTTCTCCTCACCTCTGTCTTAAATGGGCGACCCCCATATTTTTAAACAGTGACCCCTAGTTCTAGATTCTCCCACAAGGGGAAACATCCTTTCCATATCCACCCTGTTAAGACCCCTCAGGATCTTATATGTTTCAATCAAGTCACCGCTTACTCTTCTAAATTCCAGTGGATACAAGCCTAGCCTGTCCAATCTTTCCTTGTAAGACAGCCCGCCCAGTCCAGGCATTAGTCTAGTAAACCTTCTCTGCACTGCCTCCAATGCATTCACATCCTTCCTTAAATAAGGAGACCAATACTGTACACAGTACTCCAGATGTGGTCTCACCAATGCCCTGTATAGCTGAAGCATAACCTCCCTACTTTTGTATTCAATTCCCCTCACGATAAACAATAAAATTCTATTAGCTTTCCTAATTACTTGCTGTACCTGCAAACTAACCTTTTGCAATTCATGCACTAGGGACACCCAGATCCCTCTGCATCTCAGAGCTCTGCAATCTCTCACCATTTAGATAAGATGCTTTTTAAAATTCTTCCTGCTAAAGTGGACAAATTCACACTTACTGACATTATACTCCATTTGCCAGGTCTTTGCCCACTCACTTAACCTATCTATATTCCTTTGTAGCCCCCTATGTCCTCTTCACAAGTTACTTTCCTACCTATCTTTGTGTCATTGGCAAATTTAGCAACCATATCTTCGGTCCCTTTATCTAAGTTATTTATACAAATTGTAAAAAGTTGAGGCCGCAGCACTGATCCCTGTGGCACACCACTTGTTACATCTTGCCAACCAGAAAATGACCCATTAGGCTGACTCTCTATTTCCTGTTAGCTAGCCAGTCTTCTATCCGTGCCAATATGTTACCCCCTATACCATGAACTTTTATTTTCTGCAATAACCATAGATGTGGCACCTGATCAAATGCTTTTTGGAAATCTAAGTACAATACATCCACCGGCTCCCCTTTATCCACAGCACATGCAACTCCCTCAAAGAACTCCAATAAATTGGTTAAACATGATTTCCCTTTCACAAAACCATGTTGACTCTGCCTGATTACCTTGAATTTTTCTAAATTCCTTGCTATATCATCTTTAATAATAGCTTCTTACATTTTCCCTAAGACAGATGTAAAGCTAACTGGCCTGTAGTTTCCTACTTTCTGTCTCCCTCCTTTTTTGTATAAAGGAGTTACATTGACTGTTTTACAATCTAATGGAACCTTACCAGAATCTAGGGAATTTGGAAAATTAAAAGCTAGCGCATCAACTATCTCACTAGCCACTTGTCAGCCCGCAGCTCCAACAATTTGTTCAGTCCCACTTCCCTGCTGATTGTAATTTTCGTGAGTTCCTCCCTCCCTTCCATTTCCTGACTTACAGCTAATACTGGGATGTTACTTTTATCCTCAATAGTGAAGACCAATGTAAAATATCAGGTCAATTCATCTGCCATCTCCTTATTATCCATTATTAATTCCCCAGACTCACTTTTTCTAGGACCAACGCTCACTTTGTTAACTCTTTTCTTTTTTAAATATCTATAGAAACTCTTACTATCTGTCTTTATATTTCTAGCTAGCTTTCTCTCGTACTCTAATTTTATCTTCCTTATCAATCTTTTAGTCATTCTTTTCTGTTTTTTATATTCTGTCCAATCTTCTGACCTGCCTCTCAGCTTTGCGAAATTATAAATTTGCGATTTTTCCAAATTTGCAGATGACACAAAACTGGGTGGGAGGCTGATTTGTGAGGAGGATGCAGAGAGGCTTCAGGGTGATTTGGACAAGTTGAGTGAGTGGGCTAATGCATGGCAGATGCAGTATAATGTGGATAAATGTGAGGTTATCCACTTTGGTAGCAAAAACAGGAAGGCAGATTATTATCTGAACGGCTATAAACTGAGATAGGGGATATGCAGTGAGACCTGGGTGTTCTCGTACACCAGTCGCTGAAGGTAAGCATGCAGGTGCAACAAGCGGTAAAAAGAGCAAATGGTATGTTGGCCTTCATAGCAAGAGGATTCGAGTACAGGAGCAGGGATGTCTTGCTGCAATTATACAGGGCCTTGGTGAGGCCACACCTGGAATATTGTGTGCAGTTTTGGTCTACTTATCTGAGGAAGGATGTTCTTGCTATAGAGGGAGTGCAGTGAAGGTTTACCAGACTGATTCCTGGGATGGCGGGACTGGCGTATGAGAAGAGATTGAGTCGGTTAGGATTATATTCGCTGGCGTTCAGAAGAGTGAGGGGGGATCTCACAGAAATCTATAAAATTCCTTCAGGACTTGACAGGGTAGATGCAGGAAGGATGTTCCCGATGATCAGCCATGTTTTCAAGAAGGAGTTATATACAGCTCTTGGGGCGAAAGGGATCGAAGGATATGGGGGGGAAAGCGGGAACAGATTACTGAGTTGGATGATCAGCCAAGATCATAATGAACAGGCTCAAAGGGCCAAATGGCCTACTCCTGCTCCTATGTTCTATGTTTCTATAAGCTTTTCTTTAAGTTTGACACTATCTTTAACTGTTTTAGTTAACCACGGATGGCGGGTCCCACCCTTGGAATTTTTCTTTCTCGTTGAAATGTATTTATTCTCTGTATTCTGAAATATCCCCTTAAATGTCTGCCATTGCATCTCTTTTGACCTATCCCTTAACCTGATTTTCCAGTTCACGGCAGCTAGCTCTGCTTTCATGCCCTCATAATTGCCCTTATTTAAGTTTAAAATACTAATTTTGGACCCACTCTTCTCTCCCTCCAACTGAATGTAAAATTCAATCATATTATGATCGCTGCTACCTAGGGGCGCCTTAACTATGAGGTCATGAATTAATCCTATCTCATTGCACAATACCAGGTCTATTATAGCCTGCTCTCTGGTTGGCTCCAGAACGTATTGTTCCAAGAAATTGTCCCGAAAACATTCTATGTACTCCTCATCTAGGCTACCTCTGCCCATCTGATTTTTCCAGTCTATATGTAGGTTAAAATCCCCCATAATTATCGTTGTACCTTTCTGACAAGCTCCCATTATTTTTTCTTTTATACCATGTCCGACAGTGTGGTTAATGTAAGATGGCCTGTACACTACTCCCACAAATGATTTCTTGCCTTTATGATTTCTCATCTCTACCCAAACTGCTTCTACATCTTGGCCTCCTGAACTTAGGTCATCCCTCTCTATTGCTCTCATACCATCATTAATTAACAGAGCCACCCCTCCACCTTTTCCTAGCTTCCTGTCCTTCCTAAATGCCATGTACCCTTCAATAGTCAGGTCCCAATCTATGTCGTCCTGCAGTCATGTCTCTGTAATGGCTATCAAATCATACTTATTTATTTCTATTTGTGCTCTCAGTTCATCTGTTTTGTTTAAAATACTACGTGCATTCAGATGCAGAGCCTTTAGTTTTGCCCTTTTATTATTTTTGTAACCTCTAGCCTTACCTGTTGATTTACTCTTAGATTTGTACGCTCTGTCCCTTCCTGTCACAGTCTATTATTTCCCATATTAATACCTTTCTCTCTTGCCTTGTCTCTACTCCTTGATTTACCATATCTTCCCAAATTTGATCCCTTACCCCCACTATTCAGTTTAAATCCCTCTCTATTTCCCTAGTTATGCAGCTCACTAGAACACCAGTCCCAGCACGGTTCAGGTGTAGACAGTCCCAATGGTACAACCACCACTTTCCCCAGTACTGGTGCCAGTGCCCCATGAACCGGAACGCACTGCTACCACATCAGTCTTTGAGCCACGCATTCATTTCTCTAATCTTATTTGTCCTTTGCCAATTTGCACGTGGCTCAGGTAATAATCCAGAGATTATTATCTTTGAGATTCTCCTTCTTAATTAGTGCCTAGTTCCTCATACTGACTATGCAGAACCTCTTTCCTTGTCCTGCCTATGTCGTTGGTACCTACATGGACTACGATGACTGATCCTCCCCCTCCCACTGTAGGTTTCTCTCCAGCCCTGAGCAGATTTCCCAAACCCTTGCATGGGGCAGGCAACACAGCCATCTGGACTCTCGCACTTTGCTGCAGAGAACAGTGTCAATCCCCCTAACTATACTGTCCCCTACTACCACTACATTCCTTTTTTCTTCCTCCACTTGAATGGCTTCCTGTACCATGGTGCCTTGGTCAGGTTGCTCATCCACCCTGCAGCCCCCACTCTCATCCAAACAAGCTGAAAGAACCTCAAATCTGCTGGACAATCGCAAAAGCTGAGGCTCCTGCACTCCTGTCCTTTGGGTCCCCTTACCTGCCTCAGCTGCAGCCACACTCTCCTGTCCCAGACCACTGACCAAATCAGAAGACCTAAGTGGTGTGACCACATCCTGGTACAAAATGTCCAGGTAAGTTACCCCCTCCCTGATGTGTCGCAGTGTCTGCAGCTCGGCGACTCTGAGCTGAAGCTTCTTTAGCCACAAACACATACTGCAGACATGTTTGCCCTGGATCTCACTGGCATCCAGGAGCTCCCACATGGTGCAGCTGTGACACATCACCTGTCCTGCCATCCTTAATGTGTTTTAATTAACTACTTAATTATTTTATTCAATTATTTATTTTCCTTTTTTATATATATTTTATTAAGCTTACCACTAGTTCCTTTACCATTTTAAACGTTAGGATTACAATGGACCTTAATCACTTACCAGATACCCAACAGGTAGCTTTTTCCCAAACCAATCACCTACCTGCTTGCCTGTGATGTTTGATGCTATGTTTGATTTAAATTAAATTAAATTAATAGCTTATCTGTATACTCACCCCAGTGGCTCTCTCTGTTGATTGTAACCTCACTCTGATGTCACTTTTCGATTTTTTTCCCTGCTCTGCTCCCACCATGCTTCTCTCTCTCTCTCTCTCGCTCTATCTCCGGTCTCCGACTCTGGGATTTTGGTGCACTTTCTAAACCTCCGGTTCCACCGTGCTCTCCTTTTCTCTGTCTCTCTCTCTCTGGTCCTGTGTTTAGGACACTCCACTGCCTGACTGTCATTACAACTGCTTATGTCTGAGGGGTGCTGACTTGGTTGGCTTCTCGGGCAATACTACCCTTACTCTCAATGATGATCTCCAAGCATCCTGTTTCTGAGCAGGAACATGTGTACATGCCCTGCTCGCCCTCCGTTTGAGTCCCGCAGACGGTAATAGCTTTAATATCGCCATACAGTACCCAATCAGACCTTCCTCCTAGTTTTCCCTTTTCATATTCCCACTCTAAAGTCACTAGTTTTGACCTGGGCCGAGGGCACACAATACAGAACCATGCTCCAAGTTCCACTTCTACTCCCGTCATGTCCATGGGTATCACTAATCCATACTGTTTCGAAATCATGAGGTTCAAGTTTAACCTCGCAGCAGGACTAATCCTAACTTCTTCCCACTTTGTACCCTTAATGTGACCTCCCGTCCATGTCATTTCAGGTTCCCCTGCTGCTGTGGTTTCGTTACTCCCCATTTACCCCTTGCTTTGGCTATCTTAGCACCTTCACCTAACAGACCTCCCCTCCCACCCTTTAGCAACCTTTAACCAAAACAAGCCTCCTTTCCAATGTGGCCTGGTTTCAAAACATTGCATTCCTTTGCCCACTTCTAGCATCAAGACACAATGTCGTTTAGGATTGGTGTCATTCCACACCGCAGTTCCTTCAGCCATCCAACAATGATCCATAAGCTCAAGGTCCCAGGTAGGGGTGGATCCGATTCCAGATTACAAGAGGCGAAAGACTCGGTCCTGAGGGTTTGGTTCCCCTTCTGCATCCCAAGCCAAAATCGTAAACACTAATAATATATTCCACATGATCTGCAAAAGAAAAATACACACAAACAAAATGCTCTGTGAGCAGACCTGATCACAGGCACAGGATTAGTAGATATATACAAAATCTGATTGTTTCTTCGCCTGTCTTTTCCTGCTACTTCTCCTACGTGAGGAAGGGGATGGCCCAGATCGTCTTTGTCATGACCATCCCCATTGTGGTGGTCGTGACTCCCCCATATCCTCCCCTTCTTGTCTCTCCTCCTTTACCATCTGTTGAGGTTCAGCTGCTTCTGCATTTACCCTGTCACTGTCACCATCATCATCCTCACCCTCCTGTTGTGGGATTTGTAGGGGTTCCTCACAATCCCACAATATTGACATGATGTGATCCGCCATACACAGAACAGTTTCTTGTCAGTGAGGTGTCTTATTTTTGGACGTTGCTAGCTTCATCTGGTTAATGTGGAATCACTTAACCCATTTGGGCAACTGCACTGCATATACCATGGGGCTAGCATTGTCGACTATTCTGGAGGGTCCTCTGTACAGGGGTTCAAACACACCCACCCTTGCGTAGTTTCGCACCATTACCTGATTACCGATGCTCCATTCCTGCAGTTTGATTGGAGCCAACTGCAGCCTGTTTCTTTGATGGGATTTGCCAATATTGTTCCCAAAGATCTTTCACAAACTTATCTTTGATAATCTCTTGGATTTGTCGCTCGGAAAGGGTGGGGAACAGCAGATGTGTAGGTGTACGCATGGGTCGCCCAGTTACCAACTCGTGGGGTGAACACCCCGTTCCCTTTGATTTGGTGCTCCTTATTCCCATCAGGACCAAAGGACGCACCTCATCCCATTTCCTTTCCTGTTCATTTCACTCCTTCTGAAGGGCTGCCTTTAACATCTGATTCATCATTTCCACTATCCCTGAAGATTGTGGGTTGTGTTCCACATGCCATTTCCCTCTATGCCCAACAACTTCAGACTAGCCTGCACCACCTACCCTGTGAAGTCTTGATCCGATTCTACGGCTTTAGGGAGTCCCCATCTAGAGAACACTTCTCTCATTAAGGTTTATGCTGTCCATAGTACAATAGCTCACTTGCATGGAAATGCCTCTATCAGCTTGGTAAAATTATCTACCAGAACCAGGCAGAATTTATTCCCCTTCTTGGAGGTTGGGAGTGGCCTATAAAATCTATCTGAATGCACTGCCAAGGCCCATCAATACATCGAGTGTGTCCAGTAGAGACCTTCCTTCTGTGTGGGTCTGGATTGTTTGCAGCACAGACTAAACAACCTTTACAGTAATCCTCCACATCTCCCCGCATATGGGGCCACCATCCTACCCTATTAATCCATTCCACTGTGATCTCAGGCCCTGGATGTCCTGCCCCAGGACCTCTGTGCACGAACTGCATCACTTCCTGTCTGTACTCTTAAGGCGCTCGTACTACAGTACAGGACGCACCCATATCCACTAAATATTTCCCGGTCTGCCCTTCCACCTCAACGTCTACACACGGTCGCCCCTACTCGTCGTACCTGAGTGAACACATGTACTCGGGCTGGGCGCTGTCCCATCAGCATTGATTCCCCTCCCCACCCGAGCTAAAGGGAGTTTCCCCTGCAAGGCTTCTAGTTCCTTAACTCGCTTTGTTAGGCCCTCTGCCTCCTTCTGGTAGTCAGGGGCACTAGGACCTGTTGGTGCCTGTCCAGTGCTTCCCTACTCCCTTAGATGCTATTTACACTCTTGTTTAAGTGTCCCTTTCCTCCACAATTGTAACACTCCACAGCTCCTTGCCCTTTGGGCTTTCCTTTCTGACGCCATGTCTTAGGGGCTGCCTTCTTTATATCACACACTTTCCCTTTGGGCCTGCAGCCTTTTCCACATGCCTTCTCTCAAATCAGAGTGTCATCTTTCTCAAGCCTCCCGCTTCCATTTTTTAAAAATTCATTCATGGGATGTGGGTGTCACTGGCTATACCAGCATTTATTGCCCATCCATAATTGCCCTTGAGAAGGTGGTGGTGAGCTGCCTTCTTGAACCACTGCAGTCCATGAGGGGTAGGTACACCCACAGTGCTGTTAGGAAGGGAGTTCCAGGATTTTGACCCAGTGACAGTGAAGGAACGGTGATATAGTTTCAAGTCAGGATGGTGTATGACTTGGAGGGGAACTTGCAGGTGGTGGTGTTCCCAAGCATTTGCTGCTCTTATCCTTCTAGTTGGTAGAGGTCGCGGGTTTGGAAGGTGCTGCCTAAGGAGCCTTGGTGCGTTGCTGCAGTGCATCTTGTAGATGGTACACACAGCTGCCACTGTGCGTCAGTGGTGGAGGGAGTGAATGTTTGTAGAATATTGTTTGCTGCCTTTGGGTCAAAGTCCTCGAAGGCAGATTGTAAATATGGTAATGAATGGGCAGTTAGCATCTGCAGCCAGTGGTTTAATGCTGCTCGGTGGAGCTGCGCTCAGCTCTGTTCCGGACTTCCGTGAGTCCCATTATATGCTGACCACAAACTCTCAGCATAAACATCCGGGCTTTCAGTGGGTCCCTGTTACATTGCCTCCATCAACTTAAAAGGATCTCCCCTTCCTAAACCCATAGCTGTTATCACTCTCCCTTTTATTGTTTCCCATGCCCCTTTCCCATCTTTCCTTCGGCTGGGAGTGAACAAAGATGTTAGCTCCCAAGGTAAAGAGTAACAGTTTGTTTTTCTCTTCCTCATCTAGGTCATGCATTCCTACCATCTGATCTATTTCCAAGTGGCCGTATGGATCTTTACCTATTTCTAGCTTTGACATGTCAGCTGCCATTTTCCGCAGCGCTTCAGCTATGTACGGGATCACAAACTCACGGTCCAGTGCCCAGTGGGCCTCCTGGTCGTTAGCTGGAGGAAGAAACCTCCATTGTCTCACAGGGGCCGTGGGCGGCGGGCGACCTAATGGCCGTCCGTCGTCCTGCCCGTCCGGTACTGGCAGGTCATCCTCATCGATACTGGAATCCTCCTCCTCCTCTACTACAGCAATCTTTACCTCTCAGACGTTCATCGCACATACAACACCCCTGTGCACCTGCAATTTCTCTCTCAGTCTCTCTGTCTCACACCGGCGCACACTGTGATCTGCTTTCATGCCTTTCTCTTCGTTATGCTGTTGATACCTAACATGGTACAGCTTTCAGGTCCTCAGCTTCTTGTTCTGCTCTGTCTGCCCGACGGCACTGCTCTGCTTCAAGTGTAGTCCACTCATCACACTGGCACTGACTGTTAACGCACTGACTGTTAACACACTGACGCTGACTGTTAACACACTGGTACTGATTATTAACATACTGGTTCTGACTGTTAACACACTGGCGCTCACTGTTAACACACTGGTACAGATTGTTAACACACTGGTGCTGACTGTTAACACACTGGCGCTGACTATTAACACACTGGTACTGATTGTTAACACACTGGTTCTGATTGTTAACACACTGGCGCTCACTGTTAACACACTGGTACTGGTTGTTAACACACTGGTTCTGACTGTTAACACACTGACGCTCACTGTTAACACACTGGCACTGATTGTTAACACACTGGCGCTCACTGTTAACCCATTGGTACTGATTGTTAACACACTGGCGCTGACTGTTAACACACTGGTACTGATTGTTAACACACTGGTGCTGACTGTTAACACACTGGCGCTGACTGCTAACACACTGGCGCTGACTGCTAACACACTGGCGCTCACTGTGAACCCACTGGTACTGATTGTTAACACACTGGCGCTGACTGTTAACACACTGGTACTGATTGTTAACACACTGGCGCTCACTGTTAACCCACTGGTACTGATTGTTAACACACTGGCGCTGACTGTTAACACATTGGTTCTGATTGTTAACACACTGGCGCTAACTGTTAACACACTGGTTCTGACTGTTAACACAGTGGTTCTGACTGTTAACACACTGGTTCTGACCGTTAACACACTGGTTCTGACTGTTAACACACTGGTTCTGACTGTTAACACACTGGTTCTGATTGTTAACACACTGGCGCTGACTGTTAACACACTGGTACTGTTTGTTAACACACTGGTTCTGACTATTAACACACTGGTTCTGATTGTTAACACACTGGCGCTGACTGTTAACACACTGGTTCTGACTATTAATACACTGGTTCTGACCGTTAACACACTGGTTCTGACTGTTAACACACTAGTTCTGATTGTTAACACACTGGTTCTGACTGTCAACACACTGGCGCTGACTATTAACACACTGGTTCTGATTGTTAACACACTGGCGCTGACAGTTAACACACTGGCGCTGACTGTTAACACACAGGTACTGATTGTTAACACACTGGAGCTGACTGTTAACACACTGGTTCTGACTGTTAACACACTGGTTCTGATTGTTAACACACTGGTGCTGACTGTTAACACATTGGTTCTGATTGTTAACACACTGGCGCTCACTGTTAACACACTGGTACTGATTGTTAACACACTGGCGCTGACTGTTAACACACTGGCCCTCACTGTTAACACACTGGCGCTCAGTGTTAACACACTGGTACTGGTTGTTAACACACTGGTTCTGACTGTTAACACACTGACGCTCACTGTTAACACACTGGTACTGATTGTTAACACACTGGTGCTGACTGTTAACACACTGGCGCTGACTGTTAACACACTGGTTCTGACTGTTAACACACTGGTTCTGATTGTTAACACACTGGCGCTGACTGTTAACACACTGGTTCTGATTGTTAACACACTGGTTCTGATTGTTAACACACTGGCGCTGACTGTTAACACATTGGTTCTGATTGTTAACACACTGGCGCTCACTGTTAACACACTGGTACAGATTGTTAACACACTGGCGCTGACTATTAACATACTGGTACTGATTGTTAACACACTGGTTCTGATTGTTAACACACTGGCGCTGACTGTTAACACACTGGTGCTCACTGTTAACACACTGGCGCTCACTGTTAACACACTAGTACTGGTTGTTAACACACTGGTTCTGACTGTTAACACACTGATGCTCATTGTTAACACACTGTTACTGATTGTTAACACACTGGTGCTGACTGTTAACACACTGGCGCTCACTTTTAACCCACTGGTACTGATTGTTAACACACTCGCGCTGACTGTTAACACACTGGTACTGATTGTTAACACACTGGCGCTGACTGTTAACACACTGGTACTGTTTGTTAACACACTGGTTCTGATTGTTAACACACTGGCGCTGACTGTTAACACACTGGTTCTGACTATTAACACACTGGTTCTGACCATTAACACACTGGTTCTGACTGTTAACACACTGGTTCTGATTGTTAACACACTGGTTCTGACTGTCAACACACTGGCGCTGACTGTTAACACACTGGTTCTGATTGTTAACACACTGGCGCTGGCTGTTAACACACTGGCGCTGACTGTTAACACACTGGTATTGATTGTTAACACACTGGCGCTGACTGTTAACACACTGGTTCTGACTGTTAACACACTGGTTCTGATTGTTAACACACTGGTGCTGACTGTTAACACATTGGTTCTGATTGTTAACACACTGGCGCTCACTGTTAACACACTGGTACTGATTGTTAACACAGTGGCGCTGACTGTTAACACACTGGCCCTCACTGTTAACACACTGGCGCTCAGTGTTAACACACTGGTACTGGTTGTTAACACACTGGTTCTGACTGTTAACACACTGACGCTCACTGTTAACACACTGGTACTGATTGTTAACACACTGGTGCTGACTGTTAACACACTGGCGCTGACTGTTAACACACTGGTTCTGACTGTTAACACACTGGTTCTGATTGTTAACACACTGGCGCTGACTGTTAACACACTGGTTCTGATTGTTAACACACTGGTTCTGATTGTTAACACACTGGCGCTGACTGTTAACACATTGGTTCTGATTGTTAACACACTGGCGCTCACTGTAAACACACTGGTACAGATTGTTAACACACTGGCGCTGACTATTAACATACTGGTACTGATTGTTAACACACTGGTTCTGATTGTTAACACACTGGCGCTGACTGTTAACACACTGGTGCTCACTGTTAACACACTGGTGCTCACTGTTAACACACTGGTACTGGTTGTTAATACACTGGTGCTGGCTGTTAACACACCGGCGCTGACTGTTAACACATTGGCGCTCACTTTTAACCCACTGGTACTGATTGTTAACACACTCGCGCTGACTGTAAACACACTGGTACTGATTGTTAACACACTGGTTCTGACTGTTAACACACTGGCGCTGACTGTTAACACACTGGTACTGAATGTTAACACACTGGTGCTGACTGTTAACACACTGGCGCTGACTGTTAACACACTGGCGCTCACTGTTAACCCACTGGTACTGATTGTTAACACACTGGTGCTGACTGTTAACACACTGGTACTGATTGTTAACACACTGGTTCTGACTGTTAACACACTGGTACTGATTGTTAACACACTGGTACTGACTGTTAACACACTGGCGCTGACTGTTAACACACTGGCGTTGACTGTTAACACACTGGTTCTGACTGTTAACACACTGGTTCTGATTAGAACATAGAACATAGAAAAATACAGCACAGAACAGGCCCTTCGGCCCACGATGTTGTGCCGATCCTTTGTCCTCTGTCAAGGACAATTTAATCTATACCCCATCATTCTCCTTTATCCATATACCTATCTAAAAGCCGTTTGAAAGTCCCTAAAGTTTCTGACTCAACAACTTCCCCAGGCAAGGCATTCCATGCCCCGACCACTCTCTGGGTAAAGAACCTTCCCCTGACATCCCCCTTATATCTCCCACCCTTCACCTTAAATTTATGACCCCTTGTAACGCTTTGCTCCACCCGGGGAAAAAGTTTCTGACTGTCTACCCTATCTATTCCCCTGATCATCTTATAAACCTCTATCATGTCACCCCTCATCCTTCTCCGTTCTAATGAGAAGAGGCCTAGAATGTTCAGCCTTTCCTCGTAAGACTTATTCTCCATTCTAGGCAACATCCTGGTAAATCTCCTCTGCACCCTCTCCAAGGCTTCCACATCCTTCCTAAAATGAGGCGACCAGAACTGCACACAGTACTCCAAATGAGGCCTTACCAAGGTCCTGTACAGCTGCATCATCACCTCACGGCTCTTAAATTCAATCCCTCTGCTAATGAACGCTAACACCCCATATGCCTTCTTCACAGCCCTATCCACTTGAGTTGCAACTTTCAACGATTTATGCACATAGACCCCAAGGTCTCTCTGCTCCTCCACATGCCCAAGAACCCTACCGTTAACCCAGTATTTTGCATTCGTGTTTGTCCTTCCAAAATGGACGACCTCACACTTTTCAGGGTTAAACTCCATCTGCCACTTTTCAGCCCAGCACTGCAACCTATCCAAGTCCCTTTGCAGACGACAATAGCCCTCCTCGGTATCCACAACTCCACCAACCTTTGTATCATCTGCAAATTTACTGACCCACCCTTCGACTTCCTCATCCAAGTCGTTAATAAAAATCACAAACAGGAGAGGACCCAGAACTGATCCCTGTGGCACGCCACTGGTAACTGGGCTCCAGGCTGAGTATTTACCATCTAAGACCACTCTCTGCCTTCTATCAGTTAGCCAATTCTTAATCCAACTGGCCACATTCCCCACTATCCCATGCCTCCTGACTTTCTCCATAAGTCTACCATGGGGGACCTTATCAAATGCCTTACTAAAATCCATGTACACCACATCCACTGGTTTACCCTCATCCACTTGCTTGGTCACCTGCTCAAAGAATTCAATCAGGCTTGTGAGGCAAGACCTACCCCTCACAAAACCGTGCTGACTGTCCCGAATCAAGCAGTGTCTTTCCAGATGCTCAGAAATCCTATCCCTCAGCACCTTTTCCATCAACTTGCCTACCACCGAAGTAAGACTAACTGGCCTGTAATTCCCAGGGTTGTTCCTATTCCCTTTCTTGAACAGGGGCACAACATTTGCCACCCTCCAATCACCTGGTACCACCCCCGTCAACAGAGAAGATGAAAAGATCATTGCCAGTGGCTCTGCAATTTCATCCCTTGCTTCCCATAACATCCTTGGATATACCCCGTCAGGCCCGGGAGACTTGTCTATCTTCAAGTTATTCAAAAACCCCAACACATCTTCCCTCCTAACGAGCACTTCCTCGAGCTTACCAGTCTGTTTCACACCGTCCTCTTCAGTAATACACCCCTTCTCATTCGTAAATACCGAAGAGAAGTACTCATTCAAAACCTCACTTATCTCTTCCGGCTCAACACACAGTCTCCCGCTATTGTCCTTGACCGGACCTACGGTCCCCCTAGTCATCCTCATATTTCTGACATACGCGTAAAAGGCCTTGGGGTTTTCTTTTATCCTACCCGCCAAGCATTTTTCATGCCCTCTCTTAGCTCTCCTAATCCCTTTCTTCAGATCCTTCCTGGCCATCTTGTATCCCTCCAGAGCTATGCCTGTGCCCTTTTTCCTCAACCTTATATACGCATCCTTCTTCTTCCTAACAAGACTCTCAACCTCTCTTGTCAACCACGGTTCCCTCACATGACCATCCCTTCCCTGTCTGACAGGGACATGCTTATCAATGGCCCCTACTATCTGCTCCTTGAAAAAGTTCCACATTTCGACCGTGCCCTTCCCTGCCAGCATATGCTCCCAACTTATGCTCCTCAGTTCCTGCCTGACAGCATCATATCTACCCTTCCCCCAATTGTAAACCTTGCCCTGTTGCACATACCTATCCCTCTCCATTACCACAGTGAATGCTACAGAATTGTGATCACTATCTCCAAAGTGCTCGCCCACCAACAGCTCTATCACTTGCCCTGGTTCATTACCTAGTACCAAATCCAATATTGCCTCCCCTCTGGTCGGGCAGTCTACATACTGAGTCAGAAAAGCTTCCTGGACATACTGCACAAACACTACCCCATCCAAACTATTCGATCTAAAGAGTTGCCAATCAATATTTGGGAAGTTGAAATCCCCCATAATTACTACCCTGTGACTTCTGCTCCTTTCCAAAATCTGTTTCCCAATCTGCTCTTCCACCTCCCTGCTGCTATTGGGGGGCCGATAGAAAACTCCCATCAAGGTGACTGCTCCTTTCCTGTTCCTGACCTCAACCCACAGTGCCTCAGTCGGCAGATCCTCCTCGAAAATTCTTTCAGCAGTTGTTACACTATTTCTAACTAACAATGCCACCCCCCCACCTCTTTTACCACCATTCCTAATCTTATGAAAACATCTATAACCAGGTACCTCCAAGAACCATTCCTCCCCCTCACCTATCCACGTTTCAGTGATGGCAACAACATCGTAGTCCCAAGTGCCCATCCACGCCTTCAATTCACTCACCTTATTCCTGATGCTTCTTGCGTTGAAGTATACGCACTTTAACCCTTCTCCGTGCCCATCTGTCCTCTGCGACAGTGCGACCTTCCCCAATACCTCACTACACTCTTTGTCTTTCTGAGTGGACCCACTGGTCCCTGGACTACAAGTCCGGTTCCCATCCCCCTCCCAAACTAGTTTAAACCCTCCCGAACAGTACTAACAAACCTCCCTCCCAGGATATTGGTGCCCCTCTGGTTCAGATGCAGCCCGTCCTGTTTGAACAGGTCCCATCTTCCCCAGAATGCAGTCCAATTATCCAAGAACTGGAAGCCCTCTCTCCTACACCATTCCTGCAGCCACGTGTTCAGCTGTGCTCTCTCCCTATTCCTAGCCTCACTATCACGTGGCGCCGGCAACAAACCAGAGATAACAACTCTGTCCGTCCGAGCTTTCAGCTTCCAGCCTAACTCCCTAAACTCACTTCTAACATCTGTGCCACCCTTCCTTCCTACGTCGTTGGTGCCAATGTGCACCACGACCTCTGGCTGCTCCCCCTCCCCTTTAAGGATCCTGAAGACGCGATCACAAACATCACGGACCCTGGCACCAGGTAGGCAACAAACCATCCGTGCGTCTCGCTTGCGCCCACAGAACCGCCTGTCGGTACTCCTCACCATCGAGTCCCCGATGACTAGTGCTCTCCCATTCTCCCTCCTTCCCTTCTGAGCCACAGTGCAGGACCCCGTGCCAGAGGCCCGTTCACTGCAGCCTGCCCCCGATAGGCCGTCCCCCCCAACAGTATCTAAAACTGTATACTTGTTGCTGAGGGGAACGACCACAGGAGATCCCTGCACTGACCTCTTCCCACCTCTAACTGTTACCCAGCTGCCTTGGTTTTGTGGAGTAACGACATCCCTGTAGCTTCTATCTATCACCCCCTCAGCTTCCCGAATGATCCTCAGTTCATCCAGCTCCAGCTCCAGTTCCCTAACACGGTCTGATAGGAGCTGGAGACGGATGCACTTCCAGCAGGTGAAGTTGGCAGGGTCACCGGAGGTTCCCCTCACCTCGAACATACTGCAGGAGGAGCACTGCACTCCCCTGGCTGCCATTTCTTTTACTCAATTACCCCTTAATTAAGTACAAATATAGATATTAACAAAAACAGTGAAATAGCTTACCTGTTCAGTCCTTTTTGGCTAGAGGAGGAGGGTAAAAAGGGTCTTATTATTAGGTTAGAGGAGGAGGATGGGTGGGAGACACTACATGTGTAGTGTCTCGGGTTAACTCTGCTCCTGGTGCCTTCACTTACCCACCGAAGAGTCGCTACCTTCTCCTGCTGCTTCGCCGGGAAATGAGGCCGAGTCCACGGAGCTCCGCACCTTTAAAGAAAATACCTACCCAGGAGTCCTTGCTGCCGTCCAGCTTCCGGTTCCTCCCGCGCCAAAAGTAACTTGAACACAAGGAAAACAGTAAGTACAACTTTCAAAACACAGCTCCTGGTGCCTTCACTTACCCACCGAAGAGTCGCTACCTTCTCCTGCTGCTTCGCCGGGAAATGATTGTTCACACACTGGTTCTGATTGTTAACACACTGGCGCTGAATGTTAACACACTGGTTCTGACTGTTAACACACTGGTTCTGATTGTTAACACACTGGTTCTGACTGTTAATACACTGGTTCTGATTGTTAACACACTGGTTCTGACCGTTACCACACTGGTTTTGATCGTTAACACACTGGTTCTGACTGTCAACACACTGGCGCTGACTTTTAACACACTGGTTCTGATTGTTAACACACTGGCGCTGACTGTTAACACACTGGCGCTGACTGTTAACACACTGGTATTGATTGTTAACACACTGGCGCTGACTGTTAACACACTGGTTCTGACTGTTAACACACTGGTTCTGATTGTTAACACACTAGTGCTGACTGTTAACAAATTGGTTCTGATTGTTAACACACTGGCGCTCACTGTTAACACACTGGTACTGATTGTTAACACACTGGCGCTGACTGTTAACACACTGGCCCTCACTGTTAACACACTGGCGTTCAGTGTTAACACACTGGTACTGGTTGTTAACACACTGGTTCTGACTGTTAACACACTGACGCTCACTGTTAACACACTGGTACTGATTGTTAACACACTGGTGCTGACTGTTAACACACTGGCGCTGACTGTTAACACACTGGTTCTGACTGTTAACACACTGGTTCTGATTGTTAACACACTGGCGCTGACTGTTAACACACTGGTTCTGATTGTTAACACACTGGTTCTGATTGTTAACACACTGGCGCTGACTGTTAACACATTGGTTCTGATTGTTAACACACTGGCGCTCACTGTAAACACACTGGTACTGATTGTTAACACACTGGCGCTGACTATTAACATACTGGTACTGATTGTTAACACACTGGTTCTGATTGTTAACACACTGGCGCTGACTGTTAACACACTGGTGCTCACTGTTAACACACTGGTGCTCACTGTTAACACACTGGTACTGGTTGTTAATACACTGTTGCTGACTGTTAACACACTGGCGCTGACTGTTAACACACTTGCGCTCACTTTTAACCCACTGGTACTGATTGTTAACACACTCGCGCTGACTGTTAACACACTGGTACTGATTGTTAACACACTGGTTCTGACTGTTAACACACTGGCGCTGACTGTTAACACACTGGTACTGAATGTTAACACACTGGTGCTGACTGTTAACACACTGGCGCTGACTGTTAACACACTGGCGCTCACTGTTAACCCACTGGTACTGATTGTTAACACACTGGTGCTGACTGTTAACACACTGGTACTGATTGTTAACACACTGGTTCTGACTGTTAACACACTGGTACTGATTGTTAACACACTGGTACTGACTGTTAACACACTGGCGCTGACTGTTAACACACTGGCGTTGACTGTTAACACACTGGTTCTGACTGTTAACACACTGGTTCTGATTGTTCACACACTGGTTCTGATTGTTAACACACTGGTACTGGTTGTTAACACACTGGTTCTGACTGTTAACACACTGACGCTCATTGTTAACACACTGTTACTGATTGTTAACACACTGGTGCTGACTGTTAACACACTGGCGCTGACTGTTAACACACTGGAGCTCACTTTTAACCCACAGGTACTGATTGTTAACACACTCGCGCTGACTGTTAACACACTGGTACTGATTGTTAACACACTGGCGCTGACTGTTAACACACTGGTACTGTTTGTTAACACACTGGTTCTGATTGTTAACACACTGGCGCAGACTGTTAACACACTGGTTCTGACTATTAACACACTGGTTCTGACTGTTAACACACTGGTTCTGACTGTTAACACACTGGTTCTGATTGTTAACACACTGGTTCTGACTGTCAACACACTGGCGCTGACTTTTAACACACTGGCGCTGACTGTTAACACACTGGTATTGATTGTTAACACACTGGCGCTGACTGTTAACACACTGGTTCTGACTGTTAACACACTGGTTCTGATTGTTAACACACTGGTGCTGACTGTTAACACATTGGTTCTGATTGTTAACACACTGGCGCTCACTGTTAACACACTGGTACTGATTGTTAACACACTGGCGCTGACTGTTAACACACTGGCCCTCACTGTTAACACACTGGCGCTCAGTGTTAACACACTGGTACTGGTTGTTAACACACTGGTTCTGACTGTTAACACACTGACGCTCACTGTTAACACACTGGTACTGATTGTTAACACACTGGTGCTGACTGTTAACACACTGGCGCTCACTGTTAACACACTGGTTCTGACTGTTAACACACTGGTTCTGATTGTTAACACACTGGCGCTGACTGTTAACACACTGGTTCTGATTGTTAACACACTGGTTCTGATTGTTAACACACTGGCGCTGACTGTTAACACATTGGTTCTGATTGTTAACACACTGGCGCTCACTGTAAACACACTGGTACAGATTGTTAACACACTGGCGCTGACTATTAACATACTGGTACTGATTGTTAACACACTGGTTCTGATTGTTAACACACTGGCGCTGACTGTTAACACACTGGTGCTCACTGTTAACACACTGGTGCTCACTGTTAACACACTGGTACTGGTTGTTAATACACTGGTGCTGGCTGTTAACACACTGGCGCTGACTGTTAACACACTGGCGCTCACTTTTAACCCACTGGTACTGATTGTTAACACACTCGCACTGACTGTAAACACACTGGTACTGATTGTTAACACACTGGTTCTGACTGTTAACACACTGGCGCTGACTGTTAACACACTGGTACTGAATGTTAACACACTGGTGCTGACTGTTAACACACTGGCGCTGACTGTTAACACACTGGCGCTCACTGTTAACCCACTGGTACTGATTGTTAACACACTGGTGCTGACTGTTAAAACACTGGTACTGATTGTTAACACACTGGTTCTGACTGTTAACACACTGGTACTGATTGTTAACACACTGGTACTGACTGTTAACACACTGGCGATGACTGTTAACACACTGGCGTTGACTGTTAACACACTGGTTCTGACTGTTAACACACTGGTTCTGATTGTTCACACACTGGTTCTGATTGTTAACACACTGGCGCTGAATGTTAACACACTGGTTCTGACTGTTAACACACTGGTTCTGATTGTTAACACACTGGTTCTGACTGTTAACACACTGGTTCTGATTGTTAACACACTGGGTCTGACCGTTACCACACTGGTTCTGATCGTTAACACACTGGTTCTGACTGTCAACACACTGGCACTGACTGTTAACACACTGGTTCTGATTGTTAACACACTGGCGCTGACTGTTAACACACTGGCGCTGACTGTTAACACACTGGTATTGATTGTTAACACACTGGCGCTGACTGTTAACACACTGGTTCTGACTGTTAACACACTGGTTCTGATTGTTAACACACTGGTGCTGACTGTTAACACATTGGTTCTGATTGTTAACACACTGGCGCTCACTGTTAACACACTGGTACTGATTGTTAACACACTGGCGCTGACTGTTAACACACTGGCCCTCACTGTTAACACACTGGCGTTCAGTGTTAACACACTGGTACTGGTTGTTAACACACTGGTTCTGACTGTTAACACACTGACGCTCACTGTTAACACACTGGTACTGATTGTTAACACACTGGTGCTGACTGTTAACACACTGGTACTGACTGTTAACACACTGGTTCTGACTGTTAACACACTGGTTCTGATTGTTAACACACTGGCGCTGACTGTTAACACACTGCTTCTGATTGTTAACGCACTGGTTCTGATTGTTAACACACTGGCGCTGACTGTTAACACATTGGTTCTGATTGTTAACACACTGGCGCTCACTGTAAACACACTGGTACAGATTGTTAACACACTGGCGCTGACTATTAACATACTGGTACTGATTGTTGACACACTGGTTCTGATTGTTAACACACTGGCGCTGACTGTTAACACACTGGTGCTCACTGTTAACACACTGGTGCTCACTGTTAACACACTGGTACTGGTTGTTAATACACTGGTGCTGACTGTTAACACACTGGCGCTGACTGTTAACACACTGGCGCTCACTTTTAACCCACTGGTACTGATTGTTAACACACTCGCGCTGACTGTTAACACACTGGTACTGATTGTTAACACACTGGTTCTGACTGTTAACACACTGGCGCTGACTGTTAACACACTGGTACTGAATGTTAACACACTGGTGCTGACTGTTAACACACTGGCGCTGACTGTTAACACACTGGCGCTGACTGTTAACACACTGGCGTTGACTGTTAACACACTGGTTCTGACTGTTAACACACTGGTTCTGACTGTTAACACACTGGTTCTGACCGTTACCACACTGGTTCTGATCGTTAACACACTGGTTCTGACTGTTAACACACTGGCGCTGACTGTTAACACACTGGTACTGTTTGTTAACACACTGGTTCTGACTATTAACACACTGGTTCTGATTGTTAACACACTGGCGCTGACCGTTAACACACTGGTTCTGACTATTAACACACTGGTTCTGACCGTTAACACACTGGTTCTGACTGTTAACACACTGGTTCTGATTGTTAACACACTGGTTCTGACTGTCAACTCACTGGCGCTGACTGTTAACACACTGGTTCTGATTGTTAACACACTGGCGTTGACTGTTAACACACTGGCGCTGACTGTTAACACACTGGTTCTGATTGTTAACACACTGGTTCTGATTGTTAACACACTGGCGCTGACTGTTAACACACTGGTTCTGATTGTTAACCCACTGGTTCTGATTGTTAACACACTGGCGCTGACTGTTAACACATTGGTTCTGAAGTTAACACACTGGCGCTCACTGTTAACACACTGGTACAGATTGTTAACACACTGGCGCTGACTATTAACATACTGGTACTGATTGTTAACACACTGGTTCTGATTGTTAACACACTGGCGCTGACTGTTAACACACTGGTGCTCACTGTTAACACACTGGCGCTCACTGTTAACACACTGGTACTGGTTGTTAACACACTGGTTCTGACTGTTAACACACTGACGCTCATTGTTAACACACTGTTACTGATTGTTAACACACTGGTGCTGACTGTTAACACACTGGCGCTGACTGTTAACACACTGGCGCTCACGTTTAACCCACTGGTACTGATTGTTAACACACTCGCGCTGACTGTTAACACACTGGTACTGATTGTTAACACACTGGCGCTGACTGTTAACACACTGGTACTGTTTGTTAACACACTGGTTCTGACTATTAACACACTGGTTCTGATTGTTAACACACTGGCGCTGACTGTTAACACACTGGTTCTGACTATTAACACACTGGTTCTGATTGTTAACACACTCGCGCTGACTGTAAACACACTGGTACTGATTGTTAACACACTGGTTCTGACTGTTAACACACTGGCGCTGACTGTTAACACACTGGTACTGAATGTTAACACACTGGTGCTGACTGTTAACACACTGGCGCTGACTGTTAACACACTGGCGCTCACTGTTAACCCACTGGTACTGATTGTTAACACACTGGTGCTGACTGTTAACACACTGGTACTGATTGTTAACACACTGGTTCTGACTGTTAACACACTGGTACTGATTGTTAACACACTGGCACTGACTGTTAACACACTGGCGCTGACTGTTAACACACTGGCGTTGACTGTTAACACACTGGTTCTGACTGTTAACACACTGGTTCTGATTGTTCACACACTGGTTCTGATTGTTCACACACTGGTTCTGATTGTTAACACACTGGCGCTGACTTTTAACACACTGGTTCTGACTGTTAACACACTGGTTCTGATTGTTCACACACTGGTTCTGATTGTTAACACACTGGCGCTGACTTTTAACACACTGGCGCTGACTGTTAACACACTGGTACTGAATGTTAACACACTGGTGCTGACTGTTAACACACTGGCGCTGACTGTTAACACACTGGCGCTGACTGTTAACACACTGGCGCTGACTGTTAACACACTGGCGTTGACTGTTAACACACTGGTTCTGACTGTTAACACACTGGTTCTGACTGTTAACACACTGGTTCTGACCGTTACCACACTGGTTCTGATCGTTAACACACTGGTTCTGACTGTTAACACACTGGCGCTGACTGTTAACACACTGGTACTGTTTGTTAACACACTGGTTCTGACTATTAACACACTGGTTCTGATTGTTAACACACTGGCGCTGACCGTTAACACACTGGTTCTGACTATTAACACACTGGTTCTGACCGTTAACACACTGGTTCTGACTGTTAACACACTGGTTCTGATTGTTAACACACTGGTTCTGACTGTCAACTCACTGGCGCTGACTGTTAACACACTGGTTCTGATTGTTAACACACTGGTGCTGACTGTTAACACACTGGCGCTGACTGTTAACACACTGGTTCTGATTGTTAACACACTGGTTCTGATTGTTAACACACTGGCGCTGACTGTTAACACACTGGTTCTGATTGTTAACCCACTGGTTCTGATTGTTAACACACTGGCGCTGACTGTTAACACATTGGTTCTGAAGTTAACACACTGGCGCTCACTGTTAACACACTGGTACAGATTGTTAACACACTGGCGCTGACTATTAACATACTGGTACTGATTGTTAACACACTGGTTCTGATTGTTAACACACTGGCGCTGACTGTTAACACACTGGTGCTCACTGTTAACACACTGGCGCTCACTGTTAACACACTGGTACTGGTTGTTAACACACTGGTTCTGACTGTTAACACACTGACGCTCATTGTTAACACACTGTTACTGATTGTTAACACACTGGTGCTGACTGTTAACACACTGGCGCTGACTGTTAACACACTGGCGCTCACGTTTAACCCACTGGTACTGATTGTTAACACACTCGCGCTGACTGTTAACACACTGGTACTGATTGTTAACACACTGGCGCTGACTGTTAACACACTGGTACTGTTTGTTAACACACTGGTTCTGACTATTAACACACTGGTTCTGATTGTTAACACACTGGCGCTGACTGTTAACACACTGGTTCTGACTATTAACACACTGGTTCTGATTGTTAACACACTCGCGCTGACTGTAAACACACTGGTACTGATTGTTAACACACTGGTTCTGACTGTTAACACACTGGCGCTGACTGTTAACACACTGGTACTGAATGTTAACACACTGGTGCTGACTGTTAACACACTGGCGCTGACTGTTAACACACTGGCGCTCACTGTTAACCCACTGGTACTGATTGTTAACACACTGGTGCTGACTGTTAACACACTGGTACTGATTGTTAACACACTGGTTCTGACTGTTAACACACTGGTACTGATTGTTAACACACTGGCACTGACTGTTAACACACTGGCGCTGACTGTTAACACACTGGCGTTGACTGTTAACACACTGGTTCTGACTGTTAACACACTGGTTCTGATTGTTCACACACTGGTTCTGATTGTTCACACACTGGTTCTGATTGTTAACACACTGGCGCTGACTTTTAACACACTGGTTCTGACTGTTAACACACTGGTTCTGATTGTTAACACACTGGCGCTGACTGTTAACACACTGGCGCTGACTGTTAACACACTGGTATTGATTGTTAACACACTGGCGCTGACTGTTAACACACTGGTTCTGATTGTTAACACACTGGCGCTCACTGTTAACACACTGGTACTGATTGTTAACACACTGGCGCTGACTGTTAACACACTGGCCCTCACTGTTAACACACTGGTACTGATTGTTAACACACTGGTGCTGACTGTTAACACACTGGTTCTGATTGTTAACACACTGGTACTGACTGTTAACTCACTGACGCTCACTGTTAACACACTGGTACTGATTGTTAACACACTGGTGCTGACTGTTAACACACTGGCGCTGACTGTTAACACACTGGTTCTGACTGTTAACACACTGGTTCTGATTGTTAACACACTGGCGCTGACTGTTAACACACTGGTTCTGATTGTTAACACACTGGTTCTGATTGTTAACACACTGGCGCTGACTGTTAACACATTGGTTCTTATTGTTAACACACTGGCGCTCACTGTAAACACACTGGTACAGATTGTTAACACACTGGCGCTGACTATTAACATACTGGTACTGATTGTTAACACACTGGTTCTGATTGTTAACACACTGGCGCTGACTGTTAACACACTGGTGCTCATGGTTAACACACTGGTGCTCACTGTTAACACACTGGTACTGGTTGTTAATACACTGGTGCTGACTGTTAACACACCGGCGCTGACTGTTAACACACTGGCGCTCACTTTTAACCCACTGGTACTGATTGTTAACACACTCGCGCTGACTGTTAACACACTGGTACTGATTGTTAACACACTGGTTCTGACTGTTAACACACTGGCGCTGACTGTTAACACACTGGTACTGAATGTTAACACACTGGTGCTGACTGTTAACACACTGGCGCTGACTGTTAACACACTGGCGCTCACTGTTAACCCACTGGTACTGATTGTTAACACACTGGTGCTGACTGTTAACACACTGGTACTGATTGTTAACACACTGGTTCTGACTGTTAACACACTGGTACTGATTGTTAACACACTGGTACTGACTGTTAACACACTGGAGCTGACTGTTAACACACTGGCGTTGACTGTTAACACACTGGTTCTGACTGTTAACACACTGGTTCTGATTGTTCACACACTGGTTCTGATTGTTAACACACTGGCGCTGACTGTTAACACACTGGTTCTGACTGTTAACACACTGGTTCTGACTGTTAACACACTGGTTCTGACTGTTAACACACTGGTTCTGATTGTTAACACACTGGTTCTGACCATTACCACACTGGTTCTGATCGTTAACACACTGGTTCTGACTGTTAACACACTGGCGCTGACTGTTAACACACTGGTACTGTTTGTTAACACACTGGTTCTGACTGTCAACTCACTGGCGCTGACTGTTAACACACTGGTTCTGATTGTTAACACACTGGTGCTGACTGTTAACACACTGGCGCTGACTGTTAACACACTGGTTCTGATTGTTAACACACTGGTTCTGATTGTTAACACACTGGCGCTGACTGTTAACACACTGGTTCTGATTGTTAACACACTGGTTCTGATTGTTAACACACTGGCGCTGACTGTTAACACATTGGTTCTGAAGTTAACACACTGGCGCTCACTGTTAACACACTGGTACAGATTGTTAACACACTGGCGCTGACTATTAACATACTGGTACTGATTGTTAACACACTGGTTCTGATTGTTAACACACTGGCGCTGACTGTTAACACACTGGTGCTCACTGTTAACACACTGGCGCTCACTGTTAACACACTGGTACTGGTTGTTAACACACTGGTTCTGACTGTTAACACACTGACGCTCATTGTTAACACACTGTTACTGATTGTTAACACACTGGTGCTGACTGTTAACACACTGGCGCTGACTGTTAACACCCTGGCGCTCACTTTTAACCCACTGGTACTGATTGTTAACACACTCGCGCTGACTGTTAACACACTGGTACTGATTGTTAATACACTGGCGCTGACTGTTAACACACTGGTACTGTTTGTTAACACACTGGTTCTGACTATGAACACACTGGTTCTGATTGTTAACACACTGGCGCTGACTGTTAACACACTGGTTCTGACTATTAACACACTGGTTCTGACCATTAACACACTGGTTCTGACTGTTAACACACTGGTTCTGACTGTCAACACACTGGCGCTGACTGTTAACACACTGGTTCTGACCATTAACACATTGGTTCTGATTGTTAACACACTGGTTCTGACTGTCAACACACTGGCGCTGACTGTTAACACACTGGCGCTGACTGTTAACACACTGGCGCTGACTGTTAACACACTGGTATTGATTGTTAACACACTGGCGCTGACTGTTAACACACTGGTTCTGACTGTTAACACACTGGTTCTGATTGTTAACACACTGGTGCTGACTCTAACACATTGGTTCTGATTGTTAACACACTGGCGCTCACTGTTAACACACTGGCCCTCACTGTTAACACACTGGCACTCAGTGTTAACACACTGGTACTGGTTGTTAACACACTGGTTCTGACTGTTAACACACTGACGCTCACTGTTAACACACTGGTTCTGACTGTTAACACACTGACGCTCACTGTTAACACACTGGTACTGATTGTTAACACACTGGTGCTGACTGTTAACACACTGGCGCTGACTGTTAATACACTGGTTCTGACTGTTAACACACTGGTTCTGATTGTTAACACACTGGCGCTGACTGTTAACACACTGGTTCTGATTGTTAACACACTGGTTCTGATTGTTAACACACTGGCGCTGACTGTGAACACATTGGTTCTGATTGTTAACTCACTGGCGCTGACTGTTAACACACTGGTGCTCACTGTTAACACACTGGCGCTCACTGTTAACACACTGGTACAGGTTGTTTACACACTGGTTCTGACTGTTAACACACTGACGCTCATTGTTAACACACTGTTACTGATTGTTAACACACTGGTGCTGACTGTTAACACACTGGCGCTGACTGTTAACACACCTGCGCTCACTTTTAACCCACTGGTACTGATTGTTAACACACTCGCGCTGACTGTTTACACACTGGTACTGATTGTTAACACACTGGTTCTGACTGTTAACACACTGGCGCTGACTGTTAACACACTGGTACTGAATGTTAACACACTGGTGCTGACTGTTAACAGACTGGCGCTGACTGTTAACACACTGGCGCTCACTGTTAACCCACTGGTACTGATTGTTAACACACTGGTGCTGACTGTTAACACACTGGTACTGATTGTTAACACACTGGTTCTGACTGTTAACACACTGGTACTGATTGTTAACACACTGGTACTGACTGTTAACACACTGGCGCTGACTGTTAACACACTGGTACTGATTGTTAACACACTGGCGCTCACTGTTAACCCACTGGTACTGATTGTTAACACACTGGCGCTGACTGTGAACACATTGGTTCTGATTGTTAACACACTGGCGCTAACTGTTAACACACTGGTTCTGACTGTTTTCACAGTGGTTCTGACTGTTAACACACTGGTTCTGACCGTTACCACACTGGTTCTGATTGTTAACACACTGGTTCTGACTGTTAACACACTGGTTCTGATTGTTAACACACTGGCACTGACTGTTAACACACTGGTACTGATTGTTAACACACTGGTTCTGACTGTTAACACACTGGTTCTGATTGTTAACACACTGGCGCTGACTGTTAACACACTGGTTCTGACTATTAACACACTGGTTCTGACCGTTAACACACTGGTTCTGACTGTTAACACACTGGTTCTGATTGTTAACACACTGGTTCTGACTGTCAACACACTGGTTCTGATTGTTAACACACTGGCGCTGACTGTTAACACACTGGCGCTGACTCTTAACACACTGGTACTGATTGTTAACACACTGGCGTTGACTGTTAACACACTGGTTCTGACTGTTAACACACTGGTTCTGATTGTTAACACACTGGTTCTGATTGTTAACACACTGGCGCTGACTGTTAACACACTGGTTCTGACTGTTAACACACTGGTTCTGATTGTTAACACACTGGTTCTGACTGTTAACACACTGGTTCTGATTGTTAACACACTGGTTCTGACCGTTAACACACTGGTTGTGATTGTTAACACACTGGTTCTGACTGTTAACACAATGGCGCTGACTGTTAACACACTGGTACTGTTTGTTAACACACTGGTTCTGACTATTAACACACTGGTTCTGATTGTTAACACACTGGCGCTGACTGTTAACACACTGGTTCTGACTATTAACACACTGGTTCTGACCGTTAACACACTGGTTCTGACTGTTAACACACTGGTTCTGATTGTTAACACACTGGTTCTGACTGTCAACACACTGGCGCTGACTGTTAACACACTGGTTCTGATTGTTAACACACTGGCGCTGACTGTTAACACACTGGCGCTGACTGTTAACACACTGGTACTGATTGTTAACACACTGGAGCTGACTGTTAACACACTGGTTCTGACTGTTAACACACTGGTTCTGATTGTTAACACACTGGTGCTGACTGTTAACACATTGGTTCTGATTGTTAACACACTGGCGCTCACTGTTAACACACTGATACTGATTGTTAACACACTGGCGCTGACTGTTAACACACTGTCCCTCACTGTTAACACACTGGTACAGATTGTTAACACACTGGCGCTGACTATTAACATAATGGTACTGATTGTTAACACACTGGTTCTGACTGTTAACACACTGACGCTCACTGTTAACACACTGGTACTGATTGTTAACACACTGGTGCTGACTGTTAACACACTGGCGCTGACTGTTAATACACTGGTTCTGACTGTTAACACACTGGTTCTGATTGTTAACACACTGGCGCTGACTGTTAACACACTGGTTCTGATTGTTAACACACTGGTTCTGATTGTTAACACACTGGCGCTGACTGTGAACACATTGGTTCTGATTGTTAACACACTGGCGCTCACTGTTAACACACTGGTACAGATTGTTAACACACTGGCGCTGACTATTAACATAATGGTACTGATTGTTAACACACTGGTTCTGATTGTTAACACACTGGCGCTGACTGTTAACACACTGGTGCTCACTGTTAACACACTGGCGCTCACTGTTAATACACTGGTACTGGTTGTTAACACACTGGTTCTGACTGTTAACACACTGACGCTCATTGTTAACACACTGTTACTGATTGTTAACAAACTGGTGCTGACTGTAAACACACTGGCGCTGACTGTTAACACACTGGCGCTGACTGTTAACACACTGGTACTGATTGTTAACACACTGGCGCTGACTGTTAACACACTGGTACTGTTTGTTAACACACTGGTTCTGACTATTAACACACTGGTTCTGATTGTTAACACACTGGCGCTGACTGTTAACACACTGGTTCTGACTATTAACACACTGGTTCTGACAATTAACACACTGGTTCTGACTGTTAACACACTGGTTCTGATTGTTAACACACTGGTTCTGACTGTCAACACACTGGCGCTGACTGTTAACACACTGGTTCTGATTGTTAACACACTGGCGCTGACTGTTAACACACTGGCGCTGACTGTTAACACACTGGTTCTGACTGTTAACACACTGGTTCTGATTGTTAACACACTGGTGCTGACTGTTAACACATTGGTTCTGTTTGTTAACACACTGGTGCTCACTGTTAACACACTGGTACTGGTTGTTAACACACTGGCGCTGACTGTTAACACACTGGCCCTCACTGTTAACACACTGGCGCTCAGTGTTAACACACTGGTACTGGTTGTTAACACACTGGTTCTGACTATTAACACACTGGTTCTGATTGTTAACACACTGGCGCTGACTGTTAACACACTGGTTCTGACTATTAACACACTGGTTCTGACCGTTAACACACTGGTTCTGACTGTTAACACACTGGTTCTGATTGTTAACACACTGGTTCTGACTGTCAACACACTGGCGCTGACTGTTAACACACTGGTTCTGATTGTTAACACACTGGCGCTGACTGTTAACACACTGGCGCTGACTGTTAACACACTGGTACTGATTGTTAACACACTGGAGCTGACTGTTAACACACTGGTTCTGACTGTTAACACACTGGTTCTGATTGTTAACACACTGGTGCTGACTGTTAACACATTGGTTCTGATTGTTAACACACTGGCGCTCACTGTTAACACACTGATACTGATTGTTAACACACTGGCGCTGACTGTTAACACACTGTCCCTCACTGTTAACACACTGGTACAGATTGTTAACACACTGGCGCTGACTATTAACATAATGGTACTGATTGTTAACACACTGGTTCTGACTGTTAACACACTGACGCTCACTGTTAACACACTGGTACTGATTGTTAACACACTGGTGCTGACTGTTAACACACTGGCGCTGACTGTTAATACACTGGTTCTGACTGTTAACACACTGGTTCTGATTGTTAACACACTGGCGCTGACTGTTAACACACTGGTTCTGATTGTTAACACACTGGTTCTGATTGTTAACACACTGGCGCTGACTGTGAACACATTGGTTCTGATTGTTAACACACTGGCGCTCACTGTTAACACACTGGTACAGATTGTTAACACACTGGCGCTGACTATTAACATAATGGTACTGATTGTTAACACACTGGTTCTGATTGTTAACACACTGGCGCTGACTGTTAACACACTGGTGCTCACTGTTAACACACTGGCGCTCACTGTTAATACACTGGTACTGGTTGTTAACACACTGGTTCTGACTGTTAACACACTGACGCTCATTGTTAACACACTGTTACTGATTGTTAACAAACTGGTGCTGACTGTAAACACACTGGCGCTGACTGTTAACACACTGGCGCTCACTTTTAACCCACTGGTACTGATTGTTAACACACTCGCGCTGACTGTTAACACACTGGTACTGATTGTTAACACACTGGCGCTGACTGTTAACACACTGGTACTGTTTGTTAACACACTGGTTCTGACTATTAACACACTGGTTCTGATTGTTAACACACTGGCGCTGACTGTTAACACACTGGTTCTGACTATTAACACACTGGTTCTGACAATTAACACACTGGTTCTGACTGTTAACACACTGGTTCTGATTGTTAACACACTGGTTCTGACTGTCAACACACTGGCGCTGACTGTTAACACACTGGTTCTGATTGTTAACACACTGGCGCTGACTGTTAACACACTGGCGCTGACTGTTAACACACTGGTTCTGACTGTTAACACACTGGTTCTGATTGTTAACACACTGGTGCTGACTGTTAACACATTGGTTCTGTTTGTTAACACACTGGTGCTCACTGTTAACACACTGGTACTGGTTGTTAACACACTGGCGCTGACTGTTAACACACTGGCCCTCACTGTTAACACACTGGCGCTCAGTGTTAACACACTGGTACTGGTTGTTAACACACTGGTTCTGACTGTTAACACACTGACGCTCACTGTTAACACACTGGTACTGATTGTTAACACACTGGTGCTGACTGTTAACACACTGGCGCTGACTGTTAACACACTGGTTCTGACTGTTAACACACTGGTTCTGATTGTTAACACACTGGCGCTGACTGTTAACACACTGGTTCTGATTGTTAACACACTGGTTCTGATTGTTAACACACTGGCGCTGACTGTTAACACATTGGTTCTGATTGTTAACACACTGGCGCTCACTGTTAACACACTGGTACAGATTGTTAACACACTGGCGCTGACTGTTAACACACTGGTACTGTTTGTTAACACACTGGTTCTGACTAGTAACACACTGGTTCTGATTGTTAACACACTGGCGCTGACTGTTAACACACTGGTTCTGACTATTAACACACTGGTTCTGACCATTAACACACTGGTTCTGACTGTTAACACACTGGTTCTGATTGTTAACACACTGGTTCTGACTGTCAACACACTGGCGCTGACTGTTAACACACTGGTTCTGATTGTTAACACACTGGCGCTGACTGTTAACACATTGGTTCTGATTGTTAACACACTGTCGCTCACTGTTAACACACTGGTACAGATTGTTAACACACTGGCGCTGACTATTAACATACTGGTACTGATTGTTAACACACTGGTTCTGATTGTTAACACACTGGCGCTGACTGTTAACACACTGGTGCTCACTGTTAACACACTGGCGCTCACTGTTAACACACTGGTACTGGTTGTTAACAAATTGGTTCTGACTGTTAACACACTGACCCTCATTGTTAACACACTGTTACTGATTGTTAACACACTGGTGCTGACTGTTAACACACTGGCGCTGACTGTTAACACACTGGCGCTGACTGCTAACACACTGGCGCTCACTGTTAACCCACTGGTACTGATTGTTAACACACTGGCGCTGACTGTTAACACACTGGTCCTGATTGTTAACACACTGGCGCTGACTGTTAACACATTGGTTCTGATTGTAAACACACTGGCGCTAACTGTTAACACACTGGTTCTGACTGTTAACACAGTGGTTCTGACTGTTAACACACTGGTACTGATTGTTAACACACTGGTTCTGACTGTTAACACACTGGCGCTGACTGTTAACACACTGGTACTGAATGTTAACACACTGGTGCTGACTGTTAACACACTGGCGCTGACTATTAACACACTGGCGCTCACTCTTAGCCCACTGGTACTGATTGTTAACACACTGGTGCTGATTGTTAACACACTGGTACTGATTGTTAACACACTGGTTCTGACTGTTAACACACTGGTACTGATTGTTAACACACTGGTACTGACTGTTAACACACTGGCGCTGACTGTTAACACACTGGTACTGTTTGTTAACACACTGGCGCTCACTGTTAACCCACTGGTACTGATTTTTAACACACTGGCGCTGACTGTTAACACATTGGTTCTGATTGTTAACACACTGGCGCTAACTGTTAACACACTGGTTCTGACTGTTTTCACAGTGGTTCTGACTGTTGACACACTGGTTCTGACCGTTACCACACTGGTTCTGATTGTTAACACATTGGTTCTGACTTTTAACACACTGGTTCTGATTGTCAACACACTGGCGCTGACTGTTAACACACTGGTACTGATTGTTAACACACCGGTTCTGACTGTTAACACACTGGTTCTGATTGTTAACACACTGGCGCTGACTGTTAACACACTAGTTCTGACTATTAACACACTGGTTCTGACCATTAACACACTTGTTCTGACTGTTAACACACTGGTTCTAATTGTTAACACACTGGTTCTGACTGTCAACACACTGGTTCTGATTGTTAACACACTGGTGCTGACTGTTAACACACTGGCGCTGACTGTTAACACACTGGTACTGATTGTTAACACACTGGCGTTGACTGTTAACACACTGGTTCTGACTGTTACCACACTGATTGTGATTGTTAACACACTGGTTCTGATTGTTAACACACTGGCGCTGACTGTTAACACACTGGTTTTGACTGTTAACACACTGGTTCTGATTGTTAACACACTGGTTCTGACTGTTAACACACTGGTTCTGATTGTTAACACACTGGTTCTGATTGTTAACACACTGGCGCCGACTGTTAACACATTGGTTCTGATTGTTAACACACTGGCGCTCACTGTTAACACACTGGTACAGATTGTTAACACACTGGCGCTGACTATTAACACACTGATACTGATTGTTAACACACTGGTTCTGATTGTTAACACATTGGCGCTGACTGTTAACACACTGGCGCTGACTGTTAACACACTGACGCTGACTGTTAACACACTGGTACTGATTGTTAACACACTGGTACTGATTATTAACACACTGGCGCTGACTGTTAACACACTGGCGCTCACTGTTAACCCACTGGTACTGATTGTTAACACACTGGTGCTGACTGTTAACACACTGGTACTGAGTGTTAACACACTGGTTCTGACTGTTAACACACTGGTACTGATTGTTAACACACTGGTACTGACTGTTAACACACTGGCGCTGACTGTTAACACACTGGTACTGATTGTTAACACACTGGCGCTCACTGTTAACCCACTGGTACTGATTGTTAACACACTGGCGCTGACTGTTAACACACTGGTTCTGACTGTTTTCACAGTGGTTCTGACTGTTAACACACTGGTTCTGACCGTTACCACACTGGTTCTGATTGTTAACACACTGGTTCTGACTGTTAACACACTGGTTCTGATTGTTAACACAATGGCACTGACTGTTAACACACTGGTACTGATTGTTAACACAATGGTTCTGACTGTTAACACACTGGTTCTGATTGTTAACACACTGGCGCTGACTGTTAACACACTGGTTCTGACTATTAACACACTGGTTCTGACCGTTAACACACTGGTTCTGACTGTTAACACACTGGTTCTGATTGTTAACACACTGGTTCTGACTGTCAACACACTGGTTCTGATTGTTAACACACTGGCGCTGACTGTTAACACACTGGCGCTGACTCTTAACACACTGGTACTGATTGTTAACACACTGGCGTTGACTGTTAACACACTGGTTCTGACTGTTAACACACTGGTTCTAATTGTTAACACACTGGTTCTGATTGTTAACACACTGGCGCTGACTGTTAACACACTGGTTCTGACTGTTAACACACTGGTTCTGACTGTTAACACACTGGTTCTGACTGTTAACACACTGGTTCAGATTGTTAACACACTGGTTCTGACCGTTACCACACTGGTTCTGATTGTTAACACACTGGTTCTGACTGTTAACACACTGGCGCTGACTGTTAACACACTGGTACTGTTTGTTAACACACTGGTTCTGACTATTAACACACTGGTTCTGATTGTTAACACACTGGCGCTGACTGTTAACACACAGGTTCTGACTATTAACACACTGGTTCTGACCGTTAACACACTGGTTCTGACTGTTAACACACTGGTTCTGATTGTTAACACACTGGTTCTGACTGTCAACACACTGGCGCTGACTGTTAACACACTGGTTCTGATTGTTAACACACTGGCGCTGACTGTTAACACACTGGCGCTGACTGTTAACACACTGGTACTGATTGTTAACACACTGGAGCTGACTGTTAACACACTGGTTCTGACTGTTAACACACTGGTTCTGATTGTTAACACACTGGTGCTGACTGTTAACACATTGGTTCTGATTGTTAACACACTGGCGCTCACTGTTAACACACTGGTACTGATTGTTCACACACTGGCGCTGACTGTTAACACACTGTCCCTCACTGTTAACACACTGGTACAGATTGTTAACACACTGGCGCTGACTATTAACATAATGGTACTGATTGTTAACACACTGGTTCTGACTGTTAACACACTGACGCTCACTGTTAACACACTGGTACTGATTGTTAACACACTGGTGCTGACTGTTAACACACTGGCGCTGACTGTTAACACACTGGTTCTGACTGTTAACACACTGGTTCTGATTGTTAACACACTGGCGCTGACTGTTAACACACTGGTTCTGATTGTTAACACACTGGTTCTGATTGGTAACACACTGGCGCTGACTGTTAACACATTGGTTCTGATTGTTAACACACTGGCGCTCACTGTTAACACACTGGTACAGATTGTTAACACACTGGCGCTGACTATTAACATAATGGTACTGATTGTTAACACACTGGTTCTGATTGTTAACACACTGGTACTGATTGTTAACACACTGGTGCTGACTGTTAACACACTGGCGCTGACTGTTAACACACTGGTTCTGAATGTTAACACACTGGTTCTGATTGTTAACACACTGGTTCTGACTGTCAACACACTGGTTCTGATTGTTAACACACTGGCGCTGACTGTTAACACACTGGCGCTGACTCTTAACACACTGGTACTGATTGTTAACACACTGGCGTTGACTGTTAACACACTGGTTCTGACTGTTAACACACTGGTTCTAATTGTTAACACACTGGTTCTGATTGTTAACACACTGGCGCTGACTGTTAACACACTGGTTCTGACTGTTAACACACTGGTTCTGATTGTTAACACACTGGTTCTGACTGTTAACACACTGGTTCAGATTGTTAACACACTGGTTCTGACCGTTACCACACTGGTTCTGATTGTTAACACACTGGTTCTGACTGTTAACACACTGGCGCTGACTGTTAACACACTGGTACTGTTTGTTAACACACTGGTTCTGACTATTAACACACTGGTTCTGATTGTTAACACACTGGCGCTGACTGTTAACACACAGGTTCTGACTATTAACACACTGGTTCTGACCGTTAACACACTGGTTCTGACTGTTAACACACTGGTTCTGATTGTTAACACACTGGTTCTGACTGTCAACACACTGGCGCTGACTGTTAACACACTGGTTCTGATTGTTAACACACTGGCGCTGACTGTTAACACACTGGCGCTGACTGTTAACACACTGGTACTGATTGTTAACACACTGGAGCTGACTGTTAACACACTGGTTCTGACTGTTAACACACTGGTTCTGATTGTTAACACACTGGTGCTGACGGTTAACACATTGGTTCTGATTGTTAACACACTGGCGCTCACTGTTAACACACTGGTACTGATTGTTCACACACTGGCGCTGACTGTTAACACACTGTCCCTCACTGTTAACACACTGGTACAGATTGTTAACACACTGGCGCTGACTATTAACATAATGGTACTGATTGTTAACACACTGGTTCTGACTGTTAACACACTGACGCTCACTGTTAACACACTGGTACTGATTGTTAACACACTGGTGCTGACTGTTAACACACTGGCGCTGACTGTTAACACACTGGTTCTGACTGTTAACACACTGGTTCTGATTTTTAACACACTGGCGCTGACTGTTAACACACTGGTTCTGATTGTTAACACACTGGTTCTGATTGTTAACACACTGGCGCTGACTGTTAACACATTGGTTCTGATTGTTAACACACTGGCGCTCACTGTTAACACACTGGTACAGATTCTTAACACACTGGCGCTGACTATTAACATAATGGTATTGATTGTTAACACACTGGTTCTGATTGTTAACACACTGGTACTGATTGTTAACACACTGGTGCTGACTGTTAACACACTGGCGCTGACTGTTAACACACTGGTTCTGACTGTTAACACACTGGTTCTGATTGTTAACACACTGGCGCTGACTGTTAACACATTGGTTCTGATTGTTAACACACTGGCGCTCACTGTTAACACACTGGTACAGATTGTTAACACACTGGCGCTGACTGTTAACACATTGGTTCTGATTGTTAACACACTGGCGCTCACTGTTAACACACTGGTACAGATTGTTAACACACTGGCGCTGACTGTTAACACACTGGTACTGTTGGTTAACACACTGGTTCTGACTATTAACACACTGGTTCTGATTGTTAACACACTGGCGCTGACTGTTAACACACTGGTTCTGACTATTAACACACTGGTTCTGACCATTAACACACTGGTTCTGACTGTTAACACACTGGTTCTGATTGTTAACACACTGGTTCTGACAGTCAACACACTGGCGCTGACTGTTAACACACTGGTTCTGATTGTTAACACACTGGCGCTGACTGTTAACACACTGGCGCTGACTGTTAACACACTGGTACTGATTGTTAACACACTGGCGCTGACTGTTAACACACTGGTTCTGACTGTTAACACACTGGTTCTGATTGTTAACACACTGGTGCTGACTGTTAACACATTGGTTCTGATTGTTAACACACTGGCGCTCACTGTTAACACACTGGTACTGGTTGTTAACACACTGGCGCTGACTGTTAACACACTGGCCCTCACTGTTAACACACTGGCGCTCAGTGTTAACACACTGGTACTGGTTGTTAACACACTGGTTCTGACTGTTAACACACTGACGCTCACTGTTAACACACTGGTACTGATTGTTAACACACTGGTGCTGACTGTTAACACACTGGCGCTCACTGTTAACACACTGGTTCTGACTGTTAACACACTGGTTCTGATTGTTAACACACTGGCGCTGACTGTTAACACACTGGTTCTGATTGTTAACACACTGGTTCTGATTGTTAACACACTGGCGCTGACTGTTAACACATTGGTTCTGATTGTTAACACACTGGCGCTCACTGTTAACATACTGGTACTGATTGTTAACACACTGGTGCTGACTGTTAACACACTGGTGCTCACTGTTAACACACTGGCGCTCACTGTTAACACACTGGTACTGGTTGTTAACAAATTGGTTCTGACTGTTAACACACTGACCCTCATTGTTAACACACTGTTACTGATTGTTAACACACTGGTGCTGACTGTTAACACACTGGCGCTGACTGTTAACACACTGGCGCTCACTTTTAACCCACTGGTACTGATTGTTAACACACTCGCGCTGACTGTTAACACACTGGTACTGATTGTTAACACACTGGCGCTGACTGTTAACACACTGGTACTGTTTGTTAACACACTGGTTCTGACTATTAACACACTGGTTCTGATTGTTAACACACTGGCGCTGACTGTTAACACACTGGTTCTGACTATTAACACACTGGTTCTGACCATTAACACACTGGTTCTGACTGTTAACACACTGGTTCTGATTGTTAACACACTGGTTCTGACTGTCAACACACTGGCGCTGACTGTTAACACACTGGTTCTGATTGTTAACACACTGGCGCTGACTGTTAACACACTGGCGCTGACTGTTAACACACTGGTATTGATTGTTAACACACTGGCGCTGACTGTTAACACACTGGTTCTGACTGTTAACACACTGGTACTGATTGTTAACACACTGGTTCTGACTTTTAACACACTGGCGCTGACTGTTAACACACTGGTACTGAATGTTAACACACTGGTGCTGACTGTTAACACACTGGCGCTGACTGTTAACACACTGGCGCTCACTGTTAGCCCACTGGTACTGATTGTTAACACACTTTTGCTGACTGTTAACACACTGGTACTGATTGTTAACACACTGGTTCTGACTGTTAACACACTGGTACTGATTGTTAACACACTGGTACTGACTGTTAACACACTGGCGCTCACTGTTAACCCACTGGTACTGATTTTTAACACACTGGCGCTGACTGTTAACACATTGGTTCTGATTATTAACACACTGGCGCTAACTGTTAACACACTGGTTCTGACTGTTAACACAGTGGTTCTAATTGTTAACACACTGGTTCTGACTGTCAACACACTGGTTCTGATTGTTAACACACTGGCGTTGACTGTTAACACACTGGCGCTGACTGTTAACACACTGGTACTGATTGTTAACACACTGGCGTTGACTGTTAACACACTGGTTCTGACTGTTAACACACTGGTTCTGATTGTTAACACACTGGTTCTGATTGTTAACACACTGGCGCTGACTGTTAACACACTGGTTTTGACTGTTAACACACTGGTTCTGATTGTTAACACACTGGTTCTGACTGTTAACACACTGTTTCTGACTGTTAACACACTGGTTCTGATTGTTAACACACTGGCGCCGACTGTTAACACATTGGTTCTGATTGTTAACACACTGGCGCTCACTGTTAACACACTGGTACAGATTGTTAACACACTGGCGCTGACTATTAACACACTGGTACTGATTGTTAACACACTCGTTCTGATTGTTAACACAATGGCGCTGACTGTTAACACACTGGCACTGACTGTTAACACACTGACGCTGACTGTTAACACACTGGTACTGATTGTTAACACACTGGTACTGATTATTAACACACTGGTTCTGACTATTAACACACTGGCGCTCACTGTTAACACACTGGTACAGATTGTTAACACACTGGTGATGACTGTTAACACACTGGCGCTGACTATTAACACTTTGGTTCTGATTGTTAACACACTGGCGCTGACTGTTAACACACTGGCGCTGACTGTTAACACACTGGCGCTGACTGTGAACACACTGGCGCTCACTGTTAACCCAGTGCTACTGATTGTTAACAAATTGGCGCTGACTGTTAACACACTGGTGCTGACTGTTAACACACTGGTGCTGACTGTTAACACACTGGTTCTGACTGTTAACACACTGGTTCTGATTGTTAACACACTGGCGCTGACTGTTAACACACTGGTTCTGATTGTTAACACACTGGTTCTGATTGTTAACACACTGGCGCTGACTGTTAACACATTGGTTCTGATTGTTAACACACTGGCGCTCACTGTTAACACACTGGTACAGATTGTTAACACACTGGCGCTGACTATTAACATAATGGTACTGATTGTTAACACACTGGTTCTGATTGTTAACACACTGGTACTGATTGTTAACACACTGGTGCTGACTGTTAACACACTGGCGCTGACTGTTAACACACTGGTTCTGACTGTTAACACACTGGTTCTGATTGTTAACACACTGGCGCTCACTGTTAACACACTGGTACAGATTGTTAACACACTGGCGCTGACTGTTAACACATTGGTTCTGATTGTTAACACACTGGCGCTCACTGTTAACACACTGGTACAGATTGTTAACACACTGGCGCTGACTGTTAACACACTGGTACTGTTTGTTAACACACTGGTTCTGACTATTAACACACTGGTTCTGATTGTTAACACACTGGCGCTGACTGTTAACACACTGGTTCTGACTATTAACACACTGGTTCTGACCATTAACACACTGGTTCTGACTGTTAACACACTGGTTCTGATTGTTAACACACTGGTTCTGACAGTCAACACACTGGCGCTGACTGTTAACACACTGGTTCTGATTGTTAACACACTGGCGCTGACTGTTAACACACTGGCGCTGACTGTTAACACACTGGTGTTGATTGTTAACACACTGGCGCTGATTGTTAACACACTGGTTCTGACTGTTAACACACTGGTTCTGATTGTTAACACACTGGTGCTGACTGTTAACACATTGGTTCTGATTGTTAACACACTGGCGCTGACTGTTAACACACTGGCCCTCACTGTTAACACACTGGCGCTCAGTGTTAACACACTGGTACTGGTTGTTAACACACTGGTTCTGACTGTTAACACACTGACGCTCACTGTTAACACACTGGTACTGATTGTTAACACACTGGTGCTGACTGTCAACACACTGGCGCTGACTGTTAACACACTGGTTCTGATTGTTAACACACTGGCGCTGACTGTTAACACACTGGCGCTGACTGTTAACACACTGGTACTGATTGTTAACACACTGGAGCTGACTGTTAACACACTGGTTCTGACTGTTAACACACTGGTTCTGATTGTTAACACACTGGTGCTGACTGTTAACACATTGGTTCTGATTGTTAACACACTGGCGCTCACTGTTAACACACTGGTACTGATTGTTCACACACTGGCGCTGACTGTTAACACACTGTCTCTCACTGTTAACACACTGGTACAGATTGTTAACACACTGGCGCTGACTATTAACATAATGGTACTGATTGTTAACACACTGGTTCTGACTGTTAACACACTGACGCTCACTGTTAACACACTGGTACTGATTGTTAACACACTGGTGCTGACTGTTAACACACTGGCGCTGACTGTTAACACACTGGTTCTGACTGTTAACACACTGGTTCTGATTGTTAACACACTGGCGCTGACTGTTAACACACTGGTTCTGATTGTTAACACACTGGTTCTGATTGTTAACACACTGGCGCTGACTGTTAACACATTGGTTCTGATTGTTAACACACTGGCGCTCACTGTTAACACACTGGTACAGATTGTTAACACACTGGCGCTGACTATTAACATAATGGTACTGATTGTTAACACACTGGTTCTGATTGTTAACACACTGGTACTGATTGTTAACACACTGGTGCTGACTGTTAACACACTGGCGCTGACTGTTAACACACTGGTTCTGACTGTTAACACACTGGTTCTGATTGTTAACACACTGGCGCTCACTGTTAACACACTGGTACAGATTGTTAACACACTGGCGCTGACTGTTAACACATTGGTTCTGATTGTTAACACACTGGCGCTCACTGTTAACACACTGGTACAGATTGTTAACACACTGGCGCTGACTGTTAACACACTGGTACTGTTTGTTAACACACTGGTTCTGACTATTAACACACTGGTTCTGATTGTTAACACACTGGCGCTGACTGTTAACACACTGGTTCTGACTATTAACACACTGGTTCTGACCATTAACACACTGGTTCTGACTGTTAACACACTGGTTCTGATTGTTAACACACTGGTTCTGACAGTCAACACACTGGCGCTGACTGTTAACACACTGGTTCTGATTGTTAACACACTGGCGCTGACTGTTAACACACTGGCGCTGACTGTTAACACACTGGTGTTGATTGTTAACACACTGGCGCTGATTGTTAACACACTGGTTCTGACTGTTAACACACTGGTTCTGATTGTTAACACACTGGTGCTGACTGTTAACACATTGGTTCTGATTGTTAACACACTGGCGCTGACTGTTAACACACTGGCCCTCACTGTTAACACACTGGCGCTCAGTGTTAACACACTGGTACTGGTTGTTAACACACTGGTTCTGACTGTTAACACACTGACGCTCACTGTTAACACACTGGTACTGATTGTTAACACACTGGTGCTGACTGTTAACACACTGGCGCTGACTGTTAACACACTGGTTCTGACTGTTAACACACTGGTTCTGATTGTTAACACACTGGCGCTGACTGTTAACACACTGGTTCTGATTGTTAACACACTGGTTCTGATTGTTAACACACTGGCGCTGACTGTTAACACATTGGTTCTGATTGTTAACACACTGGCGCTCACTGTTAACATACTGGTACTGATTGTTAACACACTGGTTCTGATTGTTAACACACTGGCGCTGACTGTTAACACACTGGTGCTCACTGTTAACACACTGGCGCTCACTGTTAACACACTGGTACTGGTTGTTAACAAATTGGTTCTGACTGTTAACACACTGACCCTCATTGTTAACACACTGTTACTGATTGTTAACACACTGGTGCTGACTGTTAACACACTGGCGCTGACCGTTAACACACTGGCGCTCACTTTTAACCCACTGGTACTGATTGTTAACACACTCGCGCTGACTGTTAACACACTGGTACTGATTGTTAACACACTGGCGCTGACTGTTAACACACTGGTACTGTTTGTTAACACACTGGTTCTGACTATTAACACACTGGTTCTGATTGTTAACACACTGGCGCTGACTGTTAACACACTGGTTCTGACTATTAACACACTGGTTCTGACCATTAACACACTGGTTCTGACTGTTAACACACTGGTTCTGATTGTTAACACACTGGTTCTGACTGTCAACACACTGGCGCTGAATGTTAACACACTGGTTCTGATTGTTAACACACTGGCGCTGACTGTTAACACACTGGCGCTGACTGTTAACACACTGGTATTGATTGTTAACACACTGGCGCTGACTGTTAACACACTGGTTCTGACTGTTAACACACTGGCGCTGACTGTTAACACACTGGTTCTGACTTTTAACACACTGGCGCTGACTGTTAACACACTGGTACTGAATGTTAACACACTGGTGCTGACTGTTAACACACTGGCGCTGACTGTTAACACACTGGCGCTCACTGTTAGCCCACTGGTACTGACTGTTAACACACTGGTGCTGACTGTTAACACACTGGTACTGATTGTTAACACACTGGTTCTGACTGTTAACACACTGGTACTGATTGTTAACACACTGGTACTGACTGTTAACACACTGGCGCTCACTGTTAACCCACTGGTACTGATTTTTAACACACTGGCGCTGACTGTTAACACATTGGTTCTGATTATTAACACACTGGCGCTAACTGTTAACACACTGGTTCTGACTGTTAACACACTGGTTCTGATTGTTAACACACTGGTTCTGACTGTCAACACACTGGTTCTGATTGTTAACACACTGGCGTTGACTGTTAACACACTGGCGCTGACTGTTAACACACTGGTACTGATTGTTAACACACTGGCGTTGACTGTTAACACACTGGTTCTGACTGTTAACACACTGGTTCTGATTGTTAACACACTGGTTCTGATTGTTAACACACTGGCGCTGACTGTTAACACACTGGTTTTGACTGTTAACACACTGGTTCTGATTGTTAACACACTGGTTCTGACTGTTAACACACTGGTTCTGACTGTTAACACACTGGTTCTGATTGTTAACACACTGGCGCCGACAGTTAACACATTGGTTCTGATTGTTAACACACTGGCGCTCACTGTTAACACACTGGTACAGATTGTTAACACACTGGCGCTGACTATTAACACACTGGTACTGATTGTTAACACACTGGTTCTGATTGTTAACACACTGGCGCTGACTGTTAACACACTGGCGCTGACTGTTAACACACTGACGCTGACTGTTAACACACTGGTACTGATTGTTAACACACTGGTACTGATTATTAACACACTGGTTCTGACTATTAACACACTGGCGCTCACTGTTAACACACTGGTACAGATTGTTAACACACTGGTGCTGACTGTTAACACACTGGCGCTGACTATTAACACTTTGGTTCTGATTGTTAACACACTGGTTCTGATTGTTAACACACTGGCGCTGACTGTTAACACACTGGTTCTGACTGTTAACACACTGACGCTCACTGTTAACACACTGGTACTGATTGTTAGCACACTGGTGCTGACTGTTAACACACTGGCGCTGACTGTGAACACACTGGCGCTCACTGTTAACCCATTGCTACTGATTGTTAACAAATTGGCGCTGACTGTTAACACACTGGTACTGATTGTTAACACACTGGTGCTGACTGTTAACACACTGGCGCTGACTGCTAACACACTGGCGCTGACTGCTAACACACTGGCGCTCACTGTTAACCCACTGGTACTGATTGTTAACACACTGGCGCTGACTGTTAACACATTGGTTCTGATTGTTAACACACTGGCGCTAACTGTTAACACACTGGTTCTGACTGTTAACACAGTGGTTCTGACTGTTAACACACTGGTTTTGACCGTTAACACAATGGTTCTGACTGTTAACACACTGGTTCTGACTGTTAACACACTGGTTTTGATTGTTAACACACTGGTGCTGACTGTTAACACACTGGTACTGATTGTTAACACACTGGTTCTGACTGTTGACACACTGGTTCTGATTGTTAACACACTGGCGCTGACTGTTAACACACTGGCGCTGACTGTTAACACACTGGTACTGATTGTTAACATACTGGCGCTGACTGTTAACACACTGGTTCTGACTGTTAACACACTGGTTCTGATTGTTAACACACTGGCGCTGACTGTTCACACATTGTTTCTGAGTGTTAACACATTGGCGATCACTGTTAACACACTGGTACTGTTTGTTAACACTCTGGCGCTGACTGTTAACACACTGGCGCTCACTGTTAACACACTGGCGCTCACTGTTAACACACTGGTACTGGTCGTTAACACACTGGTTCTGACTGTTAACACACTGACGCTCACTGTTAACACACTGGTACTGATTGTTAACACACTGGTGCTGAGTGTTAACACACTGGCGCTGACTGTTAACACACTGGTTCTGACTGTTAACACACTGGTTCTGATTGTTAACACACTGGCGCTGACTGTTAACACACTGGCGCTGACTGTTAACACATTGGTTCTGATTGTTAACACACTGGCGCTCACTGTTAACACACTGGAACAGATTGTTAACACACTGGCGCTGACTATTAACACACTGGTACTGATTGTTAACACACTGGTTCTGATTGTTAACACACTGGTGCTGACTGTTAACACACTGGCGCTGACTGTTAACACACTGGTACTGAATGTTAACACACTGGTGCTGACTGTTAACACACTGGCGCTGACTGTTAACACACTGGCGCTCACTGTTAGCCCACTGGTACTGATTGTTAACACACTGGTGCTGACTGTTAACACACTGGTACTGATTGTTAACACACTGGTTCTGACTGTTAACACACTGGTACTGATTGTTAACACACTGGTACTGACTGTTAACACACTGGCGCTCACTGTTAACCCACTGGTACTGATTTTTAACACACTGGCGCTGACTGTTAACACATTGGTTCTGATTATTAACACACTGGCGCTAACTGTTAACACACTGGTTCTGACTGTTAACACAGTGGTTCTAATTGTTAACACACTGGTTCTGACTGTCAACACACTGGTTCTGATTGTTAACACACTGGCGTTGACTGTTAACACACTGGCGCTGACTGTTAACACACTGGTACTGATTGTTAACACACTGGCGTTGACTGTTAACACACTGGTTCTGACTGTTAACACACTGGTTCTGATTGTTAACACACTGGTTCTGATTGTTAACACACTGGCGCTGACTGTTAACACACTGGTTTTGACTGTTAACACACTGGTTCTGATTGTTAACACACTGGTTCTGACTGTTAACACACTGTTTCTGACTGTTAACACACTGGTTCTGATTGTTAACACACTGGCGCCGACTGTTAACACATTGGTTCTGATTGTTAACACACTGGCGCTCACTGTTAACACACTGGTACAGATTGTTAACACACTGGCGCTGACTATTAACACACTGGTACTGATTGTTAACACACTCGTTCTGATTGTTAACACAATGGCGCTGACTGTTAACACACTGGCACTGACTGTTAACACACTGACGCTGACTGTTAACACACTGGTACTGATTGTTAACACACTGGTACTGATTATTAACACACTGGTTCTGACTATTAACACACTGGCACTCACTGTTAACACACTGGTACAGATTGTTAACACACTGGTGATGACTGTTAACACACTGGCGCTGACTATTAACACTTTGGTTCTGATTGTTAACACACTGGCGCTGACTGTTAACACACTGGCGCTGACTGTTAACACACTGGCGCTGACTGTGAACACACTGGCGCTCACTGTTAACCCAGTGCTACTGATTGTTAACAAATTGGCGCTGACTGTTAACACACTGGTACTGATTGTTAACACACTGGTGCTGACTGTTAACACACTGGCGCTGACTGCTAACACACTGGCGCTGACTGCTAACACACTGGCGCTCACTGTTAACCCACTGGTACTGATTGTTAACACACTGGCGCTGACTGTTAACACACTGGTACTGATTGTTAACACACTGGCGTTGACTGTTAACACACTGGTTCTGACTGTTAACACACTGGTTCTAATTGTTAACACACTGGTTCTGATTGTTAACACACTGGCGCTGACTGTTAACACACTGGTTCTGATTGTTAACACACTGGTTCTGACTGTTAACACACTGGTTCAGATTGTTAACACACTGGTTCTGACCGTTACCACACTGGTTCTGATTGTTAACACACTGGTTCTGACTGTTAACACACTGGCGCTGACTGTTAACACACTGGTACTGTTTGTTAACACACTGGTTCTGACTATTAACACACTGGTTCTGATTGTTAACACACTGGCGCTGACTGTTAACACACAGGTTCTGACTATTAACACACTGGTTCTGACCTTTAACACACTGGTTCTGACTGTTAACACACTGGTTCTGATTGTTAACACACTGGTTCTGACTGTCAACACACTGGCGCTGACTGTTAACACACTGGTTCTGATTGTTAACACACTGGCGCTGACTGTTAACACACTGGCGCTGACTGCTAACACACTGGTACTGATTGTTAACACACTGGAGCTGACTGTTAACACACTGGTTCTGACTGTTAACACACTGGTTCTGATTGTTAACACACTGGTGCTGACTGTTAACACATTGGTTCTGATTGTTAACACACTGGCGCTCACTGTTAACACACTGGTACTGATTGTTCACACACTGGCGCTGACTGTTAACACACTGTCCCTCACTGTTAACACACTGGTACAGATTGTTAACACACTGGCGCTGACTATTAACATAATGGTACTGATTGTTAACACACTGGTTCTGACTGTTAACACACTGACGCTCACTGTTAACACACTGGTACTGATTGTTAACACACTGGTGCTGACTGTTAACACACTGGCGCTGACTGTTAACACACTGGTTCTGACTGTTAACACACTGGTTCTGATTGTTAACACACTGGCGCTGACTGTTAACACACTGGTTCTGATTGTTAACACACTGGTTCAGATTGTTAACACACTGGCGCTGACTGTTAACACATTGGTTCTGATTGTTAACACACTGGCGCTCACTGTTAACACACCGGTACAGATTGTTAACACACTGGCGTTGACTATTAACATAATGGTACTGATTGTTAACACACTGGTTCTGATTGTTAACACACTGGTACTGATTGTTAACACACTGGTGCTGACTGTTAACACACTGGCGCTGACTGTTAACACACTGGTTCTGACTGTTAACACACTGGTTCTGATTGTTAACACACTGGTTCTGACTGTCAACACACTGGTTCTGATTGTTAACACACTGGCGCTGACTGTTAACACACTGGCGCTGACTCTTAACACACTGGTACTGATTGTTAACACACTGGTGCTGACTGTTAACACATTGGTTCTGATTGTTAACACACTGGCGCTCACTGTTAACACACTGGTACAGATTGTTAACACACTGGCGTTGACTATTAACATAATGGTACTGATTGTTAACACACTGGTTCTGATTGTTAACACACTGGTACTGATTGTTAACACACTGGTGCTGACTGTTAACACACTGGCGCTGACTGTTAACACACTGGTTCTGACTGTTAACACACTGGTTCTGATTGTTAACACACTGGTTCTGACTGTCAACACACTGGTTCTGATTGTTAACACACTGGCGCTGACTGTTAACACACTGGCGCTGACTCTTAACACACTGGTACTGATTGTTAACACACTGGCGTTGACTGTTAACACACTGGTTCTGACTGTTAACACACTGGTTCTAATTGTTAACACACTGGTTCTGATTGTTAACACACTGGCGCTGACTGTTAACACACTGGTTCTGACTGTTAACACACTGGTTCTGATTGTTAACACACTGGTTCTGACTGTTAACACACTGGTTCAGATTGTTAACACACTGGTTCTGACCGTTACCACACTGGTTCTGATTGTTAACACACTGGTTCTGACTGTTAACACACTGGCGCTGACTGTTAACACACTGGCGCTGACTGTTAACACACTGGTACTGTTTGTTAACACACTGGTTCTGACTACTAACACACTGATTCTGATTGTTAACACACTGGCGCTAACTGTTAACACACAGGTTCTGACTATTAACACACTGGTTCTGACCGTTAACACACTGGTTCTGACTGTTAACACACTGGTTCTGATTGTTAACACACTGGTTCTGACTGTCAACACACTGGCGCTGACTGTTAACACACTGGTTCTGATTGTTAACACACTGGCGCTGACTGTTAACACACTGGCGCTGACTGTTAACACACTGGTACTGATTGTTAACACACTGGAGCTGACTGTTAACACACTGGTTCTGACTGTTAACACACTGGTTCTGATTGTTAACACACTGGTGCTGACTGTTAACACATTGGTTCTGATTGTTAACACACTGGCGCTCACTGTTAACACACTGGTACTGATTGTTCACACACTGGCGCTGACTGTTAACACACTGTCTCTCACTGTTAACACACTGGTACAGATTGTTAACACACTGGCGCTGACTATTAACATAATGGTACTGATTGTTAACACACTGGTTCTGACTGTTAACACACTGACGCTCACTGTTAACACACTGGTACTGATTGTTAACACACTGGTGCTGACTGTTAACACACTGGCGCTGACTGTTAACACACTGGTTCTGACTGTTAACACACTGGTTCTGATTGTTAACACACTGGCGCTGACTGTTAACACACTGGTTCTGATTGTTAACACACTGGTTCTGATTGTTAACACACTGGCGCTGACTGTTAACACATTGGTTCTGATTGTTAACACACTGGCGCTCACTGTTAACACACTGGTACAGATTGTTAACACACTGGCGCTGACTATTAACATAATGGTACTGATTGTTAACACACTGGTTCTGATTGTTAACACACTGGTACTGATTGTTAACACATTGGTGCTGACTGTTAACACACTGGCGCTGACTGTTAACACACTGGTTCTGACTGTTAACACACTGGTTCTGATTGTTAACACACTGGCGCTCACTGTTAACACACTGGTACAGATTGTTAACACACTGGCGCTGACTGTTAACACATTGGTTCTGATTGTTAACACACTGGCGCTCACTGTTAACACACTGGTACAGATTGTTAACACACTGGCGCTGACTGTTAACACACTGGTACTGTTTGTTAACACACTGGTTCTGACTATTAACACACTGGTTCTGATTGTTAACACACTGGCGCTGACTGTTAACACACTGGTTCTGACTATTAACACACTGGTTCTGACCATTAACACACTGGTTCTGACTGTTAACACACTGGTTCTGATTGTTAACACACTGGTTCTGACAGTCAACACACTGGCGCTGACTGTTAACACACTGGTTCTGATTGTTAACACACTGGCGCTGACTGTTAACACACTGGCGCTGACTGTTAACACACTGGTGTTGATTGTTAACACACTGGCGCTGATTGTTAACACACTGGTTCTGACTGTTAACACACTGGTTCTGATTGTTAACACACTGGTGCTGACTGTTAACACATTGGTTCTGATTGTTAACACACTGGCGCTGACTGTTAACACACTGGCCCTCACTGTTAACACACTGGCGCTCAGTGTTAACACACTGGTACTGGTTGTTAACACACTGGTTCTGACTGTTAACACACTGACGCTCACTGTTAACACACTGGTACTGATTGTTAACACACTGGTGCTGATTTTTAACACACTGGCGCTGACTGTTAACACATTGGTTCTGATTGTTAACACACTGGCGCTCACTGTTAACATACTGGTACTGATTGTTAACACACTGGTTCTGATTGTTAACACACTGGCGCTGACTGTTAACACACTGGTGCTCACTGTTAACACACTGGCGCTCACTGTTAACACACTGGTACTGGTTGTTAACAAATTGGTTCTGACTGTTAACACACTGACCCTCATTGTTAACACACTGTTACTGATTGTTAACACACTGGTGCTGACTGTTAACACACTGGCGCTGACCGTTAACACACTGGCGCTCACTTTTAACCCACTGGTACTGATTGTTAACACACTCGCGCTGACTGTTAACACACTGGTACTGATTGTTAACACACTGGCGCTGACTGTTAACACACTGGTACTGTTTGTTAACACACTGGTTCTGACTATTAACACACTGGTTCTGATTGTTAACACACTGGCGCTGACTGTTAACACACTGGTTCTGACTATTAACACACTGGTTCTGACCATTAACACACTGGTTCTGACTGTTAACACACTGGTTCTGATTGTTAACACACTGGTTCTGACTGTCAACACACTGGCGCTGAATGTTAACACACTGGTTCTGATTGTTAACACACTGGTGCTGACTGTTAACACACTGGCGCTGACTGTTAACACACTGGTATTGATTGTTAACACACTGGCGCTGACTGTTAACACACTGGTTCTGACTGTTAACACACTGGCGCTGACTGTTAACACACTGGTTCTGACTTTTAACACACTGGCGCTGACTGTTAACACACTGGTACTGAATGTTAACACACTGGTGCTGACTGTTAACACACTGGCGCTGACTGTTAACACACTGGCGCTCACTGTTAGCCCACTGGTACTGATTGTTAACACACTGGTGCTGACTGTTAACACACTGGTACTGATTGTTAACACACTGGTTCTGACTGTTAACACACTGGTACTGATTGTTAACACACTGGTACTGACTGTTAACACACTGGCGCTCACTGTTAACCCACTGGTACTGATTTTTAACACACTGGCGCTGACTGTTAACACATTGGTTCTGATTATTAACACACTGGCGCTAACTGTTAACACACTGGTTCTGACTGTTAACACACTGGTTCTGATTGTTAACACACTGGTTCTGACTGTCAACACACTGGTTCTGATTGTTAACACACTGGCGTTGACTGTTAACACACTGGCGCTGACTGTTAACACACTGGTACTGATTGTTAACACACTGGCGTTGACTGTTAACACACTGGTTCTGACTGTTAACACACTGGTTCTGAGTGTTAACACACTGGTTCTGATTGTTAACACACTGGCGCTGACTGTTAACACACTGGTTTTGACTGTTAACACACTGGTTCTGATTGTTAACACACTGGTTCTGACTGTTAACACACTGGTTCTGACTGTTAACACACTGGTTCTGATTGTTAACACACTGGCGCCGACAGTTAACACATTGGTTCTGATTGTTAACACACTGGCGCTCACTGTTAACACACTGGTACAGATTGTTAACACACTGGCGCTGACTATTAACACACTGGTACTGATTGTTAACACACTGGTTCTGATTGTTAACACACTGGCGCTGACTGTTAACACACTGGCGCTGACTGTTAACACACTGACGCTGACTGTTAACACACTGGTACTGATTGTTAACACACTGGTACTGATTATTAACACACTGGTTCTGACTATTAACACACTGGCGCTCACTGTTAACACACTGGTACAGATTGTTAACACACTGGTGCTGACTGTTAACACACTGGCGCTGACTATTAACACTTTGGTTCTGATTGTTAACACACTGGTTCTGATTGTTAACACACTGGCGCTGACTGTTAACACACTGGTTCTGACTGTTAACACACTGACGCTCACTGTTAACACACTGGTACTGATTGTTAACACACTGGTGCTGACTGTTAACACACTGGCGCTGACTGTGAACACACTGGCGCTCACTGTTAACCCATTGCTACTGATTGTTAACAAATTGGCGCTGACTGTTAACACACTGGTACTGATTGTTAACACACTGGTGCTGACTGTTAACACACTGGCGCTGACTGCTAACACACTGGCGCTGACTGCTATCAGACTGGCGCTCACTGTTAACCCACTGGTACTGATTGTTAACACACTGGCGCTGACTGTTAACACATTGGTTCTGATTGTTAACACACTGGCGCTAACTGTTAACACACTGGTTCTGACTGTTAACACAGTGGTTCTGACTGTTAACACACTGGTTTTGACCGTTAACACAATGGTTCTGACTGTTAACACACTGGTTCTGACTGTTAACACACTGGTTTTGATTGTTAACACACTGGTGCTGACTGTTAACACACTGGTACTGATTGTTAACACACTGGTTCTGACTGTTGACACACTGGTTCTGATTGTTAACACACTGGCGCTGACTGTTAACTCACTGGTTCTGACTATTAACACACTGGTTCTGACCGTTAACACACTGGTTCTGATTGTTAACACACTGGCGCTGACTGTTAACACACTGGCGCTGACTGTTAACACACTGGTACTGATTGTTAACATACTGGCGCTGACTGTTAACACACTGGTTCTGACTGTTAACACACTGGTTCTGATTGTTAACACACTGGCGCTGACTGTTCACACATTGTTTCTGAGTGTTAACACATTGGCGATCACTGTTAACACACTGGTACTGTTTGTTAACACTCTGGCGCTGACTGTTAACACACTGGCGCTCACTGTTAACACACTGGCGCTCACTGTTAACACACTGGTACTGGTCGTTAACACACTGGTTCTGACTGTTAACACACTGACGCTCACTGTTAACACACTGGTACTGATTGTTAACACACTGGTGCTGAGTGTTAACACACTGGCGCTGACTGTTAACACACTGGTTCTGACTGTTAACACACTGGTTCTGATTGTTAACACACTGGCGCTGACTGTTAACACACTGGCGCTGACTGTTAACACATTGGTTCTGATTGTTAACACACTGGCGCTCACTGTTAACACACTGGAACAGATTGTTAACACACTGGCGCTGACTATTAACACACTGGTACTGATTGTTAACACACTGGTTCTGATTGTTAACACACTGGTGCTGACTGTTAACACACTGGCGCTGACTGTTAACACACTGGCGCTCACTTTTAACCCACTGGTACTGATTGTTAACACAATGGTGCTGACTGTTAACACACTGGTACTGATTGTTAACACACTGGTTCTGACTGTTAACACACTGGTACTGATTGTTAACACACTGGTACTAACTGTTAACACAATGGCGCTGACTGTTAACACACTGGTACTGATTGTTAACACACTGGCACTCACTGTTAACCCACTGGTACTGATTGTTAACACACTGGCGCTGACTGTTAACACATTGGTTCTGATTGTTAACACACTGGTGCTAGCTGTTAACACACTGGTTCTGACTGTTATCACAGTGGTTCTGACTGTTAACACACTGGTTCTGACCGTTACCACACTGGTTCTGATTGTTAACACACTGGTTCTGACTGTTAACACATTGGTTCTGATAGTTAACACACTGGCGCTGACTGTTAACACACTGGTACCGATTGTTAACACACTGGTTCTGACTGTTAACACACTGGTTCTGACCGTTACCACACTGGTTCTGATTGTTAACACACTGGTTCTGACTGTTAACACATTGGTTCTGATTGTTAACAAACTGGCGCTGACTGTTAACAGACTGGTACTGATTGTTAACACACTGGTTCTGACTGTTAACACACTGGTTCTGATTGTTAACACACTGGCGGTGACTGTTAACACACTGGTTCTGACTATTAACACACTGGTTCTGACCGTGAACACACTGGTTCTGACTGTTAACACACTGGTTCTGATTGTTAACACACTGGTTCTGACTGTCAACACACTGGTTCTGATTGTTAACACACTGGCGCTGACTGTTAACACACTGCTTCTGACTGTTAATACACTGGTTCTGATTGTTAACACACTGGCGCTAACTGTTAACACACTGGTTCTGACTGTTAACACAGTGGTTCTGACTGTTAACACACTGGTTTTGACCGTTAACACAATGGTTCTGACTGTTAACACACTGGTTCTGACTGTTAACACACTGGTTTTGATTGTTAACACACTGGTGCTGACTGTTAACACACTGGTACTGATTGTTAACACACTGGTTCTGACTGTTGACACACTGGTTCTGATTGTTAACACACTGGCGCTGACTGTTAACTCACTGGTTCTGACTATTAACACACTGGTTCTGACCGTTAACACACTGGTTCTGATTGTTAACACACTGGCGCTGACTGTTAACACACTGGCGCTGACTGTTAACACACTGGTACTGATTGTTAACATACTGGCGCTGACTGTTAACACACTGGTTCTGACTGTTAACACACTGGTTCTGATTGTTAACACACTGGCGCTGACTGTTCACACATTGTTTCTGAGTGTTAACACATTGGCGATCACTGTTAACACACTGGTACTGTTTGTTAACACTCTGGCGCTGACTGTTAACACACTGGCGCTCACTGTTAACACACTGGCGCTCACTGTTAACACACTGGTACTGGTCGTTAACACACTGGTTCTGACTGTTAACACACTGACGCTCACTGTTAACACACTGGTACTGATTGTTAACACACTGGTGCTGAGTGTTAACACACTGGCGCTGTCTGTTAACACACTGGTTCTGACTGTTAACACACTGGTTCTGATTGTTAACACACTGGCGCTGACTGTTAACACACTGGCGCTGACTGTTAACACATTGGTTCTGATTGTTAACACACTGGCGCTCACTGTTAACACACTGGAACAGATTGTTAACACACTGGCGCTGACTATTAACACACTGGTACTGATTGTTAACACACTGGTTCTGATTGTTAACACACTGGTGCTGACTGTTAACACACTGGCGCTGACTGTTAACACACTGGCGCTCACTTTTAACCCACTGGTACTGATTGTTAACACAATGGTGCTGACTGTTAACACACTGGTACTGATTGTTAACACACTGGTTCTGACTGTTAACACACTGGTACTGATTGTTAACACACTGGTACTGACTGTTAACACAATGGCGCTGACTGTTAACACACTGGTACTGATTGTTAACACACTGGCACTCACTGTTAACCCACTGGTACTGATTGTTAACACACTGGCGCTGACTGTTAACACATTGGTTCTGATTGTTAACACACTGGTGCTAGCTGTTAACACACTGGTTCTGACTGTTATCACAGTGGTTCTGACTGTTAACACACTGGTTCTGACCGTTACCACACTGGTTCTGATTGTTAACACACTGGTTCTGACTGTTAACACATTGGTTCTGATAGTTAACACACTGGCGCTGACTGTTAACACACTGGTACCGATTGTTAACACACTGGTTCTGACTGTTAACACACTGGTTCTGACCGTTACCACACTGGTTCTGATTGTTAACACACTGGTTCTGACTGTTAACACATTGGTTCTGATTGTTAACAAACTGGCGCTGACTGTTAACAGACTGGTACTGATTGTTAACACACTGGTTCTGACTGTTAACACACTGGTTCTGATTGTTAACACACTGGCGGTGACTGTTAACACACTGGTTCTGACTATTAACACACTGGTTCTGACCGTGAACACACTGGTTCTGACTGTTAACACACTGGTTCTGATTGTTAACACACTGGTTCTGACTGTCAACACACTGGTTCTGATTGTTAACACACTGGAGCTGACTGATAACACACTGGCGCTGACTGTTAACACACTGGTACTGATTGTTAACACACTGGCGCTGACTGTTAACACACTGCTTCTGACTGTTAATACACTGGTTCTGATTGTTAATACACTGGCGCTGACTGTTAACACACTGTGGTTCACTGTTAACACACTGGCGCTCACTGTTAACACACTGGTACTGGTTGTTAACACACTGGTTCTGACTGTTAACACACTGACGCTCATTGTTAACACACTGGGACTGATTGTTAACACACTGTTGCTGACTGTTAACATACTGGCGCTGACTGTTAACACACTGGCGCTCACATTTAACCCACTGGTGCTGATTGTTAACACACTGGTTCTGATTGTTAACACACTGGTTCTGATTGTTAACACACTGGCGCTGATTGTTAACACACTGGCGCTGACTGTTAACACACTGGTTCTGACTGTTAACACACTGGTTCTGATTGTTAACACACTGGTTCTGATTGTTAACACACTGGCGCCGACTGCTAACACATTGGTTCTGATTGTTAACACACTGGCGCTGACTGTTAACACACTGGTTATGACTGTTAATACACTGGTTCTGATTGTTAACACACTGGTTCTGATTGTTAACACATTGGTTCTGATTGTGAACACACTCGCGCTCACTGTTAACACACTGGCACAGATTGTTAACACACTGGCGCTGACTATTAACACACTGGTACTGATTGTTAACACACTGGTTCTGATTGTTAATACACTGGCGCTGACTGTTAACACACTTGGGCTCACTGTTAACACACTGGCGCTCACTGTTAACACACTGGTACTGGTTGTTAACACACTGGTTCTGACTGTTAACACACTGACGCTCATTGTTAACACACTGGTACTGATTGTTAACACACTGGTGCTGACTGTTAACACACTGGCGCTGACTGTTAACACACTGGCGCTCACTTTTAACCCACTGGTTCTGACTGTTAACACACTGGTTCTGACTGTTAACACACTGGCACTGACTGTTAACACACTGGTTCTGATTGTTAACACACTGGTGCTGACTGTTAACACACTGGTTCTGACAATTAGCACACTGGTTCTGATTGTTAACACACTGGTTCTGATTGTTAACACACTGGCGCTGACTGTTAACACACTGGTTCTGACTGTTAACACACTGGTTCTGACTGTTAACACACTGGCACTGACTGTTAACACACGGGTACTGATTGTTAACACACTGGCGCTGACTGTTAACACACTGGTTCTTACTGTTAACACACTGGTTCTGACTGTTAACACACTGGCACTGACTGTTAACACACGGGTACTGATTGTTAACACACTGGCGCTGACTGTTAACACACTGGTTCTGACTGTTAACACACTGGTTCTGACTGTTAACACACTGATACTGATGGTTAACACACTGGTTCTGATTGTTAACACACTGGCGCTGAATGTTAACACACTGGCGCTGACTGTTAACATACTGGTTCTGATTGTTAACACACTGGTTCTGATTGTTAACACACTGGCGCTGACTGTTAACACACTGGTACTGATTGTTAACACACTGGTTCTGATTGTTAACACACTGGTTCTGATTGGTAACACACTGGCGCTGACTGTTAACACACTGGTTCTGACTATTAGCACACTGGTTCTGACCGTTAACACACTGGTCCTGACTGTTAACACACTTGTTCTGATTGTTAACACACTGGTTCTGACTGTTAACACACTGGCGCTGACTGTTAACACACTGGTTCTGATTGTTAACACACTGGCGCTGACTGTTAACACACTGGTTCTGACTGTTAACACACTGGTTCTGATTGTTAACACACTGGCGCTGACTGTTAACACACTGGTTCTGATTATTAACACACTGGCGCTGACTGTTAACACATTGGTTCTGACTGTTAACACACTGGTGCTGATTGTTAACACACTGGCGCTGACTGTTAACACACTGGTTCTGACTGTTAACACACTGGTTCTGATTGTTAACACACTGGCGCTGACTGTTAACACACTGGTTCTGATTGTTAACACTTTGGTTCTGATTGTTAACACACTGGTGCTGACTGTTAACACATTGGTTCTGATTGTTAACACACTGGCGCTAACTGTTAACACACTGTTTCTGACTGTTAACACACTGGCACTGACTGTTAACACACTGGTACTGATTGTTAACACACTGGCACTGACTGTTAACACACTGGTTCTGATTGTTAACACACTGGCGCTGACTGTTAACACACTGGTTCTGATTGTTAACACACTGCTTCTGATTGTTAACACACTGGAGCTGATTGTTAACACACTGGCGCTGACTGTTAACACACTGGTTCTGACTGTTAACAAACTGGTTCTAATTGTTAACACACTGGTTCTGATTGTTAACACACTGGCGCCGACTGCTAACTCATTGGTTCTGATTGTTAACACACTGGCGCTGACTGTTAACACACTGGTTATGACTGTTAATACACTGGTTCTGATTGTTAACACACTGGTTCTGATTGTTAACACATTGGTTCTGATTGTTAACACACTCACGCTCACTGTTAACACACTGGTACTGATTGTTAACACACTGGTTCTGATTGTTAATACACTGGCGCTGACTGTTAACACACTTGGGCTCACTGTTAACACACTGGCGCTCACTGTTAACACACTGGTACTGGTTGTTAACACACTGGTTCTGACTGTTAACACACTGACGCTCATTGTTAACACACTGGTACTGATGGTTAACACACTGGTGCTGACTGTTAACACACTGGCGCTGACTGTTAACACACTGGCGCTGACTGTTAACACACTGGTTCTGATTGTTAACACACTGGTGCTGACTGTTAACACACTGGTTCTGACTATTAGCACACTGGTTCTGATTTTTAACACACTGGTTCTGACGGTTAACACACTGGCGCTGACTGTTAACACACTGGTTCTGATTGTTAACACACTGGCGCTGACTGTTAACACACTGGTTCTGACTGTTAACACACTGGTTCTGACTGTTAACACACTGGCACTGACTGTTAACACACTGGTACTGACTGTTAACACACTGGCGCTGACTGTTAACACACTGGTTCTGACTGTTAACACACTGGTTCTGACTGTTAACACACTGGTACTGATGGTTAACACACTGGTTCTGATTGTTAACACACTGGCGCTGACTGTTAACACAGTGGCGCTGACTGTTAACATACTGGTTCTGATTGTTAACACACTGGTTCTGATTGTTAACACACTGGCGCTGACTGTTAACACACTGGTACTGATTGTTAACACACTGGTTCTGATTGTTAACACACTGGTTCTGATTGGTAACACACTGGTTCTGATTGGTAACACACTGGCGCTGACTGTTAACACACGGGTTCTGACTATTAGCACACTGGTTCTGACCGTTAACACACTGGTCCTGACTGTTAACATACTGGTTCTGATTGTTAACACACTGGTTCTGACTGTTAACACACTGGCGCTGACTGTTAACACATTGGTTCTGATCGTTAACACACTGGCGCTGACTGTTAACACACTGGTTCTGACTGTTAACACATTGGTTCTGATTGTTAACACACTGGCGCTGACTGTTAACACACTGGTTCTGATTGTTAACACACTGGCGCTGACTGTTAACACATTGGTTCTGACTGTTAACACACTGGTTCTGATTGTTAACACACTGGCGCTGACTGTTAACACACTGGTTCTGATTGTTAACACATTGGTTCTGATTGTTAACACACTGGCGCTGACTGTTAACACATTGGTTCTGATTGTTAACACACTGGCGCTAACTGTTAACACACTGGTTCTGACTGTTAACACACTGGCACTGACTGTTAACACACTGGTACTGATTGTTAACACACATGCGCTAACTGTTAACACACTGGTTCTGACTGTTAACACACTGGCGCTGACTGTTAACACACTGGTTCTGATTGTTAACACACTGCTTCTGATTGTTAACACACTGGCGCTGACTGTTAACACACTGGTACTGATTGTTAACACACTGGTTCTGACTGTTAACACACTGGTTCTGATTGTTAACACACTGCTTCTGATTGTTAACACACTGGCGCTGACTGTTAACACACTGGTACTGATTGTTAACACACTGGTTCTGACTGTTAACACACTGGTTCTGATTGGTAACACACTGGCGCTGACTGTTAACACACTGGTTCTGACTATTAGCACACTGGTTCTGACCGTTAACACACTGGTTCTGACTGTTAACACACTGGTTCTGATTGTTAACACACTGGTTCTGACTGTTAACACACTGGCGCTGACTGTTAACACACTGGCGCTGACTGTTAACACACTGGTACTGATTGTTAACACACTGGCGCTGACTGTTAACACACTGGTTCTGACTGTTAACACACTGGTTCTGATTGTTAACACACTGGCGCTGACTGTTAACACACTCGTTCTGATTGTTAACACACTGGTTCTGATTGTTAACACACTGGCGCTGACTGTTAACACATTGGTTCTGATTGTTAACACACTGGCGCTAACTGTTAACACACTGGTTCTGACTGTTAACACAGTGGTTCTGACTGTTAACACACTGGTACTGACTGTTAACACACTGGTTCTGATTGTTAACACAGTGGCGCTGACTGTTAACACACTGGTTCTGACTATTAACACACTGGTTCTTACCGTTAACACATTGGTTCTGACTGTTAACACACTGGTTCTGATTGTTAACACACTGGCGCTGACTGTTAACACACTGGTTCTGATTGTTAACACACTGGTTCTGACTGTTAACACACTGGTTCTGACTGTTAACACACTGGTTCTGATTGGTAACACACTGGCGCTGACTGTTAACACACTGGTTCTGACTATTAGCACACTGGTTCTGACCGTTAACACACTGGTTCTGACTGTTAACACACTGGTTCTGATTGTTAACACACTGGTTCTGACTGTTAACACACTGGCTCTGACTGTTAACACACTGGCGCTGACTGTTAACACACTGGTACTGATTGTTAACACACTGGCGCTGACTGTTAACACACTGGTTCTGACTGTTAACACACTGGTTCTGATTGTTAACACACTGGCGCTGACTGTTAACACACTCGTTCTGATTGTTAACACACTGGTTCTGATTGTTAACACACTGGCGCTGACTGTTAACACATTGGTTCTGATTGTTAACACACTTGCGCTAACTGTTAACACACTGGTTCTGACTGTTAACACAGTGGTTCTGACTGTTAACACACTGGTACTGACTGTTAACACACTGGTTCTGATTGTTAACACAGTGGCGCTGACTGTTAACACACTGGTTCTGACTATTAACACACTGGTTCTTACCGTTAACACATTGGTTCTGACTGTTAACACACTGGTTCTGATTGTTAACACACTGGCGCTGACTGTTAACACACTGGTTCTGATTGTTAACACTCTGGTTCTGACTGTTAACACACTGGTTCTGACTGTTAACACACTGGTAATGATTGTTAACACATCGGCGTTCCAAAAATTGAGTTCTCTTAACCATCGCACCCTTTCCAGCTCAAATTGTTCACTGTCCTTTTTCCTCATCTCTCGCTCTTCCTCTAGTTGTTTCATTAACCCATTATTAACTGCATCCCATTCACTGAGCTTCTTAGCTCTCTCCTCCAGCTCCAGCTTGTTTTCTCAGCCTCATCCGTCCTATGCTGCCAGTGTTATGCCATCAGCCAAACTGTCTTCATCAAGGCCCACTTACAAGTGGACCCCTGTGTCCAGTGTTCTGCCTCATCTACCAGATCATCCCCCTCCAGGATAACCCAAATCCACCTCTGTTTAAGAGGTAGTTTCCCTGCCACATACTTAGTGACTAACCCATCCATAGTATGTTCTGTCATTTCTTTATCTTCAAGACTTCTACCTGACTTGCCACTTATAAGACCCCCTCTCTGGTCTAAAGGTTCTTGTAATTACTCTTGATATCAACAGCACACAACAATTTGGATACTGTTTCACTAAATGTGATACATCTTTAGTATTGCTGAAAACAGAGACATGTTGTTAAAGCTTTTCATCTTGCACTCATCAGGACAATATACAAGAATAACCAATGTAAGGGAAAACAACAACTTATACTGCATGAGAAGAGAGTGCTGCTTGGTTGGCAAGTGAACTCTGTTTGGTAGGGGCATTGTCTTGGCAAATGCACCAGTTTACGGTGACAGACAGTTAACTGCCAAGCTTTGTTTGAAATTTAAACCAGGCAGCTTGACTCTGATTGGCCAAGGAATGAACCAGCGAATGGCTGTCACTTATTTTGTTCAGCTGAAACAGGCGCAATGTGTGTACATGTTCTTTCTGTCTGCAAAGATCAGGGCCCTATGTATTAATATATGTAGCTTCCAGTATGTGCAAATGCGCCACATTGTGAGCCCTACTGACAATTTTAAATTGGTTGTCAGCGAAATTCTTAACACACTGTGGATTATGTAGCAAATGTTGTCCAATCGCAGAATCACATCTAATGTTGGATACTGTGTTTTGAGTTTTGCAAGCAGGGGTGGTTGGGTACGGTCTGCTCCTTTCTCGTTGCGAACAGCGGAGGGACATGTTGTTTGATAAGATCTGCCAGTCTTTGGGACGTACGGCCTATTTTCCTAGCATCACACTGTCTTTGAAATTCAGATATCACATTACTCATTTGTGTGATAGGCAGGATGTCCTTTTAGCTCGACGGCAGCATCCTGTTAGTGGTGAACACCACACGTGTTGCTACTGCGTAGTAGCTGCATGAAACAGCTAGCTTCACTTGTTCAAATTTTTGGGATACATTACCCTTCTAGTGTAATTTGAGGTCGACTGGGCACTTTTCAGGGCTGAAAATGACGGCCTTAGGCCCGTTCATAAATTTGTGTGATAGACAGCGAGAAATGATGTGGTCAGGGTAGCCATTGTCACGCAGGATGTCTTTGATTCACCATGTTTCGGCATCAGGCTTGCATGGCTCGGGCCCTATTTACGAGGATGCTAATAAGGCCAATCTTATAGTGTGTGGAACTAAGAATCCCAACCTGTGTATTGACCAGTGAAGGTAGGTTTTCAGTAGAACGTGGTAGAGAACCACTTAACAGATTTCTCAACTAGTACTTCAAGGAAAGGGAGCTAATTTGATTGCTCCATTTCAAAGGTGAATTTGAGCACAGGATGGAGCCCATTAAGATGAATAAGGAAATTATTGCATGCAGCTGCGAATTCAAATATAGCAAATGCATCATCTACATATCAGAAATGAGCAAGAGGTAGGAGGTTAGGTGTCATTCCCTCAAAGACACATTTCTCATGGAACCCAACAAAGATGTTTGCAAGAGCTGGGCCTAGAGGGGTTCCCATGGCAACACAATTTATTTGGGCATACATAGTGTTGTTTAAAACTGAACTCAACTGCGTGAATTGCCGAGTTCATAAGTTCAGTGAATATTGATTCACGCAATGGTGGTGGGTCTAGATCGCCATGATATAGTGCTGTAGCGCAAATATCTATGGCTTCCTTAAGTGGTACATTGGTGAATAGGCTAGCAATGTCAAATGAGCACATGGACATGGCATTGTTGTCGATATGCAAGTCTTGTATGGTACATATATGAACACACAGGACCCTGTTCTTTGCAGACAAAAAGAAAATGTATAAACATTGTGCCTGTTTCAGCTGAAAAAAATAAGTGACAGCCATTCGCTGGTTCATTCATCAGGGCAATGCCTTGACCAATCAGGTTTAAATTTCAAACGGAGCTTGGCAGTTAACTGTCAGTCACTGACAACTGGTGCATTCGCCATGGCAATGCCTCTACCAATCAGAGTTCACTTGCCAACTAATCAGCACTCTCTTCTCATGCAGTATAAGTTGTTATTTTCCCTTACAAAGAACAAAGAACAAAGAAAATTACAGCACAGGAACAGGCCCTTCGGCCCTCCAAGCCTACGCCAATCCAAATCCTCTATCTAAACCTGTCGCCTATTATCTAAGGGTCTGTATCTCTTTACTTCCTGCCCATTCATGTATCTGCCTAGATACATCTTAAAAGACGCTATCGTGCCCGCGTCTACCACACTGGCGCTGACAGTTAACACACTGGTTCTGATTGTTAACACACCGGTTCTGACTGTTAACACACTGGTTCTGATTGTTAACACACTGTTTCTGACTGTCAACACACTGGCGCTGACTGTTAACACACTGGTTCTGATTGTTAACACACTGGCGCTGACTGTTAACACACTGGCGCTGACTGTTAACACACTGGCGCTGACTGTTAACACACTGGTTCTGACTGTTAACACACTGGTTCTGATTGTTAACACACTGTTTCTGACTGTCAACACACTGGCGCTGACTGTTAACACACTGGTACTGATTGTTAACACACTGGTTCTGACTGTTAACACACTGGTTCTGATTGTTAACACACTGTTTCTGATTGTTAACACACTGGCGCTGACTGTTAACACACTGGTTCTGATTGTTAACACACTGGCGCTGACTGTTAACACACTGGTTCTGATTGTTAACACACTGGTACTGATTGTTAACACACTGGTGCTGACTGTTAACACATTGGTTCTGATTGTTAACACACTGGTTCTGACTGTTAACACACTGGTCCTGATTGTTAACACACTGGCGCTGACTGTTAACACACTGGCGCTGACTGTTAACACACTGGCGCTCATTCTTAACCCACTGGTACTGATTGTTAACACACTCACGCTAACTTTTAACACACTGGTTCTGATTGTTAACACACTGGCGCTGACTATTAACACACTGGTACTAATTGTTAACGCACTGGCGCTGACTGTTAACACACTGGTTATGATTGTTAACACACTGGCGCTGACTGTTAACACATTGGTTCTGATTGTTAACACACTGGCGCTCACTGTTAACACACTGGTCCTGGTTGCTAACACACTGGTTCTGACTGTTAACACACTGACGCTCATTGTTAACACACTGGCGCTGACTGTTAACACACTGGTGCTGTCTGTTAACACACTGGCGCTGACTGTTAACACACTGGTACTGATTGTTAACACACTGGTGCTGACTGTTAACACACTGGCGCTGACTGTTAAAACACTGGCGCTCCCTGTTAACACACTGGTACTGATTGTTAACACAATGGTGCTGACTGTTAACACACTGGTACTGATTGTTAACACACTGGTTCTGACTGTTAACACACTGGTACTGATTGTTAACACACTGGTACTGACTGTTAACACACTGGCGCTGACTGTTAACACACTGGTACTGATTGTTAACACACTGGCACTCACTGTTAACCCACTGGTACTGATTGTTAACACACTGGCGCTGACTGTTAACACATTGGTTCTGATTGTTAACACACTGGTGCTAGCTGTTAACACACTGGTTCTGACTGTTATCACAGTGGTTCTGACTGTTAACACACTGGTTCTGACCGTTACCACACTGGTTCTGATTGTTAACACACTGGTTCTGACTGTTAACACATTGGTTCTGATAGTTAACACACTGGCGCTGACTGTTAACACACTGGTACTGATTGTTAACACACTGGTTCTGACTGTTAACACACTGGTTCTGACCGTTACCACACTGGTTCTGATTGTTAACACACTGGTTCTGACTGTTAACACATTGGTTCTGATTGTTAACAAACTGGCGCTGACTGTTAACAGACTGGTACTGATTGTTAACACACTGGTTCTGACTGTTAACACACTGGTTCTGATTGTTAACACACTGGCGCTGACTGTTAACACACTGGTTCAGACTATTAACACACTGGTTCTGACCGTGAACACACTGGTTCTGACTGTTAACACACTGGTTCTGATTGTTAACACACTGGTTCTGACTGTCAACACACTGGTTCTGATTGTTAACACACTGGAGCTGACTGTTAACACACTGGCGCTGACTGTTAACACACTGGTACTGATTGTTAACACACTGGCGCTGACTGTTAACACACTGCTTCTGACTGTTAATACACTGGTTCTGATTGTTAATACACTGGCGCTGACTGTTAACACACTGTTGTCACTGTTAACACACTGGCGCTCACTGTTAACACACTGGTACTGGTTGTTAACACACTGGTTCTGACTGTTAACACACTGACGCTCATTGTTAACACACTGGTACTGATTGTTAACACACTGGTGCTGACTGTTAACATACTGGCGCTGACTGTTAACACACTGGCGCTCACTTTTAACCCACTGGTGCTGATTGTTAACACACTGGTTCTGATTGTTAACACACTGGTTCTGATTGTTAACACACTGGCGCTGATTGTTAACACACTGGCGCTGACTGTTAACACACTGGTTCTGACTGTTAACACACTGGTTCTGATTGTTAACACACTGGTTCTGATTGTTAACACACTGGCGCCGACTGCTAACACATTGGTTCTGATTGTTAACACACTGGCGCTGACTGTTAACACACTGGTTATGACTGTTAATACACTGGTTCTGATTGTTAACACACTGGTTCTGATTGTTAACACATTGGTTCTGATTGTGAACACACTCGCGCTCACTGTTAACACACTGGCACAGATTGTTAACACACTGGCGCTGACTATTAACACACTGGTACTGATTGTTAACACACTGGTTCTGATTGTTAATACACTGGCGCTGACTGTTAACACACTTGGGCTCACTGTTAACACACTGGCGCTCACTGTTAACACACTGGTACTGGTTGTTAACACACTGGTTCTGACTGTTAACACACTGACGCTCATTGTTAACACACTGGTACTGATTGTTAACACACTGGTGCTGACTGTTAACACACTGGCGCTGACTGTTAACACACTGGCGCTCACTTTTAACCCACTGGTTCTGACTGTTAACACACTGGTTCTGACTGTTAACACACTGGCGCTGACTGTTAACACACTGGTTCTGATTGTTAACACACTGGTGCTGACTGTTAAGACACTGGTTCTGACTATTAGCACACTGGTTCTGATTGTTAACACACTGGTTCTGACTGTTCACACACTGGCGCTGACTGTTAACACACTGGTTCTGATTGTTAACACACTGGCGCTGACTGTTAACACACTGGTTCTGACTGTTAACACACTGGTTCTGACTGTTAACACACTGGTTCTGACTGTTAACACACTGGCACTGACTGTTAACACACGGGTACAGATTGTTAACACAATGGCACTGACTGTTAACACACTGGTTCTGACTGTTAACACACTGGTTCTGACTGTTAACACACTGATACTGATGGTTAACACACTGGTTCTGATTGTTAACACACTGGCGCTGAATGTTAACACACTGGCGCTGACTGTTAACATACTGGTTCTGATTGTAAACACAATGGTTCTGATTGTTAACACACTGGCGCTGACTGTTAACACACTGGTACTGATTGTTAACACACTGGTTCTGACTGTTAACACACTGGTTCTGACTATTAGCACACTGGTTCTGACCATTAACACACTGGTCCTGACTGTTAACACACTGGTTCTGATTGTTAACACACTGGTTCTGACTGTTAACACACTGGCGCTGACTGTTAACACACTGGTTCTGATTGTTAACACACTGGCGCTGACTGTTAACACACTGGTTCTGACTGTTAACACACTGGTTCTGATTGTTAACACACTGGCGCTGACTGTTAACACACTGGTTCTGATTGTTAACACACTGGCGCTGACTGTTAACACATTGGTTCTGACTGTTAACACACTGGTGCTGATTGTTAACCCACTGGCGCTGACTGTTAACACACTGGTTCTGACTGTTAACACACTGGTTCTGACTGTTAACACACTGATACTGATGGTTAACACACTGGTTCTGATTGTTAACACACTGGCGCTGAATGTTAACACACTGGCGCTGACTGTTAACATACTGGTTCTGATTGTAAACACACTGGTTCTGATTGTTAACACACTGGCGCTGACTGTTAACACACTGGTACTGATTGTTAACACACTGGTTCTGACTGTTAACACACTGGTTCTGACTATTAGCACACTGGTTCTGACCATTAACACACTGGTCCTGACTGTTAACACACTGGTTCTGATTGTTAACACACTGGTTCTGACTGTTAACACACTGGCGCTGACTGTTAACACACTGGTTCTGATTGTTAACACACTGGCGCTGACTGTTAACACACTGGTTCTGACTGTTAACACACTGGTTCTGATTGTTAACACACTGGCGCTGACTGTTAACACACTGGTTCTGATTGTTAACACACTGGCGCTGACTGTTAACACATTGGTTCTGACTGTTAACACACTGGTGCTGATTGTTAACCCACTGGCGCTGACTGTTAACACACTGGTTCTGACTGTTAACACACTGGTTCTGATTGTTAACACACTGGCGCTGACTGTTAACACACTGGTTCTGATTGTTAACACTTTGGTTCTGATTGTTAACACACTGGCGCTGACTGTTAACACATTGGTTCTGATTGTTAACACACTGGCGCTAACTGTTAACACACTGGTTCTGACTGTTAACACACTGGCACTGACTGTTAACACACTGGTACTGATTGTTAACACACTGGCACTGACTGTTAACACACTGGTTCTGACTGTTAACACACTGGTTCTGACTGTTAACACACTGGTTCTGATTGTTAACACACTGGCGCTGACTGTTAACACACTGGCGCTGACTGTTAACACACTGGTTCTGATTGTTAACACACTGCTTCTGATTGTTAACACACTGGCGCTGATTGTTAACACACTGGCGCTGACTGTTAACACACTGGTTCTGACTGTTAACACACTGGTTCTGATTGTTAACACACTGGTTCTGATTGTTAACACACTGGCGCCGACTGCTAACACATTGGTTCTGATTGTTAACACACTGGCGCTGACTGTTAACACACTGGTTATGACTGTTAATACACTGGTTCTGATTGTTAACACACTGGTTCTGATTGTTAACACATTGGTTCTGATTGTTAACACACTCGCGCTCACTGTTAACACACTGGTTCTGATTGTTAACACACTGGTTCTGATTGTTAACACACTGGCGCCGACTGCTAACACATTGGTTCTGATTGTTAACACACTGGCGCTGACTGTTAACGCACTGGTTATGACTGTTAATACACTGGTTCTGATTGTTAATACACTGGCGCTGACTGTTAACACACTTGGGCTCACTGTTAACACACTGGCGCTCACTGTTAACACACTGGTACTGGTTGTTAACACACTGGTTCTGACTGTTAACACACTGACGCTCATTGTTAACACACTGGTACTGATTGTTAACACACTGGTGCTGACTGTTAACACACTGGCGCTGACTGTTAACACACTGGCGCTGACTGTTAACACACTGGTTCTGATTGTTAACACACTGGTGCTGACTGTTAACACACTGGTTCTGACTATTAGCACACTGGTTCTGATTTTTAACACACTGGTTCTGACGGTTAACACACTGGCGCTGACTGTTAACACACTGGTTCTGATTGTTAACACACTGGCGCTGACTGTTAACACACTGGTTCTGACTGTTAACACACTGGTTCTGACTGTTAACACACTGGCACTGACTGTTAACACACTGGTACTGACTGTTAACACACTGGCGCTGACTGTTAACACACTGGTTCTGACTGTTAACACACTGGTTCTGACTGTTAACACACTGGTACTGATGGTTAACACACTGGTTCTGATTGTTAACACACTGGCGCTGACTGTTAACACAGTGGCGCTGACTGTTAACATACTGGTTCTGATTGTTAACACACTGGTTCTGATTGTTAACACACTGGCGCTGACTGTTAACACACTGGTACTGATTGTTAACACACTGGTTCTGATTGTTAACACACTGGTTCTGATTGGTAACACACTGGTTCTGATTGGTAACACACTGGCGCTGACTGTTAACACACGGGTTCTGACTATTAGCACACTGGTTCGGACCGTTAACACACTGGTCCTGACTGTTAACACACTGGTTCTGATTGTTAACACACTGGTTCTGACTGTTAACACACTGGCACTGACTGTTAACACACTGGTTCTGATTGTTAACACACTGGCGCTGACTGTTAACACACTGGTTCTGACTGTTAACACACTGGTTCTGATTGTTAACACACTGGCGCTGACTGTTAACACACTGGTTCTGATTGTTAACACACTGGCGCTGACTGTTAACACATTGGTTCTGACTGTTAACACACTGGTGCTGATTGTTAACACACTGGCGCTGACTGTTAACACACTGGTTCTGACTGTTAACACACTGGTTCTGATTGTTAACACACTGGCGCTGACTGTTAACACACTGGTTCTGATTGTTAACACATTGGTTCTGATTGTTAACACACTGGCGCTGACTGTTAACACATTGGTTCTGATTGTTAACACACTGGCGCTAACTGTTAACACACTGGTTCTGACTGTTAACACACTGGCACTGACTGTTAACACACTGGTTCTGACTGTTAACACACTGGTTCTGACTGTTAACACACTGGTTCTGATTGTTAACACACTGGTGCTGACTGTTAACACACTGGCGCTGACTGTTAACACACTGGTTCTGATTGTTAACACACTGCTTCTGATTGTTAACACACTGGCGCTGACTGTTAACACACTGGTACTGATTGTTAACACACTGGTTCTGACTGTTAACACACTGGTTCTGATTGGTAACACACTGGCGCTGACTGTTAACACACTGGTTCTGACTATTAGCACACTGGTTCTGACCGTTAACACACTGGTTCTGATTGTTAACACACTGGCGCTGACTGTTAACACATTGGTTCTGATTGTTAACACACTGGCGCTAACTGTTAACACACTGGTTCTGACTGTTAACACACTGGCACTGACTGTTAACATACTGGTACTGATTGTTAACACACTGGCACTGACTGTTAACACACTGGTTCTGACTGTTAACACACTGGTTCTGACTGTTAACACACTGGTTCTGATTGTTAACACACTGGCGCTGACTGTTAACACACTGGCGCTGACTGTTAACACACTGGTTCTGATTGTTAACACACTGCTTCTGATTGTTAACACACTGGCGCTGATTGTTAACACACTGGCGCTGACTGTTAACACACTGGTTCTGACTGTTAACACACTGGTTCTGATTGTTAACACACTGGTTCTGATTGTTAACACACTGGCGCCGACTGCTAACACATTGGTTCTGATTGTTAACACACTGGCGCTGACTGTTAACACCCTGGTTATGACTGTTAATACACTGGTTCTGATTGTTAACACATTGGTTCTGATTGTTAACACACTCGCGCTCACTGTTAACACACTGGTACTGATTGTTAACACACTGGTTCTGATTGTTAATACACTGGCGCTGACTGTTAACACACTGGTACTGGTTGTTAACACACTGGTTCTGACTGTTAACACACTGACGCTCATTGTTAACACACTGGTACTGATTGTTAACACACTGGTGCTGACTGTTAACACACTGGCGCTGACTGTTAACACACTGGCGCTGACTGTTAACACACTGGTTCTGATTGTTAACACACTGGTGCTGACTGTTAACACACTGGTTCTGACTAATAGCACACTGGTTCTGATTTTTAACACACTGGTTCTGACTGTTAACACACTGACGCTCATTGTTAACACACTGGTACTGATTGTTAACACACTGGTGCTGACTGTTAACACACTGGCGCTGACTGTTAACACACTGGCGCTGACTGTTAACACACTGGTTCTGATTGTTAACACACTGGTGCTGACTGTTAACACACTGGTTCTGACTAATAGCACACTGGTTCTGATTGTTAACACACTGGCGCTGACTGTTAACACACTGGTTCTGATTGTTAACACACTGGTGCTGACTGTTAACACACTGGTTCTGACTGTTAACACACTGGTTCTGACTGTTAACACACTGGCACTGACTGTTAACACACTGGTACTGATTGGTAACACACTGGTTCTGATTGGTAACACACTGGCGCTGACTGTTAACACACGGGTTCTGACTATTAGCACACTGGTTCTGACCGTTAACACACTGGTCCTGACTGTTAACACACTGGTTCTGATTGTTAACACACTGGTTCTGACTGTTAACACACTGGCGCTGACTGTTAACACACTGGTTCTGATTGTTAACACACTGGCGCTGACTGTTAACACACTGGTTCTGACTGTTAACACACTGGTTCTGATTGTTAACACTCTGGCGCTGACTGTTAACACACTGGTTCTGATTGTTAACACACTGGCGCTGACTGTTAACACATTGGTTCTGACTGTTAACACACTGGTGCTGATTGTTAACACACTGGCGCTGACTGTTAACACACTGGCGCTGACTGTTAACACACTGGTTCTGATTGTTAACACACTGGCGCTGACTGTTAACACACTGGTTCTGATTGTTAACACATTGGTTCTGATTGTTAACACACTGCTTCTGATTGTTAACACACTGGCGCTGACTGTTAACACACTGGTACTGATTGTTAACACACTGGTTCTGACTGTTAACACACTGGTTCTGATTGGTAACACACTGGCGCTGACTGTTAACACACTGGTTCTGACTATTAGCACACTGGTTCTGACCGTTAACACACTGGTTCTTATTGTTAACACACTGGCGCTGACTGTTAACACATTGGTTCTGATTGTTAACACACTGGCGCTAACTGTTAACACACTGGTTCTGACTGTTAACACACTGGCACTGACTGTTAACACACTGGTACTGATTGTTAACACACTGGCACTGACTGTTAACACACTGGTTCTGACTGTTAACACACTGGCGCTGACTGTTAACACACTGGCGCTGACTGTTAACACACTGGTTCTGATTGTTAACACACTGCTTCTGATTGTTAACACACTGGCGCTGATTGTTAACACACTGGCGCTGACTGTTAACACACTGGTTCTGACTGTTAACACACTGGTTCTGATTGTTAACACACTGGTTCTGATTGTTAACACACTGGCGCCGACTGCTAACACATTGGTTCTGCTTGTTAACACACTGGCGCTGACTGTTAACACACTGGTTATGACTGTTAATACACTGGTTCTGATTGTTAACACACTGGTTCTGATTGTTAACACATTGATTCTGATTGTTAACACACTCGCGCTCACTGTTAACACACTGGTACTGATTGTTAACACACTGGTTCTGATTGTTAATACACTGGCGCTGACTGTTAACACACTTGGGCTCACTGTTAGCACACTGGCGCTCACTGTTAACACACTGGTACTGGTTGTTAACACACTGGTTCTGACTGTTAACACACTGACGCTCATTGTTAACACACTGGTACTGATTGTTAACACACTGGTGCTGACTGTTAACACACTGGCGCTGACTGTTAACACACTGGCGCTGACTGTTAACACACTGGTTCTGATTGTTAACACACTGGTGCTGACTGTTAACACACTGGTTCTGACTATTAGCACACTGGTTCTGATTTTTAACACACTGGTTCTGACGGTTAACACACTGGCGCTGACTGTTAACACACTGGTTCTGATTGTTAACACACTGGCGCTGACTGTTAACACACTGGTTCTGACTGTTAACACACTGGTTCTGACTGTTAACACACTGGCACTGACTGTTAACACACTGGTGCTGACTGTTAACACACTGGCGCTGACTGTTAACACACTGGTTCTGACTGTTAACACACTGGTTCTGACTGTTAACACACTGGTACTGATGGTTAACACACTGGTTCTGATGGTTAACACACTGGTTCTGATTGTTAACACACTGGCGCTGACTGTTAACACAGTGGCGCTGACTGTTAACATACTGGTTCTGATTGTTAACACACTGGTTCTGATTGTTAACACACTGGCGCTGACTGTTAACACACTGGTACTGATTGTTAACACACTGGTTCTGATTGTTAACACACTGGTTCTGATTGGTAACACACTGGTTCTGATTGGTAACACACTGGCGCTGACTGTTAACACACGGGTTCTGACTATTAGCACACTGGTTCTGACCGTTAACACACTGGTCCTGACTGTTAACACACTGGTTCTGATTGTTAACACACTGGTTCTGACTGTTAACACACTGGCGCTGACTGTTAACACACTGGTTCTGATTGTTAACACACTGGCGCTGACTGTTAACACACTGGTTCTGACTGTTAACACACTGGTTCTGATTGTTAACACTCTGGCGCTGACTGTTAACACACTGGTTCTGATTGTTAACACACTGGCGCTGACTGTTAACACATTGGTTCTGACTGTTAACACACTGGTGCTGATTGTTAACACACTGGCGCTGACTGTTAACACACTGGTTCTGACTGTTAACACACTGGTTCTGATTGTTAACACACTGGCGCTGACTGTTAACACACTGGTTCTGATTGTTAACACATTGGTTCTGATTGTTAACACACTGGCGCTGACTGTTAACACATTGGTTCTGATTGTTAACACACTGGCGCTAACTGTTAACACACTGGTTCTGACTGTTAACACACTGGCACTGACTGTTAACACACTGGTACTGATTGTTAACACACATGCACTGACTGTTAACACACTGGTTCTGACTGTTAACACACTGGTTCTGACTGTTAACACACTGGTTCTGATTGTTAACACACTGGCGCTGACTGTTAACACACTGGCGCTGACTGTTAACACACTGGTTCTGATTGTTAACACACTGCTTCTGATTGTTAACACACTGGCGCTGACTGTTAACACACTGGTACTGATTGTTAACACACTGGTTCTGACTGTTAACACACTGGTTCTGATTGGTAACACACTGGCGCTGACTGTTAACACACTGGTTCTGACTATTAGCACACTGGTTCTGACCGTTAACACACTGGTTCTGACTGTTAACACACTGGTTCTGATTGTTAACACACTGGTTCTGACTGTTAACACACTGGCGCTGACTGTTATCACACTGGCGCTGACTGTTAACACACTGGTACTGATTGTTAACACACTGGCGCTGACTGTTAACACACTGGTTCTGACTGTTAACACACTGGTTCTGATTGTTAACACACTGGCGCTGACTGTTAACACACTCGTTCTGATTGTTAACACACTGGTTCTGATTGTTAACACACTGGCGCTGACTGTTAACACATTGGTTCTGATTGTTAACACACTGGCGCTAACTGTTAACACACTGGTTCTGACTGTTAACACAGTGGTTCTGACTGTTAACACACTGGTACTGACTGTTAACACACTGGTTCTGATTGTTAACACACTGGCGCTGACTGTTAACACACTGGTTCTGACTATTAACACACTGGTTCTTACCGTTAACACACTGGTTCTGACTGTTAACACACTGGTTCTGATTGTTAACACACTGGCGCTGACTGTTAACACACTGGTTCTGATTGTTAACACACTGGTTCTGACTGTTAACACACTGGTTCTGACTGTTAACACACTGGTAATGATTGTTAACACATCGGCTTTCCAAAAATTGAGTTCTCTTAACCATCGCACCCTTTCCAGCTCAAATTGTTCACTGTCCTTTTTCCTCATCTCTCGCTCTTCCTCTAGTTGTTTCATTAACCCATTATTAACTGCATCCCATTCACTGAGCTTCTTAGCTCTCTCCTCCAGCTTGTTTTCTCAGCCTCATCCGTCCTATGCTGCCAGTGTTATGCCATCAGCCAAACTGTCTTCATCAAGGCCCACTTACAAGTGGACCCCTGTGTCCAGTGTTCTGCCTCATCTACCAGATCATCCCCCTCCAGGATAACCCAAATCCACCTCTGTTTAAGAGGTAGTTTCCCTGCCACATACTTAGTGACTAACCCATCCATAGTATGTTCTGTCATTTCTTTATCTTCAAGACTTCTACCTGACTTGCCACTTATAAGACCCCCTCTCTGGTCTAAAGGTTCTTGTAATTACTCTTGATATCAACAGCACACAACAATTTGGATACTGTTTCACTAAATGTGATACATCTTTAGTATTGCTGAAAACAGAGACATGTTGTTAAAGCTTTTCATCTTGCACTCATCAGGACAATATACAAGAATAACCAATGTAAGGGAAAACAACAACTTATACTGCATGAGAAGAGAGTGCTGCTTGGTTGGCAAGTGAACTCTGTTTGGTAGGGGCATTGTCTTGGCAAATGCACCAGTTTACGGTGACAGACAGTTAACTGCCAAGCTTTGTTTGAAATTTAAACCAGGCAGCTTGACTCTGATTGGCCAAGGAATGAACCAGCGAATGGCTGTCACTTATTTTGTTCAGCTGAAACAGGTGCAATGTGTGTACATGTTCTTTCTGTCTGCAAAGATCAGGGCCCTATGTATTAATATATGTAGCTTCCAGTATGTGCAAATGCACCACATTGTGAGCCCTACTGACAATTTTAAATTGGTTGTCAGCGAAATTCTTAACACACTGTGGATTATGTAGCAAATGTTGTCCAATCGCAGAATCACATCTAATGTTGGATACTGTGTTTTGAGTTTTGCAAGCAGGGGTGGTTGGGTACGGTCTGCTCCTTTCTCGTTGCGAACAGCGGAGGGACATGTTGTTTGATAAGATCTGCCAGTCTTTGGGACGTACGGCCTATTTTCCTAGCATCACACTGTCTTTGAAATTCAGATATCACATTACTCATTTGTGTGATAGGCAGGATGTCTTTTTAGCTCGACGGCAGCATCCTGTTAGTGGTGAACACCACACGTGTTGCTACTGCGTAGTAGCTGCATGAAACAGCTAGCTTCACTTGTTCAAATTTTTGGGATACATTACCCTTCTAGTGTAATTTGAGGTAGACTGGGCACTTTTCAGGGCTGAAAATGACGGCCTTAGGCCCGTTCATAAATTTGTGTGATAGACAGCGAGAAATGATGTGGTCAGGGTAGCCATTGTCACGCAGGATGTCTTTGATTCACCATGTTTCGGCATCAGGCTTGCATGGCTCGGGCCCTATTTACGAGGATGCTAATAAGGCCAATCTTTATAGTGTGTGGAACTAAGAATCCCAACCTGTGTATTGACCAGTGAAGGTAGGTTTTCAGTAGAACGTGGTAGAGAACCACTTAACAGATTTCTCAACTAGTACTTCAAGGAAAGGGAGCTAATTTGATTGCTCCATTTCAAAGGTGAATTTGAGCACAGGATGGAGCCCATTAAGATGAATAAGGAAATTATTGCATGCAGCTGCGAATTCAAATATAGCAAATGCATCATCTACATATCAGAAATGAGCAAGAGGTAGGAGGTTAGGTGTCATTCCCTCAAAGACACATTTCTCATGGAACCCAACAAAGATGTTTGCAAGAGCTGGGCCTAGAGGGGTTCCCATGGCAACACAATTTATTTGGGCATACATAGTGTTGTTTAAAACTGAACTCAACTGCGTGAATTGCCGAGTTCATAAGTTCAGTGAATATTGATTCACGCAATGGTGGTGGGTCTAGATCGCCATGATATAGTGCTGTAGCGCAAATATCTATGGCTTCCTTAAGTGGTACATTGGTGAATAGGCTAGCAATGTCAAATGAGCACATGGACATGGCATTGTTGTCGATATGCAAGTCTTGTATGGTACATATATGAACACACAGGACCCTGTTCTTTGCAGACAAAAAGAAAATGTATAAACATTGTGCCTGTTTCAGCTGAAAAAAATAAGTGACAGCCATTCGCTGGTTCATTCATCAGGGCAATGCCTTGACCAATCAGGTTTAAATTTCAAACGGAGCTTGGCAGTTAACTGTCAGTCACTGACAACTGGTGCATTCGCCATGGCAATGCCTCTACCAATCAGAGTTCACTTGCCAACTAATCAGCACTCTCTTCTCATGCAGTATAAGTTGTTATTTTCCCTTACAAAGAACAAAGAACAAAGAAAATTACAGCACAGGAACAGGCCCTTCGGCCCTCCAAGCCTACGCCAATCCAAATCCTCTATCTAAACCTGTCGCCTATTATCTAAGGGTCTGTATCTCTTTACTTCCTGCCCATTCATGTATCTGCCTAGATACATCTTAAAAGACGCTATCGTGCCCGCGTCTACCACACTGGCGCTGACTGTTAACACACTGGTTCTGATTGTTAACACACTGGTTCTGACTGTTAACACACTGGTTCTGATTGTTAACACACTGTTTCTGACTGTCAACACACTGGCGCTGACTGTTAACACACTGGTTCTGATTGTTAACACACTGGCGCTGACTGTTAACACACTGGCGCTGACTGTTAACACACTGGTACTGATTGTTAACACACTGGTTCTGACTGTTAACACACTGGTTCTGATTGTTAACACACTGTTTCTGACTGTCAACACACTGGCGCTGACTGTTAAAACACTGGTACTGATTGTTAACACACTGGTTCTGACTGTTAACACACTGGTTCTGATTGTTAACACACTGTTTCTGATTGTTAACACACTGGCGCTGACTGTTAACACATTGGTTCTGATTGTTAACACACTGGTTCTGACTGTTAACACACTGGTTCTGATTGTTAACACACTGTTTCTGACTGTCAACACACTGGCGCTGACTGTTAACACACTGGTTCTGATTGTTAACACACTGGCGCTGACTGTTAACACACTGGCGCTGACTGTTAACACACTGGTACTGATTGTTAACACACTGGTGCTGACTGTTAACACATTGGTTCTGATTGTTAACACACTGGTTCTGACTGTTAACACACTGGTCCTGATTGTTAACACACTGGCGCTGACTGTTAACACACTGGCGCTGACTGTTAACACACTGGCGCTCACTTTTAACCCACTGGTACTGATTGTTAACACACTCACGCTAACTTTTAACACACTGGTTCTGATTGTTAACACACTGGCGCTGACTATTAACACACTGGTACTAATTGTTAACGCACTGGCGCTGACTGTTAACACACTGGTTATGATTGTTAACACACTGGCGCTGACTGTTAACACACTGGCGCTGACTGTTAACACACTGGCGCTCACTGTTAACACACTGGTCCTGGTTGCTAACACACTGGTTCTGACTGTTAACACACTGACGCTCATTGTTAACACACTGGCGCTGACTGTTAACACACTGGTGCTGTCTGTTAACACACTGGCGCTGACTGTTAACACACTGGTCCTCACTTTTAACCCACTGGTACTGATTGTTAACACACTCGCGCTGACTGTTAACACACTGGTACTGATTGTTAACACACTGGTTCTGACTGTTAACACACTGGCGCTGACTGTTAACACATTGGTAATGATTGTTAACACACTGGTGCTGACTGTTAACACACTGGCGCTCACTGTTAACCCACTGGTACTGATTGTTAACACACTGGTGCTGACTGTTAACACACTGGTACTGATTGTTAACACACTGGTACTGACTGTTAACACATTGGCGCTCACTGTTAACACACTGGTACTGATTGTTAACACACTGGCGCTCACTGTTAACCCACTGGTACTGATTGTTAACACACTGGCGCTGACTGTTAACACATTGGTTCTGATTGTTAACACACTGGCGCTAACTGTTAACACACTGGTTCTGACTGTTAACACAGTGGTTCTGACTGTTAACACACTGGATCTGACTGTTAACACACTGGTTCTGACTGTTAACACACTGGTTCTGATTGTTAACACACTGGCGCTGACTGTTAACACACTGGTACTGATTGTTAACACACTGGCGCTGACTGTTAACACACTGGTTCTGATTGTTAACACACTGGCGCTGACTGTTAACACACTGGTTCTGACTGTTAACACACTGGTTCTGATTGTTAACACACTGGTACTGATTGGTAACACACTGGCGCTGACTGTTAACACACTGGTTCTGACTATTAGCACACTGGTTCTGATTGTTAACACACTGGTTCTGACTGTTAACACACTGGCGCTGACTGTTAACACACTGGTTCTGATTGTTAACACACTGGCGCTGACTGTTAACACATTGGTTCTGACTGTTAACACACTGGTTCTGATTGTTAACACACTGGTTCTGACTGTTAACACACTGGTTCTGACTGTTAACACACTGGCACTGACTGTTAACACACTGGTACTGATTGTTAACACACTGGCGCTGACTGTTAACACACTGGTTCTAACTGTTACCACACTGGTTCTGACTGTTAACACACTGGTACTGATGGTTAACACACTAGTTCTGATTGTTAACACACTGGTGCTGACTGTTAACACACTGGCGCTGATTGTTAACACACTGGTTCTGACTGCTAACACACTGGCGCTGACAGTTAACACACTGGTTCTGATTGTTAACACACTGGCGCTGACTGTTAACACACTGGTTCTGACTGTTAATACACTGGTTCTGATTGTTAACACACTGGCGCTGACTGTTAACACACTGGTTCTGATTGTTAACACACTGGCGCTGACTGTTAACACATTGGTTCTGACTGTTAACACACTGGTGCTGATTGTTAACACACTGGCGCTGACTGTTAACACACTGGTTCTGACTGTTAACACACTGGTTCTGATTGTTAACACACTGACGCTGACTGTTAACACACTGGTACTGATTGTTAACACACTGGTTCTGATTGTTAACACACTGGTTCTGACTATTAGCACACTGGTTCTGACCGTTAACACACTGGTTCTGACTGTTAACACACTGGTTCTGATTGTTAACACACTGGTTCTGACTGCTAACACACTGGCGCTGACTGTTAACACACTGGTTCTGATTGTTAACACACTGGCGCTGACTGTTAACACACTGGTTCTGACTGTTAATACACTGGTTCTGATTGTTAACACACTGGCGCTGACTGTTAACACACTGGTTCTGATTGTTAACACACTGGCGCTGACTGTTAACACATTGGTTCTGACTGTTAACACACTGGTGCTGATTGTTAACACACTGGCGCTGACTGTTAACACACTGGTTCTGACTGTTAACACACTGGTTCTGATTGTTAACACACTGGCGCTGACTGTTAACACACTGGTTCTGATTGTTAACACATTGGTTCTGATTGTTAACACACTGGCGCTGACTGTTAACACATTGGTTCTGATTGTTAACACACTGGCGCTAACTGTTAACACACTGTTTCTGACTGTTAACACACTGGCACTGACTGTTAACACACTGGCACTGACTATTAACACACTGGTTCTGACTGTTAACACACTGGTTCTGACTGTTAACACACTGGTTCTGATTGTTAACACACTGGCGCTGACTGTTAACACACTGGTTCTGATTGTTAACACACTGGTTCTGATTGTTAACACACTGGCGCTGACTGTTAACACACTGGTACTGATTGTTATCACACTGGTTCTGACTGTTAACACACTGGTTCTGATTGGTAACACACTGGTTCTGATTGTTAACACACTGGTTCTGACTATTAGCACACTGGTTCTGATTGTTAACACACTGGTTCTGATTGTTAACACACTGGCGCTGACTGTTAACACACTGGTTCTGATTGTTAACACACTGGCACTGACTGTTAACACACTGGTTCTGATTGTTAACACACTGGCGCTGACTGTTAACACACTGGTTCTGACTGTTAACACACTGGTTCTGACTGTTAACACACTGGTTCTGACTGTTAACACACTGGTACTGATTGTTAACACACTGGCGCTGACTGTTAACACACTGGTTCTGACTGTTAACACACTGGTTCTGACTGTTAACACACTGGTACTGATGGTTAACACACTGGTTCTGATTGTTAACACACTGGCGCTGACTGTTAACACACTGGCGCTGACTGTTAACACACTGGTTCTGATTGTTAACACACTGGTTCTGATTGTTAACACACTGGCGCTGACTGTTAACACACTGGCGCTGACTGTTAACACACTGGTTCTGACTATTAGCCCACTGGTTCTGACCGTTAACACACTGGTTCTGACTGTTAACACACTGGTTCTGATTGTTAACACACTGGTTCTTACTGTTAACACACTGGTTCTGACTGTTAACACACTGGTTCTGATTGTTAACACACTGGCGCTGACTGTTAACACACTGGTTCTGATTGTTAATACACTGGCGCTGACTGTTAACACATTGGTTCTGACTGTTAACACACTGGTGCTGATTGTTAACACACTGGCGCTGACTGTTAACACACTGGTTCAGACTGTTAACACACTGGTTCTGATTGTTAACACACTGGCGCTGACTGTTAACACACTGGTTCTGATTGTTAACACATTGGTTCTGATTGTTAACACACTGGCGCTGACTGTTAACACACTGGTTCTGACTGTTAACACACTGGCACTGACTGTTAACACACTGGCACTGACTGTTAACACACTGGTTCTGACTGTTAACACACTGGTTCTGACTGTTAACACACTGGTTCTGATTGTTAACACACTGGCGCTGACTGTTAACACACTGGCGCTGACTGTTAACACACTGGTTCTGATTGTTAACACACTGGTTCTGATTGTTAACACACTGGCGCTGACTGTTAACACACTGGTACTGATTGTTAACACACTGGTTCTGACTGTTAACACACTGGTTCTGATTGGTAACACACTGGCGCTGACTGTTAACACACTGGTTCTGACCGTTAACACACTGGTTCTGACTGTTAACGCACTGGTTCTGATTGTTAACACACTGGTTCTGACTGCTAACACACTGGCGCTGACTGTTAACACACTGGTTCTGATTGTTAACACACTGGCGCTGACTGTTAACACACTGGTTCTGACTATTAGCACACTGGTTCTGATTGTTAACACACTGGTTCTGACTGTTAACACACTGGCGCTGACTGTTAACACACTGGTTCTGATTGTTAACACACTGGCGCTGACTGTTAACACATTGGTTCTGACTGTTAACACACTGGTTCTGATTGTTAACACACTGGTTCGGACTGTTAACACACTGGTTCTGACTGTTAACACACTGGCACTGACTGTTAACACACTGGTACTGATTGTTAACACACTGGCGCTGACTGTTAACACACTGGTTCTGACTGTTAACACACTGGTTCTGACTGTTAACACACTGGTACTGATGGTTAACACACTAGTTCTGATTGTTAACACACTGGCGCTGACTGTTAACACACTGGCGCTGACTGCTAACACACTGGCGCTGATTGTTAACACACTGGTTCTGATTGTTAACACACTGACGCTGACTGTTAACACACTGGTACTGATTGTTAACACACTGGTTCTGATTGTTAACACACTGGTTCTGATTGGTAACACACTGGCGCTGATTGTTAACACACTGGTTCTGACTATTAGCACACTGGTTCTGACCGTTAACACACTGGTTCTGACTGTTAACACACTGGTTCTGATTGTTAACACACTGGTTCTGACTGCTAACACACTGGCGCTGACTGTTAACACACTGGTTCTGATTGTTAACACACTGGCGCTGACTGTTAACACACTGGTTCTGACTGTTAATACACTGGTTCTGATTGTTAACACACTGGCGCTGACTGTTAACACACTGGTTCTGATTGTTAACACATTGGTTCTGATTGTTAACACACTCGCGCTCACTGTTAACACACTGGTACTGATTGTTAACACAGTGGTTCTGATTGTTAATACACTGGCGCTGACTGTTAACACACTTGGGCTCACTGTTAACACACTGGCGCTCACTGTTAACACACTGGTACTGGTTGTTAACACACTGGTTCTGACTGTTAACACACTGACGCTCATTGTTAACACACTGGTACTGATTGTTAACACACTGGTGCTGACTGTTAACACACTGGCGCTGACTGTTAACACACTGGCGCTGACTGTTAACACACTGGTTCTGATTGTTAACACACTGGTGCTGACTGTTAACACACTGGTTCTGACTATTAGCACACTGGTTCTGATTTTTAACACACTGGTTCTGACGGTTAACACACTGGCGCTGACTGTTAACACACTGGTTCTGATTGTTAACACACTGGCGCTGACTGTTAACACACTGGTTCTGACTGTTAACACACTGGTTCTGACTGTTAACACACTGGCACTGACTGTTAACACACTGGTGCTGACTGTTAACACACTGGCGCTGACTGTTAACACACTGGTTCTGACTGTTAACACACTGGTTCTGACTGTTAACACACTGGTACTGATGGTTAACACACTGGTTCTGATTGTTAACACACTGGCGCTGACTGTTAACACAGTGGCGCTGACTGTTAACATACTGGTTCTGATTGTTAACACACTGGTTCTGATTGTTAACACACTGGCGCTGACTGTTAACACACTGGTACTGATTGTTAACACACTGGTTCTGATTGTTAACACACTGGTTCTGATTGTTAACACACTGGTTCTGACTATTAGCACACTGGTTCTGATTGTTAACACACTGGTTCTGATTGTTAACACACTGGCGCTGACTGTTAACACACTGGTTCTGATTGTTAACACACTGGCACTGACTGTTAACACACTGGTTCTGATTGTTAACACACTGGCGCTGACTGTTAACACACTGGTTCTGACTGTTAACACACTGGTTCTGACTGTTAACACACTGGTTCTGACTGTTAACACACTGGTACTGATTGTTAACACACTGGCGCTGACTGTTAACACACTGGTTCTGACTGTTAACACACTGGTTCTGACTGTTAACACACTGGTACTGATGGTTAACACACTGGTTCTGATTGTTAACACACTGGCGCTGACTGTTAACACACTGGCGCTGACTGTTAACACACTGGTTCTGATTGTTAACACACTGGTTCTGATTGTTAACACACTGGCGCTGACTGTTAACACACTGGCGCTGAATGTTAACACACTGGTTCTGACTATTAGCACACTGGTTCTGACCGTTAACACACTGGTTCTGACTGTTAACACACTGGTTCTGATTGTTAACACACTGGTTCTTACTGTTAACACACTGGTTCTGACTGTTAACACACTGGTTCTGATTGTTAACACACTGGCGCTGACTGTTAACACACTGGTTCTGATTGTTAATACACTGGCGCTGACTGTTAACACATTGGTTCTGACTGTTAACACACTGGTGCTGATTGTTAACACACTGGCGCTGACTGTTAACACACTGGTTCTGACTGTTAACACACTGGTTCTGATTGTTAACACACTGGCGCTGACTGTTAACACACTGGTTCTGATTGTTAACACATTGGTTCTGATTGTTAACACACTGGCGCTGACTGTTAACACACTGGTTCTGACTGTTAACACACTGGCACTGACTGTTAACACACTGGTACTGATTGTTAACAAACTGGCACTGACTGTTAACACACTTTTTCTGACTGTTAACACACTGGTTCTGACTGTTAACACACTGGTTCTGATTGTTAACACACTGGCGCTGACTGTTAACACACTGGCGCTGACTGTTAACACACTGGTTCTGATTGTTAACACACTGGTTCTGATTGTTAACACACTGGCGCTGACTGTTAACACACTGGTACTGATTGTTAACACACTGGTTCTGACTGTTAACACACTGGTTCTGATTGGTAACACACTGGCGCTGACTGTTAACACACTGGTTCTGACCGTTAACACACTGGTTCTGACTGTTAACGCACTGGTTCTGATTGTTAACACACTGGTTCTGACTGCTAACACACTGGCGCTGACTGTTAACACACTGGTTCTGACTATTAGCACACTGGTTCTGATTGTTAACACACTGGTTCTGACTGTTAACACACTGGCGCTGACTGTTAACACACTGGTTCTGATTGTTAACACACTGGCGCTGACTGTTAACACATTGGTTCTGACTGTTAACACACTGGTTCTGATTGTTAACACACTGGTTCTGACTGTTAACACACTGGTTCTGACTGTTAACACACTGGCACTGACTGTTAACACACTGGTACTGATTGTTAACACACTGGCGCTGACTGTTAACACACTGGTTCTGACTGTTAACACACTGGTTCTGACTGTTAACACACTGGTACTGATGGTTAACACACTAGTTCTGATTGTTAACACACTGGCGCTGACTGTTAACACACTGGCGCTGACTGTTAACACACTGGTACTGATTGTTAACACGCTGGTTCTGATTGTTAACACACTGACGCTGACTGTTAACACACTGGTACTGATTGTTAACACACTGGTTCTGATTGTTAACACACTGGTTCTGATTGGTAACACACTGGCGCTGATTGTTAACACACTGGTTCTGACTATTAGCACACTGGTTCTGACCGTTAACACACTGGTTCTGACTGTTAACACACTGGTTCTGATTGTTAACACACTGGTTCTGACTGCTAACACACTGGCGCTGACTGTTAACACACTGGTTCTGATTGTTAACACACTGGCGCTGACTGTTAACACACTGGTTCTGACTGTTAATGCACTGGTTCTGATTGTTAACACACTGGCGCTGACTGTTAACACACTGGTTCTGATTGTTAACACATTGGTTCTGATTGTTAACACACTCGCGCTCACTGTTAACACACTGGTACTGATTGTTAACACACTGGTTCTGATTGTTAATACACTGGCGCTGACTGTTAACACACTTGGGCTCACTGTTAACACACTGGCGCTCACTGTTAACACACTGGTACTGGTTGTTAACACACTGGTTCTGACTGTTAACACACTGACGCTCATTGTTAACACACTGGTACTGATTGTTAACACACTGGTGCTGACTGTTAACACACTGGCGCTGACTGTTAACACACTGGCGCTGACTGTTAACACACTGGTTCTGATTGTTAACACACTGGTGCTGACTGTTAACACACTGGTTCTGACTATTAGCACACTGGTTCTGATTTTTAACACACTGGTTCTGACGGTTAACACACTGGCGCTGACTGTTAACACACTGGTTCTGATTGTTAACACACTGGCGCTGACTGTTAACACACTGGTTCTGACTGTTAACACACTGGTTCTGACTGTTAACACACTGGCACTGACTGTTAACACACTGGTGCTGACTGTTAACACACTGGTGCTGACTGTTAACACACTGGTTCTGACTGTTAACACACTGGTTCTGACTGTTAACACACTGGTACTGATGGTTAACACACTGGTTCTGATTGTTAACACACTGGCGCTGACTGTTAACACAGTGGCGCTGACTGTTAACATACTGGTTCTGATTGTTAACACACTGGTTCTGATTGTTAACACACTGGCGCTGACTGTTAACACACTGGTACTGATTGTTAACACACTGGTTCTGATTGTTAACACACTGGTTCTGATTGGTAACACACTGGTTCTGATTGGTAACACACTGGCGCTGACTGTTAACACACGGGTTCTGACTGTTAGCACACTGGTTCTGACCGTTAACACACTGGTCCTGACTGTTAACACACTGGTTCTGATTGTTAACACACTGGTTCTGACTGTTAACACACTGGCGCTGACTGTTAACACACTGGTTCTGATTGTTAACACACTGGCGCTGACTGTTAACACACTGGTTCTGACTGTTAACACACTGGTTCTGATTGTTAACACACTGGCGCTGACTGTTAACACACTGGTTCTGATTGTTAACACACTGGCGCTGACTGTTAACACATTGGTTCTGACTGTTAACACACTGGTGCTGATTGTTAACACACTGGCGCTGACTGTTAACACACTGGTTCTGACTGTTAACACACTGGTTCTGATTGTTAACACACTGGCGCTGACTGTTAACACACTGGTTCTGATTGTTAACACATTGGTTCTGATTGTTAACACACTGGCGCTGACTGTTAACACATTGGTTCTGATTGTTAACACACTGGCGCTAACTGTTAACACACTGGTTCTGACTGTTAACACACTGGCACTGACTGTTAACACACTGGTACTGATTGTTAACACACATGCACTGACTGTTAACACACTGGTTCTGACTGTTAACACACTGGTTCTGACTGTTAACACACTGGTTCTGATTGTTAACACACTGGCGCTGACTGTTAACACACTGGCGCTGACTGTTAACACACTGGTTCTGATTGTTAACACACTGCTTCTGATTGTTAACACACTGGCGCTGACTGTTAACACACTGGTACTGATTGTTAACACACTGGTTCTGACTGTTAACACACTGGTTCTGATTGGTAACACACTGGCGCTGACTGTTAACACACTGGTTCTGACTATTAGCACACTGGTTCTGACCGTTAACACACTGGTTCTGACTGTTAACACACTGGTTCTGATTGTTAACACACTGGTTCTGACTGTTAACACACTGGCGCTGACTGTTAACACACTGGCGCTGACTGTTAACACACTGGTACTGATTGTTAACACACTGGCGCTGACTGTTAACACACTGGTTCTGACTGTTAACACACTGGTTCTGATTGTTAACACACTGGCGCTGACTGTTAACACACTCGTTCTGATTGTTAACACACTGGTTCTGATTGTTAACACACTGGCGCTGACTGTTAACACATTGGTTCTGATTGTTAACACACTGGCGCTAACTGTTAACACACTGGTTCTGACTGTTAACACAGTGGTTCTGACTGTTAACACACTGGTACTGACTGTTAACACACTGGTTCTGATTGTTAACACACTGGCGCTGACTGTTAACACACTGGTTCTGACTATTAACACACTGGTTCTGACTGTTAACACACTGGTTCTGACTGTTAACACACTGGTAATGATTGTTAACACATCGGCTTTCCAAAAATTGAGTTCTCTTAACCATCGCACCCTTTCCAGCTCAAATTGTTCACTGTCCTTTTTCCTCATCTCTCGCTCTTCCTCTAGTTGTTTCATTTACCCATTATTAACTGCATCCCATTCACTGAGCTTCTTAGCTCTCTTCTCCAGCTCCAGCTTGTTTTCTCAGCCTCATCCGTCCTATGCTGCCAGTGTTATGCCATCAGCCAAACTGTCTTCATCAAGGCCCACTTACAAGTGGACCCCTGTGTCCAGTGTTCTGCCTCATCTACCAGATCATCCCCCTCCAGGATAACCCAAATCCACCTCTGTTTAAGAGGTAGTTTCCCTGCCACATACTTAGTGACTAACCCATCCATAGTATGTTCTGTCATTTCTTTATCTTCAAGACTTCTACCTGACTTGCCACTTATAAGACCCCCTCTCTGGTCTAAAGGTTCTTGTAATTACTCTTGATATCAACAGCACACAACAATTTGGATACTGTTTCACTAAATGTGATACATCTTTAGTATTGCTGAAAACAGAGACATGTTGTTAAAGCTTTTCATCTTGCACTCATCAGGACAATATACAAGAATAACCAATGTAAGGGAAAACAACAACTTATACTGCATGAGAAGAGAGTGCTGCTTGGTTGGCAAGTGAACTCTGTTTGGTAGGGGCATTGTCTTGGCAAATGCACCAGTTTACGGTGACAGACAGTTAACTGCCAAGCTTTGTTTGAAATTTAAACCAGGCAGCTTGACTCTGATTGGCCAAGGAATGAACCAGCGAATGGCTGTCACTTATTTTGTTCAGCTGAAACAGGTGCAATGTGTGTACATGTTCTTTCTGTCTGCAAAGATCAGGGCCCTATGTATTAATATATGTAGCTTCCAGTATGTGCAAATGCACCACATTGTGAGCCCTACTGACAATTTTAAATTGGTTGTCAGCGAAATTCTTAACACACTGTGGATTATGTAGCAAATGTTGTCCAATCGCAGAATCACATCTAATGTTGGATACTGTGTTTTGAGTTTTGCAAGCAGGGGTGGTTGGGTACGGTCTGCTCCTTTCTCGTTGCGAACAGCGGAGGGACATGTTGTTTGATAAGATCTGCCAGTCTTTGGGACGTACGGCCTATTTTCCTAGCATCACACTGTCTTTGAAATTCAGATATCACATTACTCATTTGTGTGATAGGCGGGATGTCTTTTTAGCTCGACGGCAGCATCCTGTTAGTGGTGAACACCACACGTGTTGCTACTGCGTAGTAGCAGCATGAAACAGCTAGCTTCACTTGTTCAAATTTTTGGGATACATTACCCTTCTAGTGTAATTTGAGGTAGACTGGGCACTTTTCAGGGCTGAAAATGACGGCCTTAGGCCCGTTCATAAATTTGTGTGATAGACAGCGAGAAATGATGTGGTCAGGGTAGCCATTGTCACGCAGGATGTCTTTGATTCACCATGTTTCGGCATCAGGCTTGCATGGCTCGGGCCCTATTTACGAGGATGCTAATAAGGCCAATCTTATAGTGTGTGGAACTAAGAATCCCAACCTGTGTATTGACCAGTGAAGGTAGGTTTTCAGTAGAACGTGGTAGAGAACCACTTAACAGATTTCTCAACTAGTACTTCAAGGAAAGGGAGCTAATTTGATTGCTCCATTTCAAAGGTGAATTTGAGCACAGGATGGAGCCCATTAAGATGAATAAGGAAATTATTGCATGCAGCTGCGAATTCAAATATAGCAAATGCATCATCTACATATCAGAAATGAGCAAGAGGTAGGAGGTTAGGTGTCATTCCCTCAAAGACACATTTCTCATGGAACCCAACAAAGATGTTTGCAAGAGCTGGGCCTAGAGGGGTTCCCATGGCAACACAATTTATTTGGGCATACATAGTGTTGTTTAAAACTGAACTCAACTGCGTGAATTGCCGAGTTCATAAGTTCAGTGAATATTGATTCACGCAATGGTGGTGGGTCTAGATCGCCATGATATAGTGCTGTAGCGCAAATATCTATGGCTTCCTTAAGTGGTACATTGGTGAATAGGCTAGCAATGTCAAATGAGCACATGGACATGGCATTGTTGTCGATATGCAAGTCTTGTATGGTACATATATGAACACACAGGACCCTGTTCTTTGCAGACAAAAAGAAAATGTATAAACATTGTGCCTGTTTCAGCTGAAAAAAATAAGTGACAGCCATTCGCTGGTTCATTCATCAGGGCAATGCCTTGACCAATCAGGTTTAAATTTCAAACGGAGCTTGGCAGTTAACTGTCAGTCACTGACAACTGGTGCATTCGCCATGGCAATGCCTCTACCAATCAGAGTTCACTTGCCAACTAATCAGCACTCTCTTCTCATGCAGTATAAGTTGTTATTTTCCCTTACAAAGAACAAAGAACAAAGAAAATTACAGCATAGGAACAGGCCCTTCGGCCCTCCAAGCCTAAGCTGATCCAAATCCTCTATCTAAACCTGTCGCCTATTATCTAAGGGTCTGTATCTCTTTACTTCCTGCCCATTCATGTATCTGTCTCGATACATCTTAAAAGACGTTATCGTGCCCGCGTCTACCACCTCCGCTGGCAATGCGTTCCATGCACCCACCACCCTCTGCGTAAAGAACTTTCCACGCATATCCCCCCTAAACTTTTCCCCTTTCACTTTGAACTCATGTCCCCTTGTAATTGAATCCCGCACTCTGGGAAAAAGCTTCTTACTATCCACCCTGTCTATACCTCTCATGATTTTGTACACCTCAATCAGGTCCCCCCTCAACCTCCGTCTTTCTAATGAAAATAGTCCTAATCTACTCAACCTCTCTTCATAGCTAGCGCCCTCCATACCAGGCAACATCCTGGTGAACCTCCTCTGCACCCTCTCCAAAGCATCCACATCCTTTTGGTAATGTGGCGACCAGAACTGCACGCAGTATTCCAAATGTGGCCGACCCAAAGTCCTATACAACTGTAACATGACCTGCCAACTCTTGTACTCAATACCCCGTCCGATGAAGGAAAGCATGCCGTATGCCTTCTTGACCACTCTATCGACCTGCGTTGCCACCTTCAGGGAACAATGGACCTGAACACCCAAATCTCTCTGTACATCAATTTTCCCCAGGACTTTTCCATTTACTGTATACTTCATTCTTGAATTGGATCTTCCAAAATGCATCACCTCGCATTTGCCCTGATTGAACTCCATCTGCCATTTCTCTGCCCAACTCTCCAGTCTATCTATATTCTGCTGTATTCTCTGACAGTCCCCTTCACTATCTGCTACTCCACCAATCTTAGTGTCATCTGCAAACTTGCTAATCAGACCTCCTATACTTTCCTCCAAATCATTTATGTATATCACAAACAACAGTGGTCCCAGCACGGATCCCTGTGGAACACCACTGGTCACATGTCTCCATTTTGAGAAACTCCCTTCCACTGCTACTCTCTGTCTCCTGTTGCCCAGCCAGTTCTTTATCCATCTAGCTAGTACACCTTGGACCCCATGCGCCTTCACTTTCTCCATCAGCCTACCATGGGGAACCTTATCAAACGCCTTACTGAAGTCCATGTACATGACATCTACAGCCCTTCCCTCATCAATCAACTTTGTCACTTCCTCAAAGAATTCTATTAAGCTGGTAAGACATGACCTTCCCTGCACAAAACCATGTTGCCTATCACTGATAAGCCCATTTTCTTCCAAATGGGAATAAATCCTATCCCTCAGTATCTTCTCCAGCAGCTTCCCTATCACTGATGTCAGGCTCACCGGTCTATAATTACCTGGATTATCCCTGCTACCCTTCTTAAACAAGGGGACAACATTAGCAATTCTCCAGTCCTCTGGGACCTCACCCGTGTTTAAGTATGTTGCAAAGATATCTGTTAAGGCCCCAACTATTTCCTCTCTCGCTTCCCACAGTAACCTGGGATAGATCCCATCCGGACCTGGGGACTTGTCCACCTTAATGCCTTTTAGAATACCCAACACTTCCTCCCTCCTTATGCCGACTTGACCTAGAGTAATCAAACATCTGTCCCTAACCTCAACATCCGTCATGTCCCTCTCCTCGGTGAATACCGATGCAAAGTACTCGTTTAGAATCTCACCCATTTTCTCTGACTCCACGCATAACTTTCCTCCTTTGTCCTTGAGTGGGCCAATCCTTTCTCTAGTTACCCTCTTGCTCCTTATATATGAATAAAAGGCTTTGGGATTTTCCTTAACCCTGTTTGCTAAAGATATTTCATGACCCCTTTTAGCCCTCTTAATTCCTCGTTTCAGATTGCGCCTACAATCCCGATATTCTTTCAAAGCTTCGTCTTTCTTCAGCCGCCTAGACCTTATGTATGCTTCCTTTTTCCTCTTAGCTAGTCTCACAATTTCACCTGTCATCCATGGTTCCCTAATCTTGCCATTTCTATCCCTCATTTTCACAGGAACATGTCTCTCCGGCACGCTAATCAACCTCTCTTTAAAAGCCTCCCACATATCAAATGTGGATTTACCTTCAAACAGCTGCTCCCAATTTACATTCCCCAGCTCCTGCCGAATTTTGGTATAGTTGGCCTTGCCCCAATTTAGCACTCTTCCTTTAGGACCACTCTCGTCTTTGTCCATGAGTATTCTAAAACTTACGGAATTGTGATCACTATTCCCAAAGTAGTCCCCTACTGAAACGTCAACCACCTGGCCCGGCTCATTCCCCAACACCAGGTCCAGTATGGCCCCTTCCCGAGTTGGACTATTTACATACTGCTCTAGAAAACCCTCCTGGATGCTCCTTACAAATTCTGCTCCATCTGGACCTCTAACACGAAGTGATTCCCAGTCAATGTTGGGAAAATTAAAATCTCCTATCACCACCACCCTGTTGCTCCTACAGCTTTCCATAATCTGTTTACATATTTGTACCTCTATCTCACGCTTGCTATTGGGAGGCCTGTTGCTGTTGGTTATTCTTGCGTTTTGTCATGATGGGTGCAAGACGAAAAGCTTTGACAACATGTCTCTATTTTCAGCAATACCCAAGTTCCGTACTACCAAACGACTATTTGATACACCTTTATTAAATCTCCAAGCAGTTGTACATACTCACAATAACATTGGCTGCTTAGGAATCCCGTGAGCTAGGGTCTGTCTCAGGTAGTCAGTCAGTCAAAGGATAGATCTCCAGGTGTGACTTCGGAATGGCTGACCAGGCCACTCTACCAACTGCAGTAACAATGTCCTTGAAGTCTGTGGCTTTATACACCTTCCTAACCCTGGCCCTTGGCATATAAGGCAATATCTTAAATTGAATCATCCAATTGGGTTATTAATTACACCCCTTTGCTGAGTCTATTAGGAGGGATGCGAGCATAAGAGGGGTGACAATCCCATGCAGTGGAGGCACTCAGGTTAAAACCTCCCTGTACATGGATGACGTCGCCGTCTTCTGCTCGGATCCGCTGTCTGTGCGCAGACTGATGAACATCTGCGACCAGTTCGAACTGGCCTCGGGAGCCAAAGTTAACCACGGCAAGAGCGAGGCCATGTTCATTGGGAACTGGGCTGACCGATCCTTTGTCCCCTTCACCGTCAGGTCAGACTACCTGAAGGTGCTGGGGATATGGTTTGGAAGGGCCGGGGCGTGCACCAAAACCTGGGAGGAGCGAGTAGCCAAAGTACAACACAAGCTGACAATGTGGGGGGAGCGATCTCTCTCCATTGTGGGTAAGAACCTGGTCATCAGGTGTGAGGCGCTCACGTTGTTGCTGTACGTGGCGCAGGTCTGGCCCATACCCCACTCCTGCGCTGTGGCGGTCACCCGAGCCATTTTCCGCTTCATCTGGGGAGCCAAAATGGACCGGGTTCGGAGGGACACGATGTTCAAACCTCTGGATAAGGGCGGGAAAAATTACCCAACGTGGTCCTCATCCTGATGACCATCTTCATGTGCGGCTGCATCAAGCTGTGTGTAGATCTCCAGTACGCAAACTCCAAGTGTCACGACGTGCTGAGGTTCTATCTGTCCCCGGTGTTGCGAAGGATGGGCCTGGTCACATTGCCGCTGAACGTTCCATGCAGTTGGACCGTGCCGTACCACCTATCTTTCGTGGAGCAGTTTCTACGGGAAAACACCTTTGACCACAGTTCCACCTACGGGAAAAGGAGACGGTGGATCCTGTTGGACGGTTCCCCGAGCAGACCGCCAAAGTCATTTGGCGGAATGCCTCATCACCAGAACTTTCAAACAAGCACCAAGACGTAGCTTGGCTGGTGGTGAGAAGAGCCCTCCCCGTCAGATCCTTCCTGCGTGCCCGAAGTCTCGCCCCCTCCGCACAATGCCCCCGCGGTGGCTGTGGTGGGGAAGAGACGGTTGCCCACCTCCTCCTGGAATGTGTCTTTGCAAAGCAGGTGTGGAAAGATTAGATTAGAGATACAGCACTGAAACAGGCCCTTCGGCCCACCGAGTCTGTGCCGAACATCAACCACCCATTTATACTAATCCTACACCAATCCCATATTCCTACCACATCCCCACCTGTCCCTATATTTCCCTACCACCTACCTATACTAGTGACAATTTATAATGGCCAATTTACCTATCAACCTGCAAGTCTTTTGGCTTGTGGGAGGAAACCGGAGCACCCGGAGAAAACCCAGATGCAGATGCAGTGGTTTTTGTCAAGGTTCATCCCAAGCAGCTCTGTAACACAGGAGTCTGTGCTCTACGGGCTGTTCCCAGGGACGCACACCGAGACAAACATCAACTGCTGCTGGAGGACTATCAATTCGGTGAAAGACACCCTTTGGTCTGCCCGAAACTTGCTGGTCTTCCAGCGCAAAGAGTTGTCCATGACTGAATGTTGCAGACTGGCACATTCCAAGGTCGAGGACTACGTTCTGAGGAACGCACTAAAGCTTGGGGCAGCCGCAGCAAAGGCTCAATGGGGAAAGACCACAGTGTAAGGTCCCCCCCACCAAGCTGAACTGAGGGGCTGGATCCATGGGAAACCCCTCGAACTGTATCAGGAAAGTTTTGTGTGCTGTAAAATGTAAAAATGTATCTGGCAGGACAATGAAATGGAAGGTTTGTGAGGCAACTCATGATTGTATAGAAGGTAACAGACCGCCTTTGCACTGTTTGTCTTTTTTGACTTGGTGCTGTTTGAAACTGTATGGTAATGTACTTTTTACAGATTTTTATGAATAAAGTATATTTTGGAAATTTAAAAAATATTAATCACACCTTAGCTATCCAGGACCACCCCCACCTGGTCATATCCTGCCCTCAGCAGGGAGGGGTGTCTCCGGTTGTATGCCAATAATGGGTGTGATTACTGTATTTTGGGGCAGCAAGGAGGCCATTCACACATTCCCAAGGGGCCATTGTCTAGTTCAGTTTCTGTAGACAAAGTGTCTGTGGCAAATCCACTACCCCAGGGACATGCCCTGACATGCCTGTGTGTGTCTGTTTGAACTAAAGTTCAAACTGTCCCAGCAATAATGTCTTTGGTCAGAATTCTCTCTTCGTAACTCCATCTTCTTATCACCATGAGACAACCTCTGCCCAAGGGACTCCACCACAGCCAGCTTACATTCATTAATATGAAAGAAATAAAAGCATTGTTTACATGATTAAGAGTGATTGATACAATTAAGGTAAATAATGCATTGGCTTACAGGTCTATCATGAATTTTTAGACTATTCCACTAGTCCTAGACTGTCCAATCAACAGAAAGAGTTTATCTCTATCTACCCTTGCCGTCCTCCTTAATATCATGAAGTAGCACGAAGCCCAACTCGACAGAGAACTGTTTCGACAGAGTACATAACTCGGGGAATTTGGGGAGTGAGGAAATTTGACGCTGTGAGAGAAGAGGTGCTGTTCTGGTCTTTCATAAAACAAGGTGCAGTTGGAGTGAGGGAGACAGCGAGATCTGGCAGCAGCAGCGGCAGTGGCTGATAAATTAGAGCGGGAAAAGAGTGGATATTCCACAACATTTCCCAGGAAAAGCAAGGAATGACATCAGAGATAGCAGGTACGTGGTTGATGGAGGAGTTTTTAGGTATTTTTTCTCTCTAATCTAGGACAGTGTTTTAAACTAGCGCTGGAAAACTAAAAAGTACTGTATTCAATTTCCAACTTAGATTAAGTAATAAAATTTAAATTGGATAAGTATAACAGTAAGTGAATTAATTAGCACAGAGCAAATCCAGTGCATTAATTAAACATCATAGATTATACAGGGTACTAACTAGATTATAAAAGAGGGAATATAGATTCTTTCTTAGATCATAGCTGGGCAGCTGAGAGCTGTTGCTTATAATTCCAGTGCCATGTGGGAACTTCAGGACATTTCATGTGTCTTGAGGTCCACGTGTGTAGGAAGTATCTCTAGTTGCTTGAGCCCAGGATTACTGAGCTTAAGAGGCAGCTGGAGTCACTGCAGAGCATCAGGGAGGTGATCACTCCAGATGCAGTAAAAGTTTATGATAGTAGATGGGTGGCCATCCAGAAGAGTAGGAAGAGGAAGGAGGTGAAGGAGCCTTTATGGTGTGTGCCACTCTCCAGCAAGTACTCAGCGTTAGAGACTGCTGGGAGCAATGACACCTTGAGGAAATGCAGTTCAGACCATGACACCAATGGACAACAGACTGCACAGGAGAGAACAACAAAGAGTAGCAATGCAGTCGTTACAGGAGATTCCATAGTTAGGGGCATGGACAGGCATTTCTGTAAATGTCATTGTGAGTCCTGCCTGGTGTGTTGCCTCCCTGGTGCCAGGGTGAAGGACATCATGGAGAGGGTGCAGGATATTCTGCAGGGGAAGGGAGTGAGCCAGAAGTTGTGGTACACGTTGATACCAATGACAGAGACAGCAGGTATTAAGGTCCTATGGTCAGATTTTCAGGCGCTCGGGAGGAAGTTAAAAAATGGTAATCTCTGGATTACTCCCACTGCCATGTGCTAGTGAGGTTAGCAATAGGAAGATAGGGAGGATCAATGCAATGCTTGAGGCATGTTGCAGGACATTGGGACCAGTTATGGGGCAGGAGGGACAGGTTGCACCTCAACAGGACTGGGACAAATGTCCTCGCAGGGAGGTTCATTAATGTGGTTGGGGAGGGTTTAAACTAAATTTGCAGAGGGGTTGGCACCAGCATGTAGAAGTAGAAAAGAGGAATTAGGTTCATAAAGGACTGAGAGTGTTGGATAGTAATAGAGATGGAAGTAGTACCATAATAGATAAGAGCAGACAAAGAAGGACTATGAGAAATACAAAGACAGATTTACAATGCATGTATGTAAATACACAAAGTGTAGTGAATAAGGTTGATGAGCTACAATCACAAATAGTTGCATGGGAATATGATGTAGTGGCAATAACAAAATCATGGCTTAAAAATGGTGAGGACTGGGCGCTTCATATTCAAGGATACAAAGTGCTCAGAAACGATCCTAGGGGTGACCAACAACTGAATTGGACCAGTCACATAAATATTGTGGCTACAAGAGCCAGTCAGTGGTTGGGAATTCTGCTGTGAGTTACTCACCTCCTGTCTCCTCAAAGCCTGCCCACCATTTACAAGGCACGAGTTAGGATTGTGATGGAATATTTTCCACTTGCCTGAATAGATGGAGCTCCATCCACTCAAGAAGTTCAACACCATCCAGGACAAAGTAACCTGCTTGATTAGCACCCCATCCACCAACTTCAACATTCGCTCCCTCCACGACTGATGCACAGTGGCAGCATTGTGTACCATCTACAAGATGCACTGCAGTGACTCACCAAGGCTCCTTAGACAGCACCTTCCAAACCTGTGACCTCAATCACCTCGAAGGACAAGGGCAGCAGGTACATGGGAACGCCACCACTTGCAAGTTCCCCTCCAAGCCACACACCATCCTGACTTGGAACTATATCGCTGTTCCTTCATTGTCACTGGGTCAAAATCCTGGAACTCCCTTCCTAACAGCACTGTGGGTGTACCTACCCCACATGGACTGTAGCGGTTCAACACCACCTTCTCAAGAGCAATTATGGATGGGCAATAAATGCTGGCCTAGCCAGCAATGCCCACATCCCACGAACAAATAAAAGAAAAGATAGGCAAGGGAAAATGGGAGGTGGGGTGGCAGTACTGATGTGGGAAGACTTTGTAGGGTTGGAAAGGGAGGATGTCCTAGAGGGGGCAAAGACGGAATCCATTTGGTTAGAGTTGAGAAGAAAAAAAGGGTATAATACGCTATTTATGGTATTCTGTAGGCCTCCAAATAGTGGGAGAGAGATAGTGGAACAAATCTGTAGGGAAATCACAGAGATGTGCAAGAACTCTAGAGCGGTGATATTGGGGGACTTTAATTACCCAAATATCGATTGGAATAATGTTAGAGTTAAGGGAAAGGAAGAGAAGGAATTTCTGAAATGTGTTCAGGAGAACCTCCTTGACCAGTATGTTCTCAGTCTAACTAGGAAGGAGGCATTGTTGGATCTGGTGCTAGGGAATGAAGTGGGCCAAGTGGACCAAGTCTCTGTGGGAGAACACTTGGGTAAGAGTGATCATCATTTTATAAGGTTCAACCCCGACTTGTCTCGCTGGTGCCCAGCCGATTGTCCCCAGTGAGGACCCACACACTTACCTTAATTCTGGGGCCTCCTCCATTGCTGCTCCACTAGGTGCAGGCCCTGCAGTGGTCACGGTTCCCGGTGGTGCTGCTGGGGCTGAGGAGCTGCTGGCCCACTGATTGGCCAGCAGCACTTGCAGGCGGGACTTCCTGACTCAGATGTGCGGAAGTCCTGACCAAAGCCATTTCAGGGCCTGGGCCATGTAAAATTACAGCATGGCTTCCAGGCCCGGTAAAGGGGGGCTCACTCCTGATCTTTTAGACAGTGGGTGGGCCATCGCCACAAGGTAAAATTCCAGCCATACTCTTGTACACCTCGATCAAATTTCTCCTCAGTCTCCTTTGCTCCAAGGAAAACAACCCCAGCTTCTCCAATCCAACTTTGTAGCTAAAACCCATCATCTCTGGAACCATTCTGGTAAATCGCCTCTGCACTCTTTCAAGGACCCTCACAACCCTACAAAGGGTATTGATCAGAGCAGGATGCAATACTCTTGCTGCGGCTTAACCAGAGCTTTATAAAGGTTCAGCATAACATCCCTGCTTTTATACTCTCTGCCTCTATTTATGTAGCCAAGATCCCATATGCTTTGCTAACTACTCTCTCAATATGTCCCGTCACCTTCAAAGATCTATGCACATGAACCCCCCCCCAGGTCCCTCTGACCCTGCATGCATTTTTGAACCGTGCCTTTTAGTCTTTATTGTCTCCCCCTATCCCTTCTGCCAAAATGCATCACCTCACATTTTTCTGCATTAAATTCCATCTTCCACTTGTCTGCCCATTCTGCCAGCCTATCTATTTCCTGCTGCAGTCAATTGTTGTCATTCTCACTGTTTTCCACATCTCCAAGTTTGGTATCATTGGAAAATTTTAAAATTGTATTCTGTATTCCAATATCCAAGTCATTTATAAAAATTAAAAAAACAGTGGTCCTAGCACTAACCCTTAGGGAACACCACTGTCCACCATATTCCAGTTTGAAAGAGAACCATCTTCTACGACTCATTGTTTTCTGTCCTTAAGCCAATTTTTTCACACTGACCCTCCTCTGTGGGGTGCCCCAATTTTGTTAACCAGCCTTTGTGGTACTTTGTTAAATGCTTTTTTAAAATACACACAGGCCACATCCACTGTGTTCTCTCCAACAACCTTCTCTGTTACTTCATCAATAAGTTCAATTATTTTTGTCAAACATGATCTTCCCTTTACAAATCCATGCTGGCTCATCTTATTTAACTACAAGTGCCTGTTCATTTTTCCCTGATTATTGTTTCTAACCTACCCATCACTGATGTTAAACTAACCAGCCTGTAGTTACTCGGAATGTCCTTACATCCTTTCTTAAATAAGAGTGTCACATTTGCCACTCTCCAATTCTTTGGCACCTCCCCCATATTTAGGGAAGATTGGAAGATTATGACAAGCCCTTCCGCTATTTCCATCCCCACTTCCTTTAGCAACCTGAGATGCAAGCCATCTGGACCAGGTGACTTATCCACTCTAAGCATAGCCAGCCTTTCCTGTACATCCTGCCTATCAATTTTCACCCCATCCATTACCTCTACCATCTCCACTTCGACCGATATTTTGTCAGAATCCTCTTCCTTAGTAAATACCGATACAAAGTACTCATTAAGTATTACGGCTTTGCCCTGTGCCTCTGAGCATTTATCACCCTATTTGTCTGAATAGGCCCCACTCTACCTCTTACTACCCGTTTACTATTTTCATGCTGGTGGAAGACTTTTATGTTCCCTTTTTATGTTAACTGCCATTCTATTCTCATATTCTCTCTTTGCCAGTCTTATTTTCTTCTTCACGTCCCCTCTCAACTTATTGTCTTTGGCCTGGTTCTCACTTGAAGAATTCACCTGACATACGCCATACACCCTCTTTTTTTGTCTCATCATATTCTCTATCTTCCTCGTCATCCAAGGAGCCCTGGCTTTGGTTCCCCTGCCTTTCACCCTTGTTGGAATGTATCTAGCCTGTACCTGAAACATCTTCTTAAAGATCACCCATTGTTCCTTTACAGTTTTTCCTGTCATTCTTTGGCTCCATTATTCCCTTGCTAGATCCCCTCTCATCCCATTGAAGTTAGCCTTCTTCCAATTTAGAAGTTCTACTTTAGATGGTTCCTTGCTGTTCTCCATTTCTCATCTAAACCTTATGATGCCATGATCACTCTTACCCAAGTGTTCTCCCAAAAACACTTGGTCCACTTGTTCCACCTCATTTCCTAGCATCAGATCCAGCAATGGATCTTCCAAGTTGGACTGAGAACATACTGATCAAAGAAGTTCTCCTGAACACATTTCAGAAGTTCCTCCCCTCTTTACCCATTATTATAACATTATTTCAATCAATATTTGGGTAATTAAAAACCCCCAGTATCACTACTCTATAGTTCCTGCACATCTCTTTGATTTCCTTGCCAATTTGTTCCTCTATCTCTCTCTCTCTCTCACTGTTTGGCGATCTGTTTGGCTTCTCAACTCTAAGCAAATATCCTTCTACATATTTTCTCTAGCACTAATCTATATCCTGCTCTAGCACTATCCAGCAGTCTCACTTCTTGATGTATCTTATTCCTCTTTTCTACTTCAATATGCTGGTGCCCATCCCACTGCCAATTTAGTGCCAACCACACGAGTGAACCTCCCTGCGAGGACATCGACTCCAGTCCTGTTAAGGTGCAAACCCATCCCTCCTGTCCCAGAACTGATCCCAATGTCCCAAGAATCTGAAGCCCTCCCTCCTGCACCATGCCTCAAGCCATGCATTAGTCTTCCCTATCTTCCTATTTCAACTCTCACTAACGGGTGGCACTGGGAGTAATCCACAGATGATTACCTATGAGATCCTACTTTTTAATTTTCTCTATAGCTCCTAAAAATCTGACTTTAGGACTTCAATACCTGCCCTCTCTATGCTGTTGGTACCGACGTGTACCACAACCTCTGGCTCACTCCCTTCCCCCTGCAGAATATTCTGCACCCTCTCCATGATGTCCTTCACCCTGGCAATAGGGAGGCAACACCCTTGTGGGACTCACGATGATGGTTACAGAAACACCTGTCTGTCCCCCTAACTATGTAATCTCCTATAATGATGGCATTTCTGTGTACTGCCAGGGACTTTGTATAGACAGGGTTTGTATGCTGCCGGGGACTGTATACTGCTAGGGATTGTGTCCTTCCAGGGGCTGTATAGTCCCAAGGAACATATATTTCCAGGGACTCTATACTTCCAGGGACTGTATACTGTCCAGAACTGTGTACAGCCTGTGACTGTGTGCAGTCAGAAACTGTATACTGTCACAGACTGTTTATTGTGAGGGATGTATACTACCAAGAACTGTACACTGCTAGGGACTGTGTACTGCCAATAATTGTTTACTTCCTGGTATTGTGTATAGTCACTGACTGTGTACAGTTAAGGACTGTGTAATGCTAAGGATGGTATAAACCCTGGGACTGCATACTCCAGGAACAGCGTACAGCCAATGACTGGGTACAGCCAGGAGAGTGTACTGCCAGGGGCTGTATACTCCCATGGACTGTGCACAGCCAATGACTGGGTATGGCAGGGGAGAGTGTACTTCCAGGGATTGCATACTGCCAGGGACTGTGTACAGTCAGTGACTGTTTACAACTCGGGATTGCATACTGCCAGGGACTGTGTACTGCCAGGGACTGTGTCCAGCTGTGTACAGATGTGCTGAGACAGAGGTTGTGTTCAGCTAAGAACTATGTTCAGCCAAGGATTCATTTATGCCTGTCAATATGTCTTTTGGGCCTCCTTATCTCGAGAGACAATGGATACGCGCCTGGAGGTGGTCAGTGGTTTGTGAAGCAGCGCCTGGAGTGGCTATAAAGGCCAATTCTGGAGTGACAGGCTCTTCCACAGGTGCTGCAGAGAAATTTGTTTGTTGGGGCTGTTGCACAGTTGGCTCTCCCCTTGCGCCTCTGTCTTTTTTCCTGCCAACTACTAAGTCTCTTCGACTCGCCACAATTTAGCCCTGTCTTTATGGCTGCCCGCCAGCTCTGGCGAATGCTGGCAACTGACTCCCACGACTTGTGATCAATGTCACACGATTTCATGTCGCGTTTGCAGACGTCTTTATAACGGAGACATGGACGGCCGGTGGGTCTGATACCAGTGGCGAGCTCGCTGTACAATGTGTCTTTGGGGATCCTGCCATCTTCCATGCGGCTCACATGGCCAAGCCATCTCAAGCGCCGCTGACTCAGTAGTGTGTATAAGCTGGGGATGTTGGCCGCTTCAAGGACTTCTGTGTTGGAGATATAGTCCTGCCACCTGATGCCAAGTATTCTCCGAAGGCAGCGAAGATGGAATGAATTGAGACGTCGCTCTTGGCTGGCATACGTTGTCCAGGCCTCGCTGCCGTAGAGCAAGGTACTGAGGACACAGGCCTGATACACTCGGACTTTTGTGTTCCGTGTCAGTGCGCCATTTTCCCACACTCTCTTGGCCAGTCTGAACATAGCAGTGGAAGCCTTACCCATGCGCTTGTTGATTTCTGCATCTAGAGACAGGTTACTGGTGATAGTTGAGCCTAGGTAGGTGAACTCTTGAACCACTTCCAGAGCGTGGTCGCCAATATTGATGGATGGAGCATTTCTGACATCCTGCCCCATGATGTTCGTTTTCTTGAGGCTGATGGTTAGGCCAAATTCATTGCAGGCAGACGCAAACCTGTCGATGAGACTCTGCAGGCACTCTTCAGTGTGAGATGTTAAAGCAGCATCGTCAGCAAAGAGGAGTTCTCTGATGAGGACTTTCCGTACTTTGGACTTCGCTCTTAGACGGGCAAGGTTGAACAACCTGCCCCCTGATCTTGTGTGGAGGAAAATTCCTTCTTCAGAGGATTTGAACGCATGTGAAAGCAGCAGGGAGAAGAAAATCCCAAAAAGTGTGGGTGCGAGAACACAGCCCTGTTTCACACCACTCAGGATAGGAAAGGGCTCTGATGAGGAGCCACCATGTTGAATTGTGCCTTTCATATTGTCATGGAATGAGGTGATGATACTTAGTAGCTTTGGTGGACATCCGATCTTTTCTAGTAGTCTGAAGAGACCACGTCTGCTGACGAGGTCAAAGGCTTTGGTGAGATCAATGAAAGCAATGTAGAGGGGCATCTGTTGTTCACGGCATTTCTCCTGTATCTGACGAAGGGAGAACAGCATGTCAATAGTCGATCTCTCTGCACGAAAGCCACACTGTGCCTCAGGGTAGACGCGCTCGGCCAGCTTCTGGAGCCTGTTCAGAGCGACTCGAGCAAAGACTTTCCCCACTATGCTGAGCACTATGCCTGTCAATATATGGCCCAACAATGCACAGACACAGGCTGTATGCTCTCAAAGTCTATGTAAATCTAAGATCTGTATACTTCAGGGTCTGTATACAGCCAGGGACTGTGTAAAGCGATGGACTGTATACATCTAGGGACAGTGTACTGCCATGGACTGTGTACATACAGGGATGTAGGCCGCCAGGGACTGTAAACTCCAAGGGACTGTGACTGTGTACAGTCAGGATCTGTATGCTGCCAGGAACCGTGTACAGCCAGGTACTGTATACCGCCAGGTACTGTATATTGTCAGGGACTGTATACTGTCAAGCAGTGTACACTACCAAAGCCTGTGGATTGACATGAAGTGATTATTGTCAAGGACTGTTTCCTACCACGACTCTGTACTGCCAGGCACTGCACACTGCTAGGGACTGTGTACTGCCAGGGGCTGTACACTGCCAAGGACTATATGCTACCAGAGCCTACGTATTGCCAGGGACTTCATACCGTCAGGGATTGTATACTGTTAGCGACTGTGTACAGCCTGAGATTGTTTGCTACCGTGGATTGTGTACAGTGATGATGTACAGTGATGGACTGTGTACAACCAGGGACAGTCAGAGGTTGTGTTCAGCCAAGCATTAATTTGTACCAGAGAGTGAGAGAGTGTACTGCCACACAGTTTATACTGCAGGGGCTTACATTCTGCCAAGGATTGTGTACTCCCAGAGACTGTATACTGGTAGGGTCTGTATACAGCAAAGGAACTGTGTACAGCCACTAAATTATAGGAACATAGGAACATAGGAAGATAGGACCAGGAGTAGGCCATTCAGCCCCTCCAGCCTGTCCCGCCATTCAATGAGATCATGGCTGATCCACGGCCTAACTCTATATACCTGCCTTTGACTCATATCCCTTAATATCTTTGCTTCACAAAAATCTATCTATCTCAGATTTAAAATTAACAACTGTTCTAGCTTCAACTGCTGTTTGTGGGAGCGAGTTCCAAACCTCTACCACCCTTTGTGTGAAAAAGTGCTTCTCAACATCTCTCCTGAACGGTCTGGTCCTAATTTTTAGACTATACCCCCTAGTTTTAGAATCTCCAACCAGTGGAAATAGTTTATCTTTATCTAGCCTGTCTTTTCCTGTTAACATCTTGAAGACTTCAATCAGATCACTCCTTAACCTTCTAAATTCTAGCGAAAACAGGCCTAATTTGTGTAATCTCTCCTCGTAACTTAACCCCTGTAGTCCAGGTATAAAGAACAAAGAACAAAGAACAGTACAGCACAGGAACAGGCCATTCGGCCCTCCAAGCCTGCGCCGATCTTGATGCCTGTCTAAACTAAAACCTTCTGCACTTCCGGGGTCCATATCCCTCTCTTCCCATCCTATTCATGTGATTTTTATAAATGACTTGGATGAGGAAGTGGAAGGCTGGGTTAGTAAGTTTGCCGATGCCACGAAGGTTGCTGGAGTTGTGGATAGTGTGGAAGGCTGTTGTAGGTTGCAACGGGACATTGACAGGATGCAGAGCTGGGCTGAGAAGTGGCAGATGGAGTTCAACCTGGAAAAGTGTGAAGTGATTCATTTTGGAAGGTCGAATTTGAATGCAGAATACAGGCTTAAAGACAGGATTCTTGGCAGTGTGGAGGAACAGAGGGATCTTGGTGTCCACGTCCATAGATCCCTCAAAGTTGCCACCCAAGTTGATAGGGTTGTTAAGAAGGCGTATGGGGTGTTGGCTTTCATTAACAGGGGGATTGAGTTTAAGAGCCGCGAGGTTATGCTGCAGCTCTATTAAGCCCTGGTTCGACCACACTTGGAATATTGTGTTCAGTTCTGGTCGCCTCATTATAGGAAGGATGTGGAAGCTTTAGAGAGGGTGCAGAGGAGATTTACCAGGATGCTGCCTGGACTGGAGGGCATGTCTTATGAAGAAAGGTTGAGGGAGTTAGGGCTTTTCTCATTGAAGCGAAGAAGGATGAGAGGTGACTTGACAGAGGTGTACAAGATGATGAGAGACATAGACAGAGTGGATAGCCAGAGGCTTTTTCCCAGGGCGGAAAGGGCTATCACCAGGGGGCATAATTTTAAGGTGATTGGAGGAAGGTTTCGGGGAGATGTCAGAGGTAGGTTCTTTACACAGAGAGTGGTGGGTGCGTGGATTGCACTGCCAGCGGTGGTAGTAGAAGCAGATACATTAGGGACATTTAAGCGACTCTTGGATAGGTACATGGATGATAGTAGTATGAAGGGGTATGTAGGTAGTTTGATCCTAGAGTAGGTTAAAGGTTCGGCACAACATCGTGGGCCGAAGGGCCTGTACTGTGCTGTAATGTTCTATGTTCTATGTTCTATTTGTCAAGATGCCTCTTAAACGTCACTATTGTACCTGCTTCCACCACCCTCTGTGTAAAAAACCTGCCTCGCACATCCCCTCTAAACTTTTCCCCTCACACCTTAAACCTATGTCCCCAAGTAACTGACTCTTCCACCCATTCTTGTAAACCTACGTTGCACTCCCTCCAATACCCTTCCTAAGATATGGTGCCCATAACTGCTCACAGTACTCCAAGTGGGGTCTAACCAGGGTTTTGTACAGCTGCAGCATAACCTTTGTGTCTTTATACTCCAATCCTCTAGATATAAAGGCTGGCATTCCATTAGGCTTTTTGATTATTTTCTGCACTTGCTCATGGCATTTTAAAGATCTATGCACCTGAACCCCCAAGTCTCTTTGGACATCCACTGTACTTAACCTCTTCCCATTTAGAAAGTACCCTGCTCTATCCTTTTTTGGTCCAAAATGGATAACCTCACACTTGCCCGCATTGAAATCCATCTGCCACAGTTTTGCCCACTCACCTAGTCTGTCAATATCTCTTTGCATTTTATGCTATCATCTAGACTGTCTACAATGCCGCATAATTTTGTATCATCAGCAAATTTGGATATATGACTTACTATGCCATCATCCAAGTCGTTAATGAATAATGTGAATAATTGAGGCATCAACACAGATCCCTGCGGGACACCACTAGTTACATCCTGCCAATCGGAGTACTTACCCATTATCTCCACTCTCTGTCACCTACCACTCAACCAACTTTCTAATCATGTCAATAGTTTGCCCTCAACTCCATGGGCTTCTACCTTAGTTAACAGTCTCTTATGTGGGACTTTATCAAATGCCTTCTGGAAATCCATATAAATAACATCCATAGACATTCCCCTGTCCACTACCTTAGTCACCTCTTCAAAAAATTCAATGAGATTTGTCAGGCATGACCTTCCCGTCATGAATCCATGCTGGCTGTCCCTGATTAACTGAAATTTTTCTAGGTGTTCAGTCACCCTATCTTTGATTATAGACTCCAGCAACTTGCCCACCACAGATGTCAGGCTAACTGGTCTGTAATTTCCTTGGTTCCCCCTTTCACCCTTCTTAAAAAGCGGAGTGACATGTGCAACTTTCCAATCCAGAGGGACCACTCCTGAATCTAGGGAACTCTGAAAGACTATAGTTAGGGCATCTACAATGTGCTCCCCTACTTCCTTTAACACCCTCGGATGGAAACCGTTAAGTCCTGGGGATTTATCACTCTTTAGTTCCATTAATTTCCTTGTTACTGATGTTTTACTTACGTTAATTGTATTAAGTCCCTGTCCCCTATTGGCTATTAATTTTTTCGGGACTTCCGGCAAGTTATCCTCCTTTTCAACTGTAAATAATGAGGCAAAGTAATTGTTCAACATGTCTGTCATTTCCCCATTATCAATGACAATATCTCCAGTTTCAGCTTTTAGTGGGCCTACATTGCTCTCGACCACCCGCTTTCCCTTTATGTAACTATAAAATTTTTTCTTATTGCTTTTGATGTCCCTTACAAGTTTCCTTTCATAATCTCTTTTAGTAGCTCTTATAAGCTGCTTTGTGACCCTTTGCTGGTCTTTGTATCGATCCCATTCGGCCGGATTTGTGCTGCATTTTGCATTTTTGTAAGCCCTTTCTTTTAGTTTTATGCTATCCCTAATCTCTTTAGTTGTCCATGGTTTTTTCTGTGAAGTGGAGCTTTTTCCTCTCAGGTTTATATACTCGCTCTGTATTTCATTAAATGTTTCTTTAAATATTCTCCACTGTTTTTCAGTCGTTTGACCCATTAACAGATCTTCCCAGTTTACTGTGGACAGTCTCTGTCTCATCCCGGTAAAGTCAGCCTTACCCAAGTCTAAAATTCTAGTCGCTGATTCGTGCTTTTCACTTTCAAACACTACCTTGAATTTGATCATGTTGTGATCACTATTTGATAAATGTTCACGCACAGTTAGACTACTAATTAAATTTGGCTCATTACTCATAACTAAATCTAATATTGCCTGTCCCCTTGTTACATCTGGGACATATTGTTGGAGGAAACTATCCCGGACACATTCCAGAAATTCACTACCTTTCTGACAGGTGCTTGTTTGCCTCTCCCAATCTATGTGTAAGTTAAAATTCCCCATTAACACTACTCTGCCTTTGTTACACACTTGCCTAATTTGTGAAATTATACAATCTAACACCTCAGAACTGTTACCAGGGGGTCTATACACAACACCTATTACAGTTTTAGATCCTTTTCTGTTTCTCAATTCCACCCATAAGGTCTCCACTGGATGCTTTGCCCTCATTATATCCTCCCTCACCAATGAGGTGATATTATTTCTAATCAGTAAGGCTACTCCACCCCCTCTGCCATTTTCCCTGTCCCTCCTGTAAATTTTATAACCAGGTATATTTAGTTCCCAGTCCCGACCATCCTGCAGCCACGTCTCCGCAATGGCCACCACATCATAATCCTCCATTTGAATTTGCGCTTGCAGTTCATCTAGTTTATTCCTTACACTCCGTGCATTTGTATATAGAACTCTTATTTGGGCTATACCCCTTAACCTGTCCCTCAGCACTGATGCTTTATTCACCTGTTTATTATTTCTCTCTCCTGGTTTAACCAGTATACTTCTTGCAGTTTGGTAACAATCAGCCTCACCACTAACCTGCACTCCTACCTTCTCCTTTAACTTCCTGTTTTTCCATGCAACTGAACCCCCCCCACTATTTAGTTTAAAGACCTATCTACAGCCCTAGCTATGTGATTCGCCAGGACTCTGGTCCCAGCATGATTCATGTGGAGCCCATCCCATCGGAACAGCTCTCCTTCCCCAGTACTGGTGCCAATGTCCCACAAATTCAAATCCATTTCTCCCACACCAATCTTTGAGCCACGCATTTACCTCTTTAATCTTATTGACCATTTGCCAATTTGCTCATGGTTCAGGTAGTAATCCAGAGATTATTACCTTTTCTGTTCTTCTTTTTAATTTAGCCCCCAGCTGCTCATATTCCCTCAGCAGAACCTCTAACCTTGTTCTACCTATATCGTTGGTACCTACGTGGACCACGTCAACTGAATCTTACCCCTCCCATTCCAGGTTCCTCTGCAGCCCAGATGAGATATCCCGAACCCTGGCACCAGGTAGGCACCACAGCCTTCGGGACTCTCGATCCTGGCCACAGAGAACAGTGTCCATGCCCCTAACTATACTATCCCCGATTACAACTACATTTCTCTTTTCTCCCCCCACTTGAATGGCTCCCTGTACCCCGGTGCTATGGTCAGTTTGCTCATCCTCCCTACAGTCCCTGCTCTCGTCCACACAGGCAGCAAGAATCTCAAACCCTGTTGGACAAGGACAATGGCTGAGGCTCCTGCAACACTACCTCCTGGATCCCTCTACCTGCCTCACTCATAGTCACGCCCTCCTGTCCCTGACCACTGGCCAAATTCAAGGTAGTTAATCTAAGGGGTGTGACTGTCTCCTGAAACACAGCGTCCAGGTAACTCTCCCCCTCCCGGATGTATCGCAGTGTCCGAAGCTCAGACTCCAGCTCATCAACTCTGAGCCAGAGTTCCTTGAGCAGCCAACACCTGCTACAGATGTGGTCACTGGGAACCACAATGGGGTCCACCAGCTCCCACATCATGCAGGTACAACACATCTCCTGGCCCTGAATCTCTATTTTATTTAATTAGATTTTAATTTGTTTTTTAAATTTCCGACTGGTCTTTAGTTTTTAATCTGTAAAATATTTCTCCTATTCACCTTTAATCTGAAATCAACTTAGAATAGGTAATTCAAATTAGCAGTTACTTACCAACCAATGAACTTACGGTTTTCCTGTGATGTCACTCTTTGGTTTTTTTTCACTCTGTTTTTACTCCCTTAAATTACCCAAAAATTAGATTTACACTAGGAACCTTGATTCTCTCCCAAAAAACACTACCTACTATATTAAAAAGAACTGTAGACCTTTCTCTTTACTTTCGTTACGAACCCAGCTATTTAGAGTTATTTCCTAACAGCTGTTACTCACCAACCAATCGCCTTGCAGCTTTCCTGTGATGTCACTGTTGACTTTTCTTTGCAAAACTCTGGCGCGCCTGGACTGCTTCTGGAAAGTAAGCCGACTTGCTGGGTGAACTCTCTCTGTTTCCCATTCTCTTTGTGCTCTGGCTTCACTCTCACTGTGTCCCGCTTGCTGAATGAACTCTTGCTCTGTCTCCCGGTCTCTTTGTGCTCCAGCTCTGCTCTCGCTGTGTCCCGCTTGCTGAATGAACTCTTGCTCTGTCTCCCGGTCTCTTTGTGCTCCAGCTCTGCTCTCGCTGTGTCCCGCTTGCTGAATGAACTCTTGCTCTGTCTCCTGGTCTCTTTGTGCTCCAGCTCTGCTCTCGCTGTGTCCCGCTTGCTGAATGAACTCTTGCTCTGTCTCCCGGTATCTTTGTGCTCCAGCTCTGCTCTCGCTGTGTCCCGCTTGCTGAATGAACTCTTGCTCTGTCTCCCGGTATCTTTGTGCTCCAGCTCTGCTCTCGCTGTGTCCCGCTTGCTGAAATTGTTTGCTTCCAGGTACTCTGTTCTGTTAGAGACTGTGTACAGTCATGGACTGTATATTGCCAAAGACTGGTGTTGTCAGGGGCTGTATAGTTCCAGGGAATGTACACTGCCAGGGATTGTGTGTAGACAGGTGTGTATTTTTTTAAATTCTTTCATGGGATGAGGGTGTCACTGGCAAGCGCGGCATTTGTTTCCCAACCTTAATTGCCCTTGCACTGAGTGGCATACTGGTCCATCTCAGAGGGCAATTCAGAGTCAACCACATTGCTGTGGGTCTGGAGTCACATGTAGGCCAGAACAGCAGATTTCCTTCCTTAAAGGACATTAGTAAATCAGATGGGTTTTATAACAATCGATGATAGTTTCATGGCACCATTACTGAGACTAGCTTTCAATTCTGGATATTTTAAATTAATTAATTGAATTTGCTGGTAAAAATAGGGAAAATCCCAAGATATTCTATACGTATATCAATGGGAAGAGGATAACCAGGGAAAGAGTAAGACCCATTAGGGACCAAGGGGGAAATTTGTGGGTGGAGCTAGAGGACATTGGTAGGGTGTTGAATGAATACTTCACATCTGTCTTCACCCAAGAGAATGAGGAAGTAGATATGGAACTTAGAGAGAGAGACTGTGAGGTTCTTGAGCAAATGTTAATAGGGAGTGACAAGGTATTGGAGATTTTGGAAGGCTTAAAAGTGGGCAAATCTCCAGGTCCGGACGATTTGTGTTCCAGGATGCTGTGGGAGGCGAGGGTGGAGATTGCAGGGGCTCTGACCCTAATTTTTAATTCCTCTCTGGCCACGGGGGAGGTGCCAGAGGACTGGAGAACAGCTAATGTGGTCCCACTATTCAAGAAAGGTTGTAGAGATAAGTCAGGGAACTATAGAACAGTGAGTCTCACGTCAGTGGTAGGGAAACTATCGGAGAAAATTCTGAAGGAGAGAATCTATCACCACTTGGAGAGGCAAAATTTGATTAGGAATAGTCAGCATGGCTTTGTCAGAGGGAGGTCATGCCTAACAAATTTGATTGAATTTTTTGAGCATGTGACCAGGTGTATAGATGAAGATAGTGCAGTTGATGTAGTTTACATGGATTTCAGCAAAGCCTTTGACAAGGTCCCACATGGGAGACTTATCGATAAAGCAAATGCACATGGGATACAAGGTAACTTGATAAGGTGGATTCAAAATTGGCTTAGCTGTCGGAGACAAAGAGTGATGACAGACAGCTGTTTTAGTGACTGGAAGCCAGTGTCGTACCACAGGGATCTGTGCTGGGTCCCCTATTGTTTGTCATTTATATAAACGACATAGGTGACTATGTGGGAGGTAGGATCAGTAGGTTCACGGATGACATAAAGATTGGCCGAGTGGTTGACAGTGAGGTGGAGTGTCTTAGGTTACAGGAAGATATAGACGGGATGGTCAAATGGGCAGAAAAGTGGCAGATGGAATTTAACACTGAAAAGGGTGAGGTGATACACTTTGGAAGGAGTAATGTGACACGAAAGTATTCAATGAATGGCCTGACACTGGGAAGTTCCGAGGAACAAAGGGAGCTTGGCGTGTTTGTCCATAGATCTCTGAAGGCAGAAGGGCAGGTTAATAGGGTGGTGAAAAAGGCAGATGGGACACTTGCCTTTATCAATCGAGGCATAGATTACAAAAGCAGGGAGGTCATGTTGGCGTTGTACAGAACTTTGGTAAGACCACAGCTGGAGTACTGTGTGCAATTCTAGGAAGTATGTGATTGCATTGGAGGGTGTGCAGAGGCGATTCACCAGGATGTTGCCTGGGATGGAACATTTAAGCTATGAAGAGAGGTTGGATAGGCTTGGGTTGTTTTCACTGGAGCAGAGAAGACTGAGGGGTGACCTGATCGAGGTGTATAAGATTATGAGGGGCATGGACAGGGTGAATAGGGAGCAGCTGTTCCCCTTAGTTGAAGGGTCAGTTACGAGGGTTCACAAATTTAAGGTGAGGGGCGGGAGGTTTAAGGGGGTTTGAGGAAGAACTTTTTTACCCAGCGGGTGGTGACGGTCTGGAATGCCCTGCCTGGGAGGGTGGTAGAGGCAGGTTGCCTCACATCCTTTAAAAAGTACCTGGATGAGCACTTGGCACGTCATAACATTCAAGGCTATGGGCCAAGTGCTGGCAAATAGGATTAGGTAGACAGGTCAGGTGTTTTAATGCATCGGTGCAGACTCGATGGGCCGAAGGGCCTCTTCTGCACTATATTCTTCTGTGAATTTGAATTCCACCAGCTGCCATGGTGGCATTGAACCCATGCTATCAATATGCCACCACCAATATGCATTGTCAAGGACTATGTAGTGCCAGGGAACTTTTATTTCCAGGGGCTGCATACTGTCAGGGGCTGCGTACTGTCAGGCACTGTAGCTCCCAGAGACTGTGCACAGACAGGTTTTTGTACAGTTAGGTGTTGTATATTGTTAAGGGCTGACCATTGCCAAGGAATGTGTACTATCAAGGAATATATAAAATATAATAATGAATAGTCAGCATTTTTTCAAAAGGGAAAATCTTGCTTGACCAACCTTTATGAATTTTTTGAGGAGGTAACCGAGACTAGATAACGGTAATGCAGTAGATTTAATTTATCTGTATTTTCAAAAGGCGTTCAGTAAGGTGTCCCATAATAGACTAATGAATAAGGTCAGAGTCGGGGACAAGTGGCAGAATGGATTGCTAGCTGGCTTCAAGACAGAAAGCGGAGAGTGGGAGTAAAGGGTAGTTATTGAGAGTGGCAGAAGATGGGAAGTGGTGTTCCACAAGGACCACTGATGTTCACAATTTACATTAACAATTTGGACTTTGGAATCAAACACAATTTCTAAATTTGCATTTGACACCAAATTAGAGGGGTGGGACGGAGGATGGATAGTCAATACTGAAGAGGACTGCAACAAATTACAGGAGGACATTAATAAATTTGCAGAATGGACAAATAATTGGCAAATGAAGTTCAACAGGGATAAATGTGAGGTAGTATGTTTTGGCAGGAAGAATCAGGAGGTCAATTATTATTTAGAAGCTGCAAGTCGACAGCAATCACTAAAAGTTACACCACAGGTTAACAAGGCCATAAAAAAGCAAACCAAGCCCTCGGCTTTATTTCTAGAGGGATAGAATTGAAAAGTAGGGAGGTTACGCTAAACTTGTATTGAAACTTGGTTAGACCACAATTACAGTACTGCGTGCAGTTCTGTTCACCATCTTATAGAAAAGATATAGAGGCATCAGAGAGGGTGCAGAGAAGATTTCCAAGGATAATACCAGATATGCACAAGTACACATATCAGGAAAGGATTGACAGGCTGGATCTCTTCTCTCTTGAAAAATGAAGGCTGAGAGGTGACCGAACAGAGGCCTTTAAAATTGTAAAAGGTTTTGTGAGAGTGGATAGAGAGAATGTTTCCTCTTGTTATGCTCTTCCCCACTAGAGACCTTCAATATAAGATGGTCACCAAGGAATCCAGTAGAAAATTCAGAAGAATCTTCTTTACGCAGAGAGTGATGAGGATGTGGAACTCACTACCACAGGGAGTAGTTGAAGGGAATAGTATCGATATATTTAAGGGGAAACTAGACAAACATATGAGGGAGAAGGGAATAGAATCATAGAAAGTTTAAGGCACAGAAAGAGACCACTTGGCCCATTGTGCCTGTGCCGACCGAAAAACGATCCACCTATTCTAATGCCACCTTCCAGTACTTGGTCTGCAGCCCTACAGATTACAGCACTTGAGGTGTATATCCAGACTCCTTTTGAACAAGTTGAGGGTTTCTGCCTCTACTACCCTTTCAGGCAGTGAGTTCCAGACCCCCACCACCATCTGGGTGAAAAAGTGTTTCCCCATCTCCCCTCTAATTTTTCTACCAATCACTTTAAATCTATGCCCCCTAGTCACTGACCTCTCTTCTCAGGTCCTAGGGATAGAGGGTTAGGATGATAGATTTAGATGAGGAAAGATGGGAGGAGGCTCGACTGGTTGGGCCATATGGCTTATTTCTGTGCCAGGTATCCTATGTAAGAGTGTATACTGCCAAGAAATGTGTACAGCCAGCGCTGTATAATGTCAAGGACTGTGTAATGTCAAGTACTGTGTACAGAGACAGACTGTGTACAGCCAAGGACTGTATACTGCCAGGATCTGTGTATTGCCAGGGACTGGATATCGCCTGAGGCTGTATACTGCTGAGGACTTTGTGCTGTCAGGTGTTGTATACTGCCAATGACTGTGTACAGGCAGGTACTGTTGTTAGCCAGGAGCTGCATATTGTCAAGAACTGGTCACTGCTGAGGACTATGCAATACCAACTACTGTATAATGACAGGGACTGTATACTCCCAGGAACTGTGTACTGTCAGGGACTGTGTGCAGCCAGGGATTGTGTATAACCAGAGGCTGTACATTGCTGAGGACTGTAAATGACCAGGGACTGTGTACTGCCAGGGATTGTGTATGTCAGAGACTGTGTACTGCCAGAGGTTGATCTTACTAAATGGAGCAGGCTCAAGGGGCCAAATGGCCTAATCCTGCTCCTATTTCTTATGTTCTGCCAAGGACTGTGAACTGTTAGGGACTGTTAGAGAGTAGAAACAATGGAGGTACCATTACACTTCTGGGCATATTCAATAGGTCACCAACTAATAGGAAAGATACACAGCTACAAATTTGCAAGGAAATTACAGAGCAGTTACAGGGGCTTTATAAAGGCTGCTCTCACACGCATTCAAGTCTTCAGAAGAAGGAATTTTCCTTCACACAAGATCAGGTGGTAGGTTGTTCAACCTTGCCCGCCTAAGAGCGAAGTCCAAAGTACGGAAAGTCCTCATCAGGGAACTCCTCTTTGCTGACGATGCTGCATTAACATCTCACACTGAAGAGTGCCTGCAGAGTCACATCGACAAGTTTGCGGCTGCCTGCAACGAATTTGGCCCAACCGTCAGCCTCAAGAAAACGAACATCATGGGACAGAACCTCAGAAATGCTCCATCCATCAATATCGGCGACCACGCTCTGGAAGTGGTTCAAGAGTTCACCTACCTAGGCTCAACTATCACCAGTAACCTGTCTCTCGATGCAGAAATCAACAAGCGCATGGGAAAGGCTTCCACTGCAATGTCCAGACTGGTCAAGAGAGTGTGGGGAAAATGGCGCACAGACACGGAACACAAAAGTCCGAGTGTATCAAGCCTGTGTCCTCAGTACCTTGCTCTACGGCAGCGAGGCCTGGACAACATATGTCAGCCAAGAGCGACGTCTCAATTCATTCCATCTTCGCTGCCTCCAGAGAATCCTTGGCATCAGGTGGCAGGACCGCATCTCCAACACAGAAGTCCTCGAGGCAGCCAACATCCCCAGCTTATACACACTACTGAGTCAGCGGTGCATGAGATGGCTTGGCCATGTGAGCCGCATGGAAAATGGCAGGATCCCCAAGGACACATTGTACAGCGAGCTCTCCACTGGTATCAGACCCACCGACCGTCCATGTCTCCACTTTAAAGACGTCTGCAAACGCGATATGAAGTCCTGTGACATTGATCACAAGTCGTGGGAGTCAGTTGCCAGCGATCGCCAGAGCTGGCGGGCAGCCATAAAGGCGGGGCTAAAGTGTGGCGAGTCGAAGAGACTTAGCAGTTGGCAGGAAAAAAGACAGAAGTGCAAGGAGAGAACCAACTGCAAAACAGCCCTGACAACCAATTTTATTTGCAGCACCTGTGGAAGAGTCTATCACTCTAGAATTGGCCTTTATAGCCACTGCAGGCGCTGCTCCACAAACCACTGACCACCTCCAGGCACTTACCCATTGTCTCCCGAGACAAGGAGGCCAAAGAAGAAGAAGATAAAGGTATTAAGTACAAAAGCAGGGAAGCTATGCCTTATTTAGACTGTATCCCCTGGTTCTCAACTCTCCAGTTTCTTGAGTCCCCAGCCAGGAAACCATCCTTCCTCTGTCTACCCTGTCGAGCTCTGTAAAAATTCTGTATGTTTGAATGAGATCACCTCTCATTCTTCTAAACTCCAGAGAATATAGGCCCAGTCTTGTTAATCTTTCCTCATAGGACAATCCCTCCATCCCAGGAATTAGTCTGGTGAACCTTTGTTGCACTCCCTCGATGGCAAGCATATCTTTCCTTAGGTAAGGAGACCAAACCTGCACACAATACGCCAGGTGAGATCTCACCAAGGCTCTACATAATTGCAGTAAGACATCTTTACTCCTATACTCAAATACTCTTATAATAAAGGATAACATGCCTTGCTGTACCTGCATATTATCTTTCAGTAACTCATGAACAAGGACACCCAAGTCCCTTTGAAGTTCAACACTTCCCAGCCTCTCACCATTTAAGAAATACTCTGTATTTCTGTTTTTCCGATCAAAGTGGATAACCTCAAATTTCTCCACATTGGGAAAAATTTTGGCAGATGGAATCCACTCACTTAGCCTCTCCAAATCCCCTTGAAGTGTCTTTGCATCCTCCTCACAACTCACATTAGGGTGAGTTGGTGTCGGGTAGGTGGTGCCGTAGTGGCATTATCACTGGACTAGTAACCCAGAGACCCAGGGTATTGCTCTGGGGACATGGGTTCGAATTCCACCACAGCAGAAGGTGGAATTTGAATTTAATTAATAAATCTGGAATTAAAAGCTAGTCTAATGATGGCCATGAAACCATTGTCAATTGTTGCAAAAACCCATCTGGTTCACTGATGTCCTTCAGGTAAGGAAATCTGCTGTCCTTACCTGGTCTGGCCTACATGTGACTCCAGTCCCACAGCAATGTGGTTAACTCTTAAATGCCCTCTGAAATGGCCGAGCAAGCCACTCAGTTGTACCTAACCACTACAAAGTCAATAAAAAGGAATGAAACTGGATGGACCACCTGGCATCGACCAAGGCACCGGAAACGACAACGGCAAACCCAGCCCTGTCGACTCTGCAAAGTCCTCCTTACTAACATCTGGGGTCTTGTGCCAAAGTTGGGAGAGCTGTCCCACAGACTAGTCAAGCAACAGCCTGACATAGTCATACTCACGGAATCATACCTAACAGACAATGTCCCAGACACTGCCATCATCATCCTCTGGTATGTCCTGTCCCACCGGCAGGACAGACCCACCAGAGGTGGTGACAGTGGTATACAGTAGGGAGGGAGTTGCCCTGGGAGTCCTCAACATCGACTCCGGACCCCATGAAGTCTCATGGCATCAGGTCAAACATGTGCAAGGTAACCTCCGACTGATTACCACCTACTGCCCTCCCTCAGCTGATGAGTCAGTGCTCCTCCATGTTGAACATCACTTGAAGGAAGCACTGAGGGTGGCATGGGCACAAAATGTACTCTGGATGGGGGACTTCAAGGTCCATCACGAAGAGTGGTTCGGTAGCACCACTACTGACTGAGCTGGCCGAGTCCTAAAGGACATAGCTGCTAGACTGAGTCTGCGGCAGGTGGTGGGGGAACCAACACGAGGGAAGAACATACTTGACCTCGTCCTCACCAATCTGCCTGCCGCAGATGCTTCTGTCCATGACAGTATTGGTAGGAGTGACCACCGCACAGTCCTTGTGGAGATGAAGTCCCACCTTCACATTGGGGATACCGTCCATCGTGTTGTGTGGCACTATCACCGTGCTAAATGGGATAGATTTCGAACAGATCTAGCAATGCAAAACTGGGCATCCATGAGGCGCTGTGGGCCATCAGCAGCAGCAGAATGGTACTCAACCACAATCTGTAACCTCATGGCCTGGCATATCCCCCACCCTACCATTACCATCAAGCCAGGAGACCAACCCTGGTTCAATGAAGAGTGCAGGAGGGCATGCCAGGAGCAGCACCAGGCATACCTCAAAATGAGGTGTCAACCTGGTTAAGCTACAACCCAGGACTACTTGCATGCCAAACTGCGTAAGCAGCATGCGATAGACAGAGCTCAGCGATCCCATAACCAACGGATCAGATCTAAGCTCTGCAGTCCCGCCACATGCAGCCGTGAATGGTTGTGGACAATTAAACAACTAACTGGAGGAGGTGGCTCCACAAATATCCCCATCCTCAATGATGGGGGAGCCCAGCACATTGGTGCGAAGGATAAGGCTGAAGCATTTGCAACAATCTTCGGCCAGAAGTGCCGAGTTGATGATCCATCTCGGCCTACTCCTGATGTCCCCAGCATCACAGATGCCAGACTTCAGCCAATTCGATTCACTCCGCGTGATATCAAGAAACGACTGAAGGCACTGGATACTGGGCCCTGACAATATTCCGGCAAGAGTACTGAAGACCTATGCTCCTGAACTTGCCGCGCCCCTAGCCAAGCTGTTCCAGTACAGCTACAACACTGGCATCTACCCTGCAATGTGGAAAATTGCCCAGGTATGTCCTGTACACAAAAAGCAGGACAAGTCCAACTCAGCCAACTACCGCCCCATCAGCCTGCTCTCAATCATCAGCAAAGTGATGGAAGGTGTCATCAACAGTGCCATCAAGCGGCACTTGCTTAGCAACAACCTGCTCAGTGATGCTCAGTTTGGGTTCCGCCAGGGCCACTCAGCTCCTGACCTCATTACAGCCTTGGTTCAAACATGGACAAAAGAGCTGAACTCGAGAGGTGAGGTGAGAGTGACTGCCCTTGACATCAAGGCAGCATTTGACTGAGTATGGCATCAAGGAGCCCTAGCAAAACTGAAGTCAATGGAAATCAGGGGGAAAACTTTCGGCTGGTTGGAATCATACCTAGCACAAAGGAAGATGGTTGTGGTTGTTGGAGGTCAATCATCTGAGCTCCAGGACATCACTGCAGGAGTTCCTCAGGGTAGTGTCCTAGGCCCAACCATCTTCAGCTGCTTCATCAATGACCTTCCTTCAATCATAAGGTCAGAGTGGGGATGTTCGCTGATGATTGCACAATGTTCAGCACCATTCGTGACTCCTCAGATACTGAAGCAGTCTGTGTGGAAATACAGCAGGACCTGGACAATATCCAGGCTTGGGCTGATAAGTGGCAAGTAACATTCACGCCACACAAGTGCCAGGCAATGATCATCTCCAACAAGAGATCTAACCATCTCCCCTTGACATTCAATGGCATTACCATCGCTGAATCCCCCACTATCAACATCCTAGGGGCTACCATTGACCAGAAACTGAACTGGAGTAGCCATATAAATACCATGGCTACAAGAGCAGGTCAGAGGCTAGGAATTCTGAGGCGAGTAACTCACCTCCTGACTCCCCAAAGCCTGTCCACCATCTACAAGGCACAAGTCAGGAGTGTGTTGGAATACTCTCCACTTGCCTGGATGGGTGCAGCTCCAACAACACTCAAGAAGTTCGACACCATCCAGGACAAAGCAGCCCGCTTGATTGGCACCCCATCTACAAACATTCACTCCCTCCACCACCGACGCACAGTGGCTGCAGTGTGTACCATCTACAAGATGCACTGCAGCAATGCACCAAGGCTCCTTAGACAGCACCTTCCAAACCCGCGACCTCTACCAACTAGAAGGACATGGGCAGCAAATACATGGGAACACCACCACCTGCAAGTTCCCCTCCAAGTCACACACCATCCTGACTTGCAACTATATCGCCGTTCCTTCACTGTCGCTGGGTCAAAATCCTGGAACTCCCTTCCTAACAGCACTGTGTGTGTACCTACTCCACATGGACTGCAGCGGTTCAAGAAGGCAGCTCACCACCACCTTCTCAAGGGCAATTAGGGATGGGCAATAAATGCTGGCCTGGCCAGCGATACCCATATCCCATGAATGAATAAAAAAAAAAATTCCCACTTAGTTTTGTGCCATTTGCAAACTTGGAAATATTGCATTTCATCCCCACATCCAAATCATTGATATAGATTGTGTATAGCTGGGGCCCAAGCACTGACCCTTGCAGTACCCACTAGTCACAGCCAGCCAACCTGTAAATGACCCATTTAATCCTGCACACTGTTTTCTGTCCATTAACCAGTTTTCAATCCATGCCAGTATATTCCTCCAATCCCATGTGCTCTAATTTTGTTTACTAATCACTTGTGTGGGACCTTATCAAAAGCTTTCTGAAAATCTAAATATATCACATCCACTGGTTTCCCCTTATCTATTTTGCTAGTTACATCCTCAAAAAACTCCAACAGGTTTGTTGAACATGATTTCCCTTTTCATAACTTCATGTTGATTCTGCCCAATTCTACCATTATTTTCTAAGTGTTCCTGTTGTCACATCCTTTATTATAAATTCTAGCATTTTCCCTACAACTGATGTTAGACTAACAGGTCTGTAGTTCCCTGTTTTCTCTCTCCCTCCTTTCTTAAATAGTGGGGTTACAATTGCCACCCTCGAATCTGCAGGAACCATTCCAGAGTCTATAGAATTTTGAAAGATGGCCACCAATGCATCTACTAATCTTTACAGCCACCTCTTTCAACACTCTGGGATACAGATCATTAGGTCCAGGGTATTTATCTACTTAGAGTCTCATTCATTTCTCTGGTATCTTTTTTTGTACTAATAATACCTTGCAGTTCCTCATTTACACTAGTCCCTTGATTCTCCAATATTTCTGGGAGGTTTTGGTATTTTCCTCCGTGAAAACAGACACAAAGTATTTCTTTAGTTTATTTGCCATTTCCTTATTCCCCATTATAAATTCTCTAGACTCCACTCGTAATGGACCCACATTTTCCTTTGCTAATCTTTTCCTTTTTACATGCCGATAGAAGCTTTTACAGTCTGTTTTTAAGTTTCACGCTAGTTTGTTCTAATATTCTATTTTCCCTTTCTTAATCTTTTTGTTGGTCCTCCTTTGCAGAATTCCAAAATGTTCCCAATCCTCATGCTTACCATTTTTTTGGGCATTTTTTTACGTCTCTTCCTTGATTTCTTTCTTTCGCTACTTTTCTTGCTGAGCTTTTATACATCAAAGGGATGTATTTTTGTTGTAAAGTATGTATTAGTTCTTTAAATGATAGCTGTTGACTGACTACCATCATATCCTTTAACATCGTTTCCCAATCCACCTTAGCCAATTTGCCCCTCATACCTTCATACTTTTCTTTGCTTAGATTTAAGACCATAGTTGCTGATTAAACAACATCACTTTCAAACTTAATGTAAAATTCTATCATACATTGGTCACTCTTTCCGAAAGGCGCCTTTACAACAGGATTATTAATTAGCCCTTTTTCATTGCACAATAGTAAATCTAAAATAGCCCATTCCCTAGTTGATTCCTCAACATACTGCTCTAGAAAATCATCTTGCATACATTCCAAGAATTCGTCCTTCACAAAATTAGTACTAATTAGATTTACCCAGTCTGTATGTAGATTGAAATCCCCCATGGTTAATGTATTACGCTTGTTACACTTGCCTCTAATTTCCTGATTTATTCTGTGATTTACATTGCCACTGCACTGAGAATGTGGTGGAGGCAGATTCAATTGTGGCTTTCAAAAGGAAATTGGATAATTATCCGAGGAGAAAAGATTTGCAGGACTAGGAGGAAAAGGGGAGGGGCGGGTGGGGAGAGTGGGACGAAGGTTGCTCTTGCAGAGAGCCAACATGGGCACAATGGGCTGAATGGCCCCCTTCTGTGATCCTTCTTTGATTCTATGACTGCATATACCACAATCTGTATCCTGCCAGGACTGAATAATGCCAAAGACTGTGTACTGCCAGGGGCTCTATACTCCCACCCATACACCCATTAGAGTGCAGAGTTCACCCCTCCCCATCCATCCCAATACCCATCAGAATGCAGAGTGCATCCCTTCCCCCACCCCAATACCCATCAGAGTGCAGAGTTCACCCCTCCCCCACCCCAATACCCATCAGAGTTCACCCCTCCCCCACCCCAATACCCATTAGAGTGCAGAGTTCACCCACCCCAATACCCATTAGAGTGCAGAGTTATCCCCCCCAATACCCATTAGAGTGCAGAGTTCACCCCCCCCATCCCAATACCCATCAGAGTTCACCCCTCCCCCACCCCAATACCCATTAGAGTGCAGAGTTCACCCACCCCCCCCACCCCAATACCCATTAGAGTGCAGAGTTATCCCCCCCAATACCCATTAGAGTGCAGAGTTCACCCCCCCCCATCCCAATACCCATCAGAATGCAGAGTGCATCCCTTCCCCCACCCCAATACCCATCAGAGTGCAGAGTTCACCCCTCCCCCACCCCAATACCCATCAGAGTTCACCCCTCCCCCACCCCAATACCCATCAGAGTGCAGAGTTCACCCCTCCCCCACCCCAATACCCATCAGAGTGCAGAGTTCACCCCTCCCCACCCCAATACCCATCAGAGTGCAGAGTTCACCCCTCCCCCCACCCCAATACCCATCAGAGTGCATCCCTTCCCCCACCCCAATACCCATCAGGGTGCAGAGTTCACTCCTCCCCCACCCTAATACCCATCAGAGTGCAGAGTTCACCCCTTCCCCACCTCGTGATGCCAGCTTTCCTTGGGCGGGTAAGTGAAGGTGCGCATCGCTGCACACCGCACTGAAGATGTGGCACAGTGGCGCAATGGTTAGCACCGCAGCCTCACAGCTCCAGGGACCCGGGTTCGATTCCGGGTACTGCCTGTGTGGAGTTTGCAAGTTCTCCCTGTGTCTGCGTGGGTTTTCTCCGGGTGCTCAGGTTTCCTCCCACAAGCCAAAAGACTTGCAGGTTGATAGGTAAATTGGCCATTATAAATTGTCACTAGTATAGGTAGGTGGTAGGGAAATCTAGGGACAGGTGGGGATGTTTGGTAGGAATATGGGATTAGTGTAGGATTAGTATAAATGGGTGGTTGATGTTTGGCACAGACTCGGTGGGCCGAAGGGCCTGTTTCAGTGCTGTATCTCTAATCTAATCTAAAGATCGGGAACTGAAGATAAGATGCTGATGGTTACATTTTAATTAATGCAAGCATGTAATTTAATTATTTGAACCAAGATGCTGTTGCAGAGCAGTGGAGGCGCCGCCACAGAGCTTCCCCGCCACCGGGAAGATAGGGCCCGGCAATCCTGGCATTGGGTTCCATGGTGACCGCTGGCGCTCCAATTTTCTGCCCCACCCCTCACAAACCACCCCCCCCCCCCGCCCCCCCACTGCCACAGAACCTGATGTTGGGCTGGAAACAGAATCCAGTCCTGTATCTTTTCAGGGGCTGTGTACAGCAAGGGACTGTATGCCACAAGGAATTGTTTACTCCATGGGACTGTGCACTACTATGGACTATCTATTGTTCTGAACTGTGTACTGCCAGTGACTGTGCATTGCCAGGAATGGTGTACCATCAGGATTGTGTACAGCCAGAGACTGTGTACAAACAGGGACTATATTCAGTTTGGGTCTGTGTTCTGCCTGGATCTATGTACAACAGGGACTGTACGCTGCCAAGGGTGGTATACAGCCAGGACTCTGCATGGCCAGGGACGGTTTGCTAAAAGGACAGTGTACTGCCAGGCAATGCATTCACACAAAGTTTGTGTACAACCAGGACTGTTATTTCCTGGCACTTATTACTTGAGTTCCAGGTGTTGCTCTCACTCTGTTCTCATTTCCTTCTCTGCTGCTAGCTGCCTGCAATAATGATATTCAGCGAGAAGCTGTTGGTTTCCCATCTTGTGAAAGAGTCTGAATTTTAAACAGAGACAGTTTGTGTTATCAGTGTCATAAGTGTGAATTTATATGTCGCAGTGATGTGTGTAAAGAGCAGTGTACAAACACTTCTAATTGTTACTAATACTTTGCACATCCTGACCACATAAACCACATTATTGGTCTTTCATTTACTTACATTTGCATTCTGTCTACAGTGCCGATAATGGATTTGTTTCGAAGTGACATGTTCACCGTCACTTTCTGACATCCAATTCTTCAACCATAGCTCGATTTAGACACTAATCCCTCACTCCACACTGAGCAGTGTCTATTTTACATCTCATCACACGTGTGCTGATGGTGCCTCCAGTTGCTCAAGTTTGAACTCAGGATTTCAGATCTTGAGGAGCGGCTAGAGTCACTGCAGAGCAGACAGCAGCCTGAGAAGGAGTACACGTTCCAGGAGTGGTCACCTCACAGCTACAGAGAGTCCAGGAGGAGAAGGAATGGGTGACCATCCGGCTGGGTAGGAAGCGGCAGGCAACGCAGGAATCCTGCGGGAGTGTGGCACTCTCAAACCGGCTTTCACCTGCACCCTAACCAGTCCTGAGTACCAGTGAGGTTGACAACACCTTGGGGAGTGCAGTCAAGACAACAACCACAGCACCATGGAGGTAAATGACTGCTGTGCCCCGTTGTGCAAAGTGTAGATAGTCATAGGGGATTCGATATTCAGGGGGATAGTCGGGTGTTTCTGCAACCACCAACATGGGTCCTACATGATGTCACCTGAAAGGTTAACTCTGTTTCTCTCTCCACAGATGCTGCCAGACCTGCTGAATATTTCCAGCACTTTCCGTTTTAATTATGGTGTGTTACCTCCCTGGTTCTAGGATAAAAGACATCACTGATTTTTGGACTCTAAGGGAATCAAGGGATCAGGTGGGAAAGTGGAGTTGAGGTCAAGGATCAGCCATGGTTTTAGTAAGTGATGGAGCAGGCCTGAGGGGCTGTATAGCTGACTCCTGCTTATATTTCTGATGCTCTTAAGTTTTTGAGTGCAGAACATTCTGTAGGAGGAAGGAGAAGAGCCGGAAGCTATGGTCAATGTTGGAACCAATGACATAGGAAGGAAGGAAGAGCGTTGAGGTTCTGCATTCAGAGTTTCAGGAGCTAAGAAGGAAGTTAAAAAGCAGGTTCGCAAAGGTTGTAATCTCTGGATTAGTCCCATCGTCATGTGCCAGTGATTATAGGAATAATAGATTAAAACAGGGTAATGCGCATTTGGAGAATTGGTGCAGGAGGAAGACCCTCACTTTCCAAGGGCATTGGGACCAATTCTATGGCAGGAGGAATCTGTTCATGAACAACAGAATGAAAATATGCCAGATGCTGGAAATCTGAAATAAAAACAGAAAATGCTGGAAATACTCAGCAGGTCTGGCAGCATCTGTGGAGAGAGAAACAGAGTTAATGTTTCATATTGATGACCTTTCAACAGATCAGAAATCTATTCATGATGAATGGGTCACACCTCAACAGAACTGAGGCCACTATCCTTGGGGGACGGTTAACTAGTGCTATGGGGCAGGATTAAAACTAATTTGGTGGGGTGCGGTGGGGGCGGTACTAGGAGGTAGCCTTAGACACTTCAATTCTCCTAATATAGACTGGGATAGTACTCGTGTAAAGGGCAGAGAGGGGGAGGAGTTTCTGAAATGTGTTTCTTGATCAGTATGTTTTTGACACAACAGGAAAGAGGGCATTGCTGGACCTGTTTCTGTGAAATGAGGTGGGTCAAGTGGATCAAGTATCAGGAGGGGAACATTTAGCAAACAGTGATCATTGTATCTTAAGGTTTAGGTTAGCTATGGAAAATGACAAGGAGCAATCCTGGGTAAAAATAATTCATTGGAAGAGGATATATTTCAATGGGGTGAGACAAATCTGGCCCAGATAAATTGGAATTGAAGATTAGCAGGCAACATTATATAGGAGTTGCCTTTACAGAGGAGATGGTTTGCTTGCAGTTGAGGTACATTCCCATGAGCGAGAAAGACAGGGTGACCAAAGCCAGAGCTCTCTGGATGGCAAAAGAGACACAAGATGGAGCAGAAAAAGAGTGCATGTTCTAGATATCAGGTTGATAATGCAAGTGGGAACCAGCCTGAATATAAAGAGTTCAGTGGAGAAATGAGAAAGGAAATAAGTGGGGTAAAGAGAGAATATGAGAAGAGACTGGCAGCCAAAATAAAAGGGAATCCAAAGTCTTCTATTGGCATATAAATAGTAAAACGGTAGTAAAAGGAGAGGGACCAAAAAGGAAATCAACAGCTCTGTCAATACCAAGGAAGAAGTTGCTGCCAAAGTTGAGTGAAAGAGGAGATAGTTGAGACATTGGGCTGCATTTTAAAAGTCCGCCGCCATGGAAAATTTTGTAGCCCGCACATACGGGTGCACATTGCGGAGCCATGCGATTTCAAACACCGTGGCTCTTTAGCATGGCTGGGGCGGCCGACCCCCCTAACCCCCGAATGATGTGGAGGGGGCGTGAGAGCCGTCCTTGCCAACGGAGTCTGGTGCAATTACATCTCACATTAATAAAAGTAATTGAAATTTTTTTTTGTCCCCTTTTATACCCCCCTCCCCATAGCCTCACATTAAATTCATTGCCCGCTCACACCCCCAAAATACTTACCTGACTAAGTGATCTTCCACCCCGAAGTTCAGAAGACTTTAACCTTCAACCTCTTCCCATCACCCCCCAACCAATCCAAAGAGTTTGACTCTGCTCCCCCCGCTCCCGCACTGAGAGCATCCCCTCCTCCCCCCTGTCCCCACAGGCATCGAGCCTCGTTTCCCCGAATGGGGATTCGAAGGTGCGGCATTGACTGCTGCTGGAATGATGATCCCAACCTGCTGGTAGAATCGTTGCGGCCTGCAAATTAATGAAAGGTAAGTAGCCATTTGCATATTATATGTGGGTCCCATCATCGAGCAGTGGGGCGGCCGCCACTGCCGAGATCGGGACAGGGCCCGCTGTCGTTGGGGTCAGTGGCGGGCCTCATCCATTGCTATCTTCATTCCAACCCCCACCATCGTTACCGGCATCGATGAGCCCACTGAATGGGCTAAAAATTGATACTGAGGAGGTATTAGAAAGGCTGGCTGTACTTAAAGTTGTTAAGTCAGGACTGGATGGTGTTAATTGTGTATTGGATTGTGTTTAATTGTATGCAGGTGGTGGGCATTAACTGGAGATTCATTTGTGGCAATATAAATAGACATAGACGGAAACTGCAGTTGTTGGAATAGGAAGTGTAATGTAATATGCTAAATTATTGCTTGTAAATGTGTATAAAGATTGGCTCTACTTCTATTCTTCACCAACTGGCATTCTGGAATATAACAGATGGGTTGTATCTGAGGGAAGTAAGAGTGGAAACTGCAGAGGTACTGGCCATAATTTTTCAATCCTCCTTAGATACAGGGGTAGTGCCAGAGGACTGGAGAATTGCAAATGTTACACCCTTGTTCAAAAAGAGAGTGTAAGGATAAACCCAGCTACTACAGGCCAGTCAGTTTAATCTCGGTGGTGGGAAAGCTTTTAGAAACAATGATCTGGGACAAAACTAACAGTCACTTGGACAAGTGTAAATTAATTAAAGGAAGCCAGCAAATTTTGTTGAACTAACTTGATTGAGCTTTTTTATGAGGTAAAGAAGGTTGATGAGGGTGATGTGGCATACATGGACTTCCAAAAGTGTTTTGATAAAGTGTAACAGGATAGGCTTGCTAGCAAAGTTGAAGCCGATGGAATAAAAGGCAGAATGAATACAAAGTTGGTTGTTTGACAAAAAACAGAGAGTAGTGGTGAACATGACAAAAACAGAAAATGGTGGAAATACTCAGCAGGTCTGGCTGCATCTGTGGAGAGAAAAACACAGTTAACGTTTTAGATCTGTGACCATGGTGAACGGTTGTTTTATGAACAGGAGGAAGGTACACAGAAGTGTTCCCCAGGAGTCGGTACTAGAATCACTGCTTTGCTTGATAAATGTTAATGACTTAGACTTGGATGTACAGCACTCAATTTTTAAATTTGCAGATGAGACAAAACTTGGACATATTGTGAACTGAGGAGGTTATTGATAAACTTAGAGGGCAGACAGGTAGCAGATGAAATTTAATGCAGAGAAATAAGTAACACATTTTAGTTAGAAGAATGAGGAGAGGCAATATAAAATAAAGAATATAATTCTAAAGGGGGTGCAAGAACAGAGGGACCTGAGAGTATCAGTGTACAAATTGTTGAATATGGCAGAGCAGGTTAAAGTGATTATGAAACTCGGAATCATTTTTATTTTAACAGAGGCGGAGGTTCATCATAACTTATTTTCTTTTTTACCCTGTGTAAAACACTGGTTTCAGCTCAGCTGGAGTGTTGTGTCTGAAAATGGGCAGCACAGGAAGGATGTGAACGCTTTAGAGTGGGTGCAGAAAAGATTTGTGAGAATAGTTCGAGGAATGAGGGGCTTCTGTTACGTGAATAGATTAGAGGAAGGATAGTGTTGTTTGGACTGGAAATAACTGACTTGGAGACTTGGCCATGTTGTCTCCCTCCTTTATTCAATATATCCTCCCAACAGAGAGGGCAGTATTCCAATATAATCCGCTCTTATCAAAACTACACTCCCTCCCCACTGAAAAAAATGATTACCTCACAATATAATATGACTCAACCAATCTCAATAATACCTGCAACTTAACAGGTTGGGTTGCATTTTTGTTTTTCCTGTAATCACAACCAATACATATATGACTGTACAACCAGAGTAAATGACATGTTTAAAAAATATTCTTTTGCCTCAACACCAGTATGTGTTTAACAAAAATCATCACTGGACAAGAAATAATGAAAAGAACAACTTCTTTTCTGATGTAACACTGCACTATGTACATATATCTTGGGCTGGAATTTATATTTCCACTGCTGTAACATGGACATGGATGACATGGAGGGGGCGGGCGGTCTGGCCATAGCAATGGCATCAGCTGCCTTTCTGCAGGCGCTGACACCATTTTTAAAGGACTTATATTTTTTATTTTTTTATATTTAGAGATACAGCACTGAAACAGGCCCTTCGGCCCACCGAGTCTGTGCCGACCAACAACCACCCATTTATACTAATCCTACATTAATCCCATATTCCCTACCACCTACCTACACTAGGGGCAATTTACAATGGCCAATTTACCTATCGACCTGCAAGTCTTTGGCTGTGGGAGGAAACTGGAGCACCCGGCAAAAACCCACATGGTCACAGGCAGAACTTGCAAACTCCACACAGGCAGTACCCAGAACCGAACCTGGGTCGCTGGAGCTGTGAGGCTGCGGTGCTAACCACTGCGCCGCCCTTGAAGCCCTATTGTTAAATCTAAATATTTAAAGAAGTGATTTTTAAAAATTAAGTAAGTGTATCCTGCCCCTCTCCCACACTTACCAATAACCATGGAATTAATTACTTGCCCCCTCTCCCCCCACCCCAAAACACATACCTTGTGCACCTGACCTTTCCCCTCCCACGCAAAGTGCATCAGTTTTACACTTTATCCCTTCCCACCATCCCCTACACCAATGAGATGACTGTGACTGTGACTCCACTCCCCTCTCCCCCTCACACTAAAAACTTATCTGCACCTCCCTCCCCACCCAGTGTTCCACCTTGGATCCCCGAATGGGGATCCGAAGGCACAGGAGTGCCGGCCACCGGCACCAAGAACACGCCAGGACAGACAGCGGGAGTGAGAAGCTAATTTATTCCTTTATTTAAATTAACTTGCATATTTAAATTTGGCTCACATCACTAAGCAGCGGGGTGGTCGCCACAAGGCCTTGCCACCGCAGGCAATATCGGGCCGGGCCGGGCCTTCCCAGTGTCGAGGCCTGTGGTGGGCCTCTCCCAGAGACATTTTCTGCCCCCCACCCCCCCGCCACAATCCCTGACGTTGGGGTGGGTCTGTAAAATTCACTCCCTTGTATTTTGTGTACCATTTAAATATGCACTACCTCCAGTTTTTCAGCATACTATTTAGTCTAAAGACCTTTAATTTGACAAAACAAAATAATAAAAAAAGTAATCTCTCTTGGAATGAGAGGTAGGCTTATACCTCCAATTTCCCAATTCCTCTAACTTCTTGCTTCTTCCTTCCTACATAATTAACCTATCCAGTGGTGTTCTGTTTCTGTCTGGGTATCTTCTCCCATTTCCATGGGCTTGACTCTGCGCTCTCAACATCTCTGACTATGTCAAACCTGAACTTTGACATTGACTACCAACTCCATGTAATGGTTGGGACTGAGACATTGACTGATGAGTCTTAACCAAAGCCCCTGGTTCACATTGTCCATTGGTGGATACCGGCAAACTTTCAGTTTCTTTGTGCCTTTCCCTTTTGTCCTGACTTCCATTTTGGACTGTAGGAGGAATTTGGACGATAGAAGGGTTATCATGTTCTCTGTTCCCTCGTTCAAGCAAATGATCTACATGACACAGATATGTGAATGACCCTAGTCTCTTTACAACATCTCCAAACACAAAATTCTCCTTACCACTTCAGTGGTTTTTCACCATGAGCTTCTGACCAGCACTGAACTGTCTAAGTTTCATGCCTGGTATATCATAACTCATCTTCACTTTATCTTTCTTTTATCTTACTTTGCTATTGATGCCAGGCTTAGGCAAACTAAACTTTGTTCTAGGAGCATGTTTAAAGACTAATTCATAAGGTGAACAACCTGTTGTAGACTGTAGGGTTATTCTGTAAGAGAACAAAACATTTTCCAGCCTGTGTTGAAAGGAAACATGGGAATCGCTACCTAGCTTATCACCGAGCAAATACTTCTGCAAAGACCGCTTCACAATCTGCACACTCCTTTCTGCAGCACCATTTGATGCTGGGTGATATATGGTGGGAGTAGAGTGTGTTTGACTCCATTCTTACTCAGAAATATTCTAAACACTTCTGATTGTGGGTCATTATTTGACACCAACACCTCTGGCAACCCATAAATGGCAAACCAACTTCTCAAAACCTCAACAGTTTTGGCAATTATGGTATTGGCATAAACTCAACATTTATCCACTTGCCTTAGATATTTACCAATACAAAATACTCTTTTCCTTCCACTTCAAAGAAATCGACATGTACTCTTTCTCATGGTTCCCTTGTGTTTGACCATGGAATGAAGGAACCGTGGGTGGATCATTTCTTATTCTGAGACACATCTCACAACTTTTCACCAGTTCTTCAATATCTCTGTCTACCTTTGCTACTGTTTTCATGTGGGCTATCTCTGTGTGCTCATGATGTAGTTCCTCCAGCAATCTGTCTCTACATTTTGGCGGAATAAGGACCCTTAAACCCCAAAGGAGACAGCCTTGATCTACACTCCATTTGTTTCTATGTGTACACCACAGTAATTTCTCATTACACTGTTTAAGCTAGCCATTCATGACATAATTTAGCACTTTACTGAGCAACACATCCCTGTGAGTTTTTCCACTAACTTCACTGGCAGATACTGGCATGTCATTTGTGTATGTAAAGCGATTCACAAGTAAAAGATCAAACTACCTACATACCCTTCATTCTACTATCATCCATGTACCTATCCAAGAGTCGCTTAAATGTCCCTAATGTATCTGCTTCTACTACCACCGCTGGCAGTGCATTCCACGCACCCACCACTCTCTGTGTAAAGAACCTACCTCTGACATCTCCCCTAAACCTTCCTCCAATCACCTTAAAATTATGCCCCCTGGTGATAGCCCTTTCCACCCTGGGAGAAAGTCTCTGGCTATCCACTCTATCTATGCCTCTCATCATCTTGTACACCTCTATCAAGTCACCCCTCATCCTTCTTCGCTCCAATGAGAAAAGCCCTAGCTCCCTCAACCTTTCGTCATAAGACATGCCCTCCAGTCCAGGCAGCATCCTGGTAAATCTCCTCTGCACCCTCTCTAAAGCGTCCACATCCTTCCTATAATGAGGCGACCAGAACTGAACACAATATTCCAAGTGTGGTCTAACCAGGGCTTTATAGAGCTGCAGCATAACCTCGTGGCTCTTAAACTCAATCCCCCTGTTAATGAAAGCCAACACCCCATACGCCTTCTTAACAACCCTATCAACTTGGGTGGCAACTTTGAGCGATCTATGGACGTGGACCCCGAGATCCCTCTGTTCCTCCACACTGCCAAGAATCCTGTCTTTAAGCCTGTATTCTGCATTCAAATTCGACCTTCCAAAATGAATCACTTCACACTTTTCCAGGTTGAACTCCATCTGCCACTTCTCAGCCCAGCTCTGCATCCTGTCAATGTCCCGTTGCAACCTACAACAGCCTTCCACACTATCCACAACTCCAGCAACCTTCGTGTCATCGGCAAACTTGCTAACCCAGCCTTCCACTTCCTCATCCAAGTCATTTATAAAAATCACAAAGAGCAGAGGTCCCAGAACAGATCCCTGCGGAACACCACTGGTCACCGAGCTCCAGGCTGAATACTTTCCATCTACTACCACCCTCTGTCTTATATGGGCCAGCCAATTCTGTATCCAGACAGCCAAATTTCCCTGTATCCCATGCCTCCTTACTTTCTGAATGAGCCTACCATGGGGAACCTTATCAAGCGCCTTGCTAAAATCCATATACACCACATCCACTGCTCTTGCTTCATCAATGTGTTTTGTCACATCCTGAAAGAATTCAATAAGGCTTGTGAGGCATGACCTGCCCCTCACAGAGCCATGCTGACTGTCTCTAATCAAACTATGCTTTTCCAAATAATCATAAATCCTGTCTCTCAGAATCCTCTCCAATAATCTACCCACCACCGACGTAAGACTGACTGGTCTGTAATTCCCAGGGTTATCCCTATTCCCTTTCTTGAACAAGGGAATAACATTTGCCGCCCTCCAATCATCTGGTACTACTCCAGTGGACAGTGAGGACGCAAAGATCATCACCAAAGGCGCGGCAATCTCTTCCCTCGCTTCCCGTAACAACCTTGGATATATCCCATCTGGCCCCGGGGACTTATCTATCCTCATGTCTTTCAAATTTCCAGCACATCCTCCTTACAATATTTAATATCATACTGATGGGCCATCATAATCAACACCCACCTCTGAAGCTATGCTGCTGTTAGAGCTGGTAGCCCCTTCTTTGAACCAAATATGATCGTAAGGACTTGGTGGTCAGTTAAGAGTCAATTTCCATACAGGTATGTGTGGAACTTTGTAGCACCATATATGATGGCTAACTCCTCTTTCTCAACTTGCAAGCAATTTTGCTGACTTAGTTAACGTACATGAAGCATATGCCACAGGCCTCTCCACACCATCTTCCATTATGTGAGATAACACCACACCTATCCTTTGTACCTTTGTGGTATCACACGCTAAAACCAGTTGTTTCTTCAATCATAGTGGGCCAAAAGAGCATGACTAGTCAGTGCTTTCTTCACTTATTCAGATGCTTTCTGGCACTTTACAGGCCACTCCCAGGCAATTCCATTTTTGAGCAGTTCATACATTGGGGCAAATGTGTTAGCTAAGTCAGGGATGCACTTACAATAATGCACTGCTATCCCCATGAATCTTCAAAATTCTTCCTTGTTCGCTCATCTCTTTGCTTTCAAAATTTTCCCAACCTTCTCCTGTGTTGGGTGGATACCTTCACCATCTATTTGTTGACCCAGGTATGTTGCACTCAACACCATGAAACAACACGTGATTTTGAGCTTTGATACCATACTCTTGACGTCAATCCGGGACTTCGTTCAACCTTACAATGTGCTCTTTCTCTGTCTTACTGCTGATTAAAATGTCATCTAAGAAATAGTGCACTTCTTTCATCCCAGTTAGTACCTGATCTATGATGCTCTGGCAAATTGTAACCTTTTGTATGGGTAAAACCCTTTGTGTATGAATGGTAAGCAATTCCTTGCTTTTGTCAGATAATTCTAATTGCAAGTATGCATTTGACCGATCGATCTTACTGAACACCTTCCCACTGGCTAAATTAGAAAAAAAATCTTCACTCAATCCCTGGAGCCCTGCAAGTTTATTTCCTTCAATTAGCCATCCAATTTCCTTTTGAAATCATTGATTGTCTCCACGTCCACCACCCTTGTCAGCAGCGAGTACCAGGTCATTCCCACTTGCTGCGTAAAAAAAAAAAAGTTCTTCCTCACATTCCCCCTACATCTGTTGCCCAAAACCTTCAACCTGTGTCCCTTAGTATCATTAATTAATGGGAACAGTTTTTCCTTGTCTAACTTATCTAAACCTGTCATAATCCTGTACACCTCTATCAAATCTCACCTCAATCTCCTTCGCTCTGAGGAGAACAACCCCAGCTTTTCCAATCTAACCTTGTAACTAAAATCCCCATCCCTGGAATCATTCTGGTAAATCTCCTCTGCACCCTCCCAAGGACCCTCACATCCTTAAATGTGGTGAACAGAACTGGACACACTACCCCAGTTGGGCCTAACTGGAGCTTCATAAAGGTTCAGAATAACCTCCCTGCTTTTGTACTCAATGCTTCTATTATGAAGACCAAGATCCCACATGCTTTGCTACCCAATTTCTCAATATGTCCTGCCACCTTCAAAGATCGATACACACGCACCCCCAGGTCCCTCTGTTCCCGCACACTCTTTAGAACTGTGTGATTAAGTATATATTGACTCTCCCTATTCCTTCTGTCAAAATGCATCACCTCACACTTGTCAGTATTAAATTCCATCTTCCACCTGTCTGCCCATTCTGCTAGCCTGTCTATGTCCTGTTGCAGGCAGTTCATATCATCCTCACTGATTGCCATGCATCAAAATTTGGTGTCATCAGCAAATTTTGAAATTCTGCTCTGTATTCCAAAATCCAAGTTATTGATATATCGCAAAAAAAAGAGTCCCAGCACTGACCCTTGGGGAACACCACTGTCTACCATCCTCCAGTCTGAAAAAGAACCATTTACCACAACTTGCTGTTTTCTGTCCTTAAGCCAATTCTTTTTATCTAATTGGACGCTGACCCTCCTATTCCTTGAGCCTCAATTTTGTTAACCAGCCTTTTATGTGGTACTTTATCAAATGTTTTCTTAAAATCCATATAAACAACATTCACCACATTCCCTTCATCGATCTTCTCTGTTACTTCATCAAAAAATGCAATTGGATTAATCAAGCATGATCTCCCTTCTACAAATCCATGGTGGTTCTCATTAATTAACTCAAATCTCTCCAACAGTCTGATTTTTTTTTTTCCCCCTGATTATTGTTTCTGAAACCTTGCCCACCACTGATGTTAAACTAACTGGCCTGTAGTTACTAGAGTCATAGAGGGATACAGTACTGAAACAGGCCCTTCAGCCCACCAAGTCTGTGCTGACCATCAGCCACCCATTTATACTAATCTTACATTAATCCCATACTCCCTACCACATCCCCACCATTCTCCTACCTATACTAGGGGCAATTTACAATGGCTAATTTACCTATCAACCTGCAAGTCTTTGGCTATGGGAGGAAACCCACACAGTCACAGGGAGAACTTGCAAACTCTGCACAGGTAGTACCCAGAACTGAACCCGGGTCGCTGGAGCTGTGATGCTACAGTGCTAACCACTGCGCCACTGTGCCGCCCTAGGACTGACATTAGACATTTTCTTGAATATTTGCCACCCTCCAATCCTCTGGCATCTTCCCCTGTATCCAGGAAAGATTGGAAGATTATGGAAAGCCCTTCTGCTGTCTTCACTCCCACTTCCTTCAGCAGCCTGGGATGCAAGCCATCCAGACCAGCTGACTTATCTACTCTAAGCATAGCCAGCCCTTTCAGTACCTCCCCCTTCTCAATTTCTCCCTATCCAGCGCCTCTACTCTTTCCACTTCTACTGATATTTTGTCACATTCCTCTTCTTTAGTAAACACTGATACGCAGTACTCATTAAGTATATTAGCCTTGCCCTGCGCATCTATGCATATATTACCCTCTTTGTCCCTAATTGGCCCCACTCCACCTCTTGCTACCCTTACTAATTACATGCCAGGAGAAGACTTTTGGGTTCCCTTTTATGTTGACTGCCATTCTATTCTCATGTTCTCTCTTTGCCAGTCTTATTTTCCTCTTCGCCTCCCCTCTCAACTTATTGTATTTGATCTGGTTCTTACTTGAAGAAATCACCTGACAGGCATCATACACCCTCTTCTTTTGTTTCAGCATAAATATCTATCTCCCTCCTCATTCAAGGAGCCCTGGTTCTGATTCCCCTACCTTTTGCCCTTGATCGAATGTTCCTAACCTGTAACTTAGGCATCTCTTCCTTAAAGATTTCCATTGTTCTGATGCAGCTTTTCCTGTCAGTCTCTGGTTCCATTTGATCCTGGCTAGATCCCTTCTCATCACATTGAAATTAGCCCTCTTCCAATCTCGACATTCTACTTTATTTCATTCTTTGCCTTTCTGCGTTACTCGTTTACGACGATCACTCTTACCCAAGTGTTCCCCGACAGACAATTGGTCCACTTGGCCCACCTCATTTCCCAGCACCACATCCAGCAATGCCTTCTTTCTAATTGGGCTGAGAACATGCAGATCAAGGCAGATGGAATATAATGTGGAAAAGTATGAAGCTATCCAATTTGGTGAGAAAAACAGAAATGCAGAGTATTTCTTAAATGGTGAGAGATTGGAAAGTGTTGATATCCAAAGTGACGTGGGTGCCTTTGTTCATAAGTCACTGAAAGCTAGTATGCAAGTGCAGCAAGCAATTAGGAAGGCAAATGCCCTTTATTGCATGAAGATTTGAGTACAGGAGTAAAGAAGTCTTGGTGCAATTGGACAGAGCCTTGGTGAGATCACAACTTTGTACAGTTATGGTCTCCTTAGCTAAGGAAGGAGCCATAGAGGGAATGTAATGAAGGTTCACCAGGCTGATCCTGAGGATGACAGGAATATCCGATGCTGATTGATTAAGGAAACTGGGCATATATTCTCCAGAGTTTAGAACAATGAGAGGTGATCTAATTGAAGCATGCAAAATTCTTACGAGGCTCGATAGGGTAGATGCAGGAAGGATGTTTCCCCTGGCTGGGGGGGCTCTAGAACCAGGGGAAACAGTCTTAGAATAAGGGATAGACCACTTAGGACTGAGATGAGGAGGAAGTTCTTCACTTAGAGGGCGGTGAATCTTTGGAATTCTCTACCCTAGAGGGCTGTGTAAGCTCAGTCATTGAGTATATTCAAGACAGAGATTGATAGATTTCTAGATGTTAAAGATATCAAGGCATATGGGGATGGTGCGGGAAAATGGCATTGGGGTAGAAGATCAGCCATGCTCTAGTTGAATGGTGGAGCAGGCTTGAGAGGCCGAATGGCCTACACCTACTCCTATGTGCCTATGTTCCAACAATGAGGGCAGTATTACAATATGACCATATACCGCAAATAGATTGACTGTTCTCCTTTGAGAAGAGAAAGTTGGGAAGGGATTGGATAGAGATGCTCAAAAGCATGAGGGACCTGGACAAAGTAGTTAGAGAGAAACTATTCTCATTGGTGGAAGGGTCAAGAACCAGAAGACACATTTAAAGTGATTGGCAAAATAACCAGAGGTGACACGAGGAAAGACATTTTTACACAGTGAGTGGTCATGATCTGGAATGAACCGAGAGGGTGGTGGAGGCAAATTCAATGGAAACCTTCAAAAGGGAATTGGATAAACACCTGAAGAGAAAAGGAATTCAGGGAAATGGCGAAAGGGAGGAGGAGTGGAGCTAGTTGAGTTGTTCTTGCAGAGAGCTGGCACAGACATGACGGGCTGAATGGCCGCATCCTGTGCTATAACCATTCTACGATTCTAGATAATTCGAGAGGCCAAACAAGGTGCAAAGAGGAATGGGAGAGACAAATATCACGAGAGTAAAGAATAGTTCAGAAATAGGAAGGATCAGACAGAGGAAAATGCGAGGCAGTCTAAATGCATTTGGAGTGCATGTGTGTAAATGAGTGTAGCATGTCAAATAAGGTTGATGAGCTGCAGGTGCAAGTTAACACATGGGACTATGATAAGCAGCAATAACAGAAACCTGGCTTACACAAGGGGAGGAATGGGCACAACCTAAATACAATGGATTCAGGAAAAATAGGGAAGGAAGTACAGGTGGGGAATGGGAGTATTGATCATAGAAACATAACGAAATAGGAGCAGGAGTAGGCCATTTGGCCCTTTGAGCCTGCTCCGCCATTCAATACGATCATGGCTGATCATCCAAACTCAGTACCCTGTTCTCGCTTTCTCCCTTGATCCCATTAGCCCTAAGATCCATATCTAACTCTTTCTTGAATATATTTAATGATTTGGCCTCAACTGCTTTCCATGGCAGAGAATTCCACAGGTTCACCACTCTCTGGTTGAAGATATCTCTCCTCATCTCAGTCCTAAATGGCTTACCCCTTATCCTTCGACTGTGACCCCTGGCCCTGGACTCCCCACTATCAGGAACATCCTTCCTGCAGCTAGTCTGTCCAGTCCTGTTAGAATTTTGTAGCTTTCTATAAGATCCCCTCTCATTCTTCTAAATTCTAGCGAATACAAGCCTAATTGATCCAATCTCTCTTCATTCATCAGTCCTGCCATCCCAGGAATCAGTCTGGTGAATCTTCGCTGCACTCACTCCATAGCAAGAACATCCTTCCTCAGATAAGGAGACCAAAACTGCACACAATACTCCAGATGTGGTCTCACCAAGGCCTTGTGTAATTGCAGCAAGACATCCTTGCTCCTGTACTCGAATCCTCTCGCTATGAAGGTCAACATACCTTTTACCTTCTTAACTGCCTGCTGCACCTGCATGCTTACTTTCAGCGACTGGTGCACAAGGACACCCAGGTCTCACAACACCTCCCCTTTTCCCAATCTATTGTCATTCAGATAATAATCTGCCTTTCTGTTTTTACCACCAAAGTGAATAACCTCACATTTATCCTCATTATACTGCATCTGCCATGTATTTGCCCACTCACTCAATCTGTGCAAATCACACTGGAGCTTCTCTGCATCCTCCTCACAGCTCACACTCCCACCCAGCTTTGTGTCATCTGCAAACTTGGAAATATTACATTTAATTCCCTCATCTATATCATTAATATATATTGTGAATAGCTGGGGTCCTAGCTCTGATCCCTGCGGTATGCCGCTAGTCACTCCCTGCCACTCGGAAAAAGAACTGTTTATTCCTACTCTTTGTTTCCTGTCTGCCAACCAGTTCTCTATCCATGTCAGTACCTTACCCCCAATCCCATGTGCTTTAATTTTGCATGCTAATCTCTTATGTGGGACCTTATCGAAAGCTGTCTGAAAGTCCAAATACACCACATCCACTGGTTCTCCCTTATCTATTCTATTAGTTACATCCTCGAAAAATTCCAGTAGATTTGTCAAGCATGATTTCCCTTTCATAAATCCATGTTGACTTTGTCGGATCCTGTCATTGTTTTCCAAGTGCTCTGCTATTACATCATTTATAATGGACTCTAGCATTTTCCCCACACTGATGTCAGGCTAACCAGTCTATAATTCCCTGTTTTCTTTCTACCTCCTTTTTAAATAGTAGGGTTACATTAGCTACCCTCCAATCCATTGGAACTGTTCCAGAGTCTATAGAATTTTGAAAAATGACCAGCAATGCATCTATTATTTCAAGGGCCACTTCCTTAAGTACTCTGGGATGTAGATTATCAGGCCCTGGGGATTTATCGGCCTTCAATCCCATCAATTTCCCTAACACCATTTCTCTACTAATACTGATTTCATACAGTTCCTCCTTCTCACTGGACCCTATGTTCCCCAACATTTCTGGGAGGTAATTTGTGTCCTCCTTTGTGAAGACAGAACCAAAGTAAGTAATTAATTGGTCTGCCATTTCTTTGTTCCTCATTATAAATTCTCCCGTTTCTGACTGTAAGGCACCCACATTTGTCTTCATTAATCTTTTTCTCTTCACATATCTGTAGAATCTTTTACATTCAGTTTTTATGTTCAATCCTGAAGAAGGATAATGTAGTTGAGGGGTTAAATACAAGATCTACTTGGTTAGAATAAGGAACAATACAGAACTATTATGATACTGGATATATACCACAGGACAGAAAGTGGTGGACAGGAACTGTAGGAGCAAATTTGCAAGAAAATTACAGAAAAGGGCAAAGAGGGGAATGAATTCCTGAAATAAAAACAAAGTGCTGGAAATACTCAGCAGGTCTGGCAGCATATGTGGAGAGAGAAGCAGAGTTAACGTTTCAGGTCTGTTACCTTTCATCAGAACTTTCATCAGGATTTCCTGAATTGTGTACAAGAGAGCAACTAGATCACTGTTTCCAGACCAATGAGGAATGAAGCAGTGCTGGATCTAGTTCTGGGGGATAATGTGGAGTATGTGTCAGTGGGAGAACATTTGGGGAACAGTGATCATAATGCCATCAAATTTAGAATAGTTGCAGAAAAGGATAATGCATACTCAAGCATAAAATGACTTAACAAGAGGGCAGCTAACTTCAATAAGTTCAATGAAAATAGGAATAGAGGGATACGGTCCCCGGAAGTGCAGAAGGTTTTAGTTTAGGCAGGCATCAAGATCGGCGCAGGCTTGGAGGGCTGAATGGCCTGTTCCTGTGCTCCACTGTGCTTTGTTCTTTGTTCTTTGAAAAAGGATCTGATTGAGGTGGATTGGAATTTAAAATTGGTAGGCAAAATGGTAATTGAATAATGGGAGGCCTTCAACGAGGAGATGGTGCAAATACAGATGAGACACATTTCCATGAAGGGGAATGGAAGGGCATCCAATGCTAGACCTTCCTGGATAACTCAACACAGAGAAATTCAAATGTCACAGAAAAATACGAATTAGGAGCAGAAATAGGCCATTCAGCCCCTTGAGCCTGCTCCATCATTCAAATCTGTTTGTGTCTCAAACTCTACACTCCCATCTACCCCCGATAACCTTTGATTCCGTTCCCTAACGAGAATCTCCACCTTAAAATTATTCAGTGACCCCCAACTCCACCACCTTCTGAGGCAGAGAGTTCCAAAGCTGCACAACCCTCTGAGAGAAAGAAATTCTCCTCATCTCTGTTATAAAACTTCTAAGTTTAAAACAGAGCTCCCTAGTTCTGGACTGCCCCACAAGAGGAAACATACTTTCCACATCCACTTTGTCAAGACTGTTCAGGATCTTATATACTTCAATCAAGTCTCCCCTCACTCTTCTAAACTCCAGTGAAAATAAGCCCAGTCTGTCCAACCTTTCCTCATAAGACAACCCGCTCATTCCAGTTATCAATCTAGTAAACCTCCTCTGAACTTCCTCCAATGCATTTACATCCTTTCTTAAATAAGGAGACCAAAACTGCACACAGTATTCGAGATGTGATCTCACCAATTCTCTGTATAGAACAAAGAACAAAGAAAATTACAGCACAGGAACAGGCCCTTCGGCCCTCCAAGCCTGCGCCGATCCAAATCCTCTATCTAAACCTGTCGCCTATTTTCCAAGGGTCTGTATCTCTTTACTTCCTGCCCATTCATGTATCTGTCTAGATACATCTTAAAAGACGCTATTGTGCCCGCATCTACCACCTCCACTGGCAATGCGTTCCAGGCACCCACCACCCTCTGCGTAAAGAACTTTCCACGCATATCCCCCCTAAACTTTTCCCCTTTCACATTGAACTCATGCCCCCTTGTAATTGAATCCCCCACTCTGGGAAAAAGCTTCTTGCTATCCATCCTGTCTATACCTCTCATGATTTTGTACACCTCAATCAGGTCCCCCCTCAACCTCCGTCTTTCTAATGAAAATAGTCCTAATCTACTCAACCTCTCTTCATAGCTAGCGCCCTCCATACCAGGCAACATCCTGGTGAACCTCCTCTGCACCCTCTCCAAAGCATCCACATCCTTTTGGTAATGTGGCGACCAGAACTGCACGCAGTATTCCAAATGTGGCCGAACCAAAGTCCTATACAACTGTAACATGACCTGCCAACTCTTGTACTCAATACCCCATCCGATGAAGGAAAGCATGCCGTATGCCTTCTTGACCACTCTATTGACCTGCGTTGCCACCTTCAGGGAACAATGGACCTGAACACCCAAATCTCTCTGTACATCAATTTTCCCCAGGACTTTTCCATTTACTGTGTAGTTCACTCTTGAATTGGATCTTCCAAAATGCATCACCTCGCATTTGCCCTGATTGAACTCCATCTGCCATTTCTCTGCCCAACTCTCCAGTCTATCTATATTCTGCTGGATTCTCTGACAGTCCCCTTCACTATCTGCTACTCCACCAATCTTAGTGTCGTCTGCAAACTTGCTAATCAGACCACCTATACTTTCCTCCAAATCATTTATGTATATCACAAACAACAGTGGTCCCAGCACGGATCCCTGTGGAACACCACTGGTCACACGTCTCCATTTTGAGAAACTCCTGCTACTCTCTGTCTCCTGTTGCCCAGCCAGTTCTTTATCCATCTAGCTAGTACACCTTGGACCCCATGCGCTAAATTTGCACATGACACAAAGATAAGTAGGAAAGTATGTTGTGAAGCATAATTGAAGCATAACATCCTTATTTTTATTTTCAATTCCTCTCGTAATAAAGGATAGCATTCCATTAGCCTTCTTTATTACTTGTTGTACCTGTATACTAACTTTTGTGACTCATGCACTAAAACGCCTCGATCCCTCTGCACCTCGAAATTCTGCAGTCGTTCTCCGTTTAAGTAATACTCTGCTTTTTTGTTCTTCCTGCCAAAGTGAACAACTTCACATTTTCCCACATTATACTCCATCTGCCAGATTTTCGCCCACTCACTCAACCGATCTATATCAGTCTGCAACCTCCTTATGTCCTCTTCACAACATACTTTCCTACTTATCTTTGTGTCATGTGCAAATTTAGCTATCAAGCCATCGCTCCCTCATCTAAATCATTGTTATAAATTGAAAAACGTAAAGGCCCGAGCACAGACCGCGACAGGACTCCACTCGTCACATCCTGCCAATCAGAAAAGGACCCATTTATGCATACTCTCTGTTTTCTGCCAGCCAGCCAATCTTCTATCCATGCTAATATGTTACCCCCTACACCATGAGTTCCTTTTTGTAATAATCTTTTATGTGGCACCTTGTCAAAGGAAATTCTTCTGGAAATCCAAGTACAGTATGTCAACCAGCTCTCCTTTATCCACGGCGCATCTTGCTCCTTCAAAGAACTCCAATAAATTGGTTAAACATGATCCTCCTTTCACAAAGCCATGCTTCTTTGAACTCATAGTACAGGAGAGGACCAAGCTAAACAGTGAAAGTGCAGAGAAAATGTAAAAAAATGCAATGAGGGTCAAGGAGAGAGCATGAGAATAGATTAGCAGCCAACATCTCAAATGCATCACATCTCGCCCTGGTGACTTACCAATTTTAAGCATAGCCAGCCTTTCTAATACCTCCTCTTCATAAATTTTAGCCCATCCATTGTCTCAACTACCTCCTGTTTCACTATGACTTGGGCAGCATCTTCTTCCATGGTCATGACAGATGCAAAGTATTCATTTAGAACCTTAGCCATGCCCTCTGCCTTTATGCGCAGGTCCCCTTTGTGGTCTACAATTGGCTCCATCACTCCCCTTTTACTATTTATATGCCTATGGAAGACTTTTGGATTCCCTTTTATGCATATGCCAGTCTCTTCCTATACACTCTCTTTGCCTTTCTTATTTTCTTTATCATTTCTCCTCTGAACTTTTTATATTCAGCCTGGTTTACACTTGTATTATCAACCTGACATTTGTCATATGCAATCTTTTTCTGCTTCATCTGTCTCTTTCATCATCCAGGGAGCTCTAGCTTTGGTTGCCCTAACATTTCCCCTCGTGGGAATGCACCTTGACTGTACCTGAACCATCTCCTCTTTAAAGGCAGCCCATTGTTCCATAGCAGTTTTGCCTATTAGTCTTTGATTCCAATTTACCTAGGCCATATCTGTTCTCACCCCATTGAAGTTGACCGCCCCCCCCCCCCCCCGCCCCACAATTAAGTATTTATACTCTGGATTGCTCCTTGTCCTTTTCCATAGCGAAGCTAAACCTTCTGATACTATGATCACTGCTCCCTAAGTGTTTCCGTACTGATATTTGATCCACTTGACCGAACTCATTCCCCAGAATCAGATCCAGCAATGCCTCCTTCTTCATTGGAATGGAGACATATTGAGAAAATTCTCCTGAACGCACATCAGAAACTCATCCCTCTTCTATCCTTTACACTATTACTATCCCAGTTTATATTAGGATAATTAAAGTCCTCCATTCTCACTACACCATAGTTTTTGAAGCTTTCTGTAATTTCCTTGCAAATTCTCTCTATATTTTTCCCCACTAGTTGGGGCCTATAGAATACACTCAGTAGTGTAATGGTCTCTTCATTATTTCTTAGCACTAACTAAATAGATTCTGTCATTAGCCCCCGTAGGACATTCTCTCTCTCCAGAACTGTAATGTACTGCTTAATCAATACTACCACCCGTCTTTAATTCTCCCCTTCCCTATCTTTCCTGAACACCTTGTATCCAGGAATATTTAGCATCCAGTAGTATCCCTTTTTTGAAGCCAGGTCTCCATTATTGCCACAACATGATATTCCGATGTGTCTATATGTGCCTGCAGCTCAACAACCTTATTTACCACGTTTGTGTGTTCACATATATGCACGGTAAACCTAATTTAGACCTTATCGCAATCCCTCTTACTCTGACCCATCTAATACCTTACTATTTGTTACTCTAGTGTTACCTGTCTCTCCCAATCCTTTACTTGTTTTTACTTTCTAATGCTTGATTCTGTCTCCAATCCCCACACCCCCCACCTGCCAATTGAGCTTAAACACTCCTCATTATTGGTGATGCTGGTATTATTGCTGATTGTCGACTGGTGATGCTGGCTTAATGCTTAACATGGTATTATTGATTTTGCATTATTATTGATGCTGGTTTTGTGGTGAAGTTTGACTATTGGGGATATTTTCAATATCGGTGCTGGTCGGATTATTTGTCTTACTGGTTAATTGATGATGCTGATATTACTAGTTTTGTTAGTTAATTGGTCATAATGGTGTACTGGTAGATCTGGTATTATTGGTGAACTTGGTTTATTGGTGGTGTATTTATTGCAGATGAGGTTGGTTTACTGGTGATGCTCTTATCAGTGATGGTGGTATTATTGGTGATCCTGGTTTATTGATGATATTATCGGTGATACTGGGTTATCAGTGATCTAGAACTATTGGTGATAGTTTATTGGTAATGCTGGTATTGGTGGCAATGCTTCTATTAATCAGGAATGTTGGTTTATTTGTGATAATTTGTATTGTCTGTGATGTTGATTTATTGGTGAGCCGGTATTATTGCTGATGCTAGTTTACTGGTGATGTTGGTATTATTGGTGATCTTTCTTAATTGGTTATGCTGGCTTACTGGTGATGCTGGTATTATCATTGATATTGATATTATGGGTGATGACAGTTTATTAGGGATCTTAGCTTATTGGTGATGCTGGTTTATTTGTGATGCTGATTTATCAGATGTTGGTTGGTTGGTGATAATGGTATTATTGGTGATTTTGTTTTATTGGCAATGCTGGTGTTAGTGGTGATATATTTATTATTGATGAGCTTGATATTATTAGTACTGGTTTATTGGTGTTGATATTATGGTTGATATCGGTCGGTTTATCAGTGATCTTGGTTTATTGATGATGCTCGTATCATTGTATCAGCATGGAGCTCGGTGACCAGTGGTGTTCCGCAGGGACCTCTGCTCTTTGTGATTTTTATAAATGACTTGGATGAGGAAGTGGAAGGCTGGGTTAGCAAGTTTGCCGATGACACGAAGGTTGCTGTAGTTGTGGATAGTGTGGAAGACTGTTCTAGGTTGCGACGGGACATTAACAGGATGCAGAGCTGGGCTGAGAAGTGGCAGATGGAGTTCAACCTCGAAAAGTGTGAAGTGATTCATTTTGGAAGGTTGAATTTGAATGCAGAATACAGGCTTAAAGACAGGATTCTTGGTAGTGTGGAGGAACAGAGGGATCTTGGAGTCCATGTCCATAGATCGCTCAAAGTTGCCACCCAAGTTGATAGGGTTGTTAAGAAGGCGTGTGATGTGTTGGCTTTCATTAACAGGGGGATTGAGTTTAAGAGCCGCGAGGTTATGCTGCAGCTCTATAAAGCCCTGGTTAGACCACACTTGGAATATTGTGTTCAGTTCTGGTCGCCTCATTATCGGAAGGATGTGGAAGCTTTAGAGAGGGTGCAGAGGAGATTTACCAGGATGCTGCCTGGACTGGAGGGCATGTCTTATGAAGAAAGGTTGAGGGAGCTAGGGCTATTCTCATTGGAGCGAAGAAGGATGAGAGGTGACTTGATTGAGGGGTACAAGATGATGAGAGGCATAGATAGAGTGGATAGTCAGAGACTTTTTCCCAGGGCGGAAAGGGCTATCACCAGGGGGCATAATTTTAAGGTGATTGGAGGAAGGTTTCGGGGAGATGTCAGAGGTAGGTTCTTTACACAGAGAGTGGTGGGTGCGTGGAATGTGCTGCCAGCGGTGGTAGTAGAAGCAGATACATTAGGGGCATTTAAGCGACTCTTGGATAGGTACATGGATGATAGTTGAATGAAGGGTAGGTAGTTAGTTTGATCTTAGAGTGGGTTAAAGGTTCGGCACAACGTCGTGGGCCGAAGGGCCTGTACTGTGCTGTACTGTTCTATGTTCTATGTTCTATTGTGATATTTGTTTATTGGTAATGCTGGTTTACTGGGTGATGCTGGTATTATTAGTGATAGTGGTTTATTGGTGATATTTGTACTATTGATCAGGTCGTTTTATTCGTAATAGTATTATCAGTGATACTAATTTATCATGTTGGTATATCGGTAATGTTGGTTTATCAGTGATCTAGTTCTATTGATGATGTTGATATCATTGATGCTGGTCTATTGGTGATGTTACTTTAGGGTCAAGTTGTTTATTGGGGATGTTGGTAATATTGGTGATGCTGCTTTATTGCCAGTTTGTTGGTGATGTAGGTTTACTGGTGATGGTATTATTGGTGTTGGTATGGGTGATGTTGATATTGCTAGTGATGCTGCTATTATTGGTAATGTTGGTATTGCTGGTGTATTGGTGATGTTGGTATTATTAGTAATGGGGTGTATGAGGTGCATCTTGGAGCGGAAGTACCTCTGAAAAGGGGGGAATTGTCACAGTCTTTGGAATGGTTCACCTTCCGTTGGTCCTCAGCGACACCTAGCTCTCTTCTGTGGCTCCATGTAGTTGTTTGCATGTGACAGCAGCCACACCCCGGCAAACTGTCTCAACAGACAGGCAAAAAGAGGAGATAATGTGTCTCCCCATTGGTAAGTTAGGATTTGCCTATCCTTGCATTCGAAGTCTTACTCAGCAGAGTGGGTGGAAGATTTCAATATGAATTTACCGGCCATAAAAGTGACGAAGCAAAGTGTTGTGAGCGCTAAGTGTGGTCAGGCATTTAAGATACCAAGGATCCAGGAGCATCTCCAACCATCTCAACTTTGTCTTGCCATTGGATTGCCTGGATGAGAAAGTGAGGTTGACACTGCACAACTCTCCTCACTATAATCCATTTCAACACAAGTCATGACATCACCCACCAATACATCCTTCAAGTTCTATGGCTTGAGTGATAAAGCAGCAGGTGAGGATACACTGGAAGCAGTAGCTACAACTTGCACACAGCCAGTTCAGGCCACAAGATTGTTTTTCAGTGGATTGAAAGAGGCCGTAGAATTCAGCAGCCTCGATTGAATGAACAGCCCTCTTTAGGACTGCAATGCTCACCTCCATGGCATGAGGAAGGGACTCGAAATGGTGCTTAAACGTTTTCTGCTTCACCTACCCTAGCCAGTTTCGGGAGAAACGGAGTTGGTAACAGCAACAGCAATTACCTTTTTCTGCTGAAGACATGTGTGCAACTGCTGGGGATGCCATCACAGTAGTTGAACAAGTGCAAAGAAGACAATGTTAACACCACTTACCATCGGCAGGTGGAATGTGCGAAAGTTCATGGATGGTGCCAGAGCAGACAGACCAGAGAGAGAAACAGCCCTAGTTGGGAGAGAACTTGCCAGATACAACATCTACATAGCAGCATTAAGTGAGTCTCATCTCGCTGATGAAGGGTAATTTACTGAAGCTGGAGCTGAATGCACCTTTTTTGGAGTGGTTGCAGTAGTGAAGAGCGTCATGAAGCAGGAGTAGAGTTTGCTATCAAGTCCAATCTAATCCCCAAATGTGCCAGCCTCCCAAAAGGCGTAAATGACTGATTCATGCCATTGCAACTTTCCCTCACAGGGAAACATCTGCCACCATTGTCAGTGCTTATGCACCTGCGATAACAAATCCTGAAGAGGTGAAAGGTAAATTTTAGGAAAAGCTAGAAACTGTGATTGAGGTAGTGCCAAGATCAAACAAACTCATCATCCTCGGTGATTTCAAAGCCGGAGTTGGCACAGACCATCAGACCTGGAAGTGAGTTATAGGGAGAAACGGAGTTGGTAACAGCAATGGCCTTTTTCTGCTGAAGACATGTGCAGAGCATGACCTCCTCATTACCAATGCTGTATTCCATCTTCTCAAAACAAGACATCCTGGATGCACCCTCGCTCGAAGCAACAGCATCAAATTGACTATGTTGTCAGAGCAAGGACAGGAAAGATGTCAGAATGACCAAAGTCATGTTGGAACAGATTGTTGGACAGGCCACAGACTTATTGTCTCAAAGCTCAACATCCATTTTCAGCCCAAGAGATGCCCCCAGGGGGAAACGGTCAATAAGAGATTCAATATCTCAAGACTCAAAATGGATCGTGTGAGGCAAAACATCTCCGAAGATTTGGGCTGCCAGCTAGATGGTCTTAAATTTGTCTCTCACAGAATGGGGGATGACTGGATAGCCTTCAGAGACCTGATGCACTCGACCGCCCTAGAACATCCGGGACCCACCATCCGTAAGCACCAGGACTGGTTTGATAAAAACAATGAGGAGATTCAGACTTTGTTGGATGAGAAACACTGTCTCCTTAGAGCCTACCAAAATGACCACTCATCTGCTTCAAAGAAAGCTGCCTTCAACAATATCTGCAAACTATCCATTCGAAGCTTAGAAAGATGCAATATACTGGCTCAGCAAGATGGCAGAAGAAATACAATCATATTCAGACAAAAATGCTACTAAACACTTCTATGATGCTCTGAAGACCATCTTTGGTCTGCAAGCTTCCAGACATTCTCCTCGGCGCTGATGGAACCACACTGATTACAGACAATACCAAAATCCTGGAGAGATGGGCAAAGCATTTTACCAATGTTCTGAATCGGCCCTCAACAATCAATTATGAGGCAATTACCTATCTGTCCCAAATTAAAGTCCACATGCTACTTGCTGACACTGCCAACAAAGCTGAGGTCATGGGAGCAATCAGTCTCCTGTCAAGCAGCAAGGCACCAGGGTCAGCTGCAACACAAGGTGAAATATAGAAGACAAGAGATACAATACTCACTGACAAACTCAGCAAACTATTCCATATAATGTGGAACCAGGAAGCCATTCCTCAGGAATTCAAAGATGCATTAATTGTCCACCTTTATAAAAGGAAGGGAAATCATCAAGCTTGTGACAACCATTGAGGAATGTCCCTACTAAGCATTGCTGGAAAAATACTTGCAAGAGTCCTGCTCAACCGCTTGACACTGCATCTTGAACAGGATCTTCTAGCAGAGAGTCAGTGCGGCTTCAGAAAAGGTTGTGGTACAGTTGGCATTCTGTTTGCGGCGCATCAGCTGCAGGAGAAATTCCAGGACCATAACTGCAGCTTGCACTCAACATTTGTTGATCTGACTAATGCCTTCAATACACTTATTCGTGAGGGCCTATGGAAGATCATGGCAAAATATGTTTGTCCAGAAAAATTCATCGTTATGTTACAGCAGTTCCATGATGGTGTGCTTGCTTGTGTCCTGGACAGTGGAGAGTCTTCCCAGTCACAAATGAAGTAAAGCAGAGCTGTTTGTTGGCTCCTACCCCATTCAGCAGGATGTTCACTGCCAGGTTTTCTGAAGCATTCTGTGTTAGCAAAAGTGACATCAACATTAGATATAAACAGCAAAGTCTTCAATTTAAGGAGACTACAAGCCAAAATCAAAGTGCATGAAGCAGTGGTTCATGACTTTCTTTTCACTGATGACTTGCCCTAAATGCCTGTTCAGAATAACCAATGCAGTATAGCATGGACTACTTCTCATCTGCACCAAAAAGGCTGAAGTCATGTACCAACCTGTCCCACAAAAGCAGTATGCGAAGCCAACTATTACAGTCAACAGACAAAGGCTTGAAGCAGTCGACAAATTTACCAACTTGAGTATTGCTGAAAATAGAGACATTTTGTCCAAGCTTTTCATCTTGCACTCATCAGAACAATCCACAAGAATACCAATGTAAGGGAAACAACAACTTTATACTGTATGAGAAGAGAGTGCTGATTGGTTAGCAAGTGAACTCTGGTAGAGGCGTTGCCATGGAAAATGCACCAGTTTACCATGACTGACAATTAACTGCCAAGTTCCACCTGACATTTAGATCGGGCAGCTTGACTCCGATTGGTCAAGGCATTGTCCTGAGGAATGAACCATTGAATGCCTGTCACTTATTTTGTTTAGCTGAAACGGGTGCAATGTATAAAGTTGTTTTCCCCTACATTGGTATTCTTTCAGATTGTCCTGATGAGTGCAAGACGAAAAGCTTCGACAACGTGTCTCTATTTTCAGCTATACTCAAGTTCTGTACTACCAAATTTACCAACCTCAGCAGCACTGTCTCCAGAGTTCACATTGATGATGAAGTCAATGCCAGAATAGCTAAGGCCAGTGTCACCTTTGGCAAGATTCAAAAATCTATCTGGGAGCAAAGAGGAATTAGTCTCACAACAAAATTGAACATATACAGAGCGGCTGTCCTTCCCACTCCCTTGTATGTTTGTGAGAGGTACACAGTTTACTCAAGGCACACAAACAAGCTACACCACTTTCACATGATCTGCTTGTGGGTAAGATGTCAATACTAAGATTCTCTCCTGGACTGACATGCCTAGCATCCACACTCTGCTGAAGAGAGTTCAGATAAGATGGGCAGGACATGTCACAAGTTAATGCCTGATACGTGCTTGCTAAAAAAAACTCTTCTATGGTGAGCTAATTGAAGGGAAACGTTCACATGGAGGCCAAAAAGAAAGCACTTCAAGGACACCCTGAAGGTCACACTGAAGAGTTTCAACATTGCCCCCGAGACATGGGAGAATCTCACCAGGGGGCTGAATTTTACTGGCCTCCCAACATCTGGAGTCGTGGCCAGGGGGCCCGTAAAATGCCTCCAGGAGAAGCCTGCCACGGGCCACGACGTTGGGAAGGCTCCGCCCCATATTACTGGCGGCAGCGAGGCCTCATGGTGGCGCCCCCGCTGCTCGGCAAGGGGAGCAGGATCTAAATATTTAAATGAATCTGAATTAATGACCTACCTGTTCCTGTCGGCCATCCCGCTGCAATATTCAGGTAGGTTGCCAGGACTCCGGTGCCTTCGGAGATCCGAGGCGGTACACTGGTTGGGAGGGGAGCAGGTACTTTTTCAGGGTTGGGCGAGGGGGAGCGGGGAAAACTATTGCAATTGGTGGGAAGGGGTTGAAGGTAAAAGTTAATAAACTTTGGGGGGGAGGGTTGGGATCGCAAGATAAGTATTTTTAGCTGGGAGAGGGCACTTTATAAATAGCTTAGTCATTGGGGAGGTGGGAGAGGGGCTTGAATCTTTTATGAAATTTTTAACTTTAATTTCAACATTTATATCAATTTAAAAATTCAAATGCAATGGAAGGGCTTGAAGCCCTTTAAAAATGGCGCCTGCACAGTGATGCCGGATGCCATTGCCCAGGATTGAACGCCCACCCCCTCCACATCACAGGGGCAGGGGGTCAGTCCATCCTGGCCATGTAAATGAGTCGCCACATATAATATCGCAACGGCTCTGTGGAACAAATCCCGCACGTGCACCCCACCATATTTGAAGCTCGCCTCCGAGATCGGCAGCAAGCAGGTAAACCTCAGCCCAGGATGTCTCTACATGGCACAGTCTCATCAGCAATGGTACCACCTCCTATGAACCGAACAGAGTCGCACTGGCCAACAGGAAACGTGAGCTTCGTAAGTCCAGAGCCACAAGTACCTTTTCCACACCAACAACATTCAACATGCAACAGATCTTTTCATGCACAAATTGAACTGATTAGTCGTCTTTGAGCACATCGCAACTAAAACTTAACTCAATGAATTCTAGTTGATGTCATGGTCATCTTCAACTTTCGGGGCAGCACAGTGGCGCAGTGGTTAGCACCGCAGCCTCACAGCTCCAGGGACCCGGGTTCGATTCTGGGTACTGCCTGTGTGGAGTTTGCAAGTTCTCCCTGTGTCTGTATGGGTTTCCTCCGGGTGCTCCGGTTTCCTCTCACAGCCAAAGACTTGCAGGTTGATAGGTAAATTGGCCATTATAAATTGCCCCCAGTGTAGGCAGGTGGTAGGGAATATGGGATTATTGTAGGGTTAGTATAAATGGGTGGTTGTCGGTCAGCACAGACTCGATAGGCCGAAGGGCCTGTTTCAGTGCTGTATCTCTAAATAAATAAAAACTACAACGGATGAACACAAAAATTGTTAGTAATGTTGGTATTATTGGCAATGCTCGGTTATTGTTGGTTTATGGATGATTCTAATATTGTTTGTAATGGCAATATTTATGGTAATGTTTGAATTTTTGGTGTTGCTGGTCGTATTGGTGATTTTGTTTTATTGATGATGTTGATATTATTTGTGGAAATGTTGGTTTTATTGATTACAGTTGATGTTGAGATTGTTGCTGATTTGGTGTAACAGCTCTTATAAAACAGATGGTTGAGCAGAGGACATAATGAAATGTGTTTATGCAGTTTCAGTTCTCGAGTCTCAGTTAGATTTCATGTTGTTGATTGGCGTAAACATTTCTAATCACATGCATTTCAATTAGGTTAACAAGCAAGTAATAGGTCTCTGTGTTCCCTGTCTAAGTGGTGCACCCTGTTCCTAAGCAACCTAACATACAAAACACTTGTAATGTATGCTCTGAATTTATTCCTTATCTCTAACCGGACGTGTTAAAGCTGCTTCTTGTGTGTCCCATCAGGTATTTTCACAGAAGTTTCAATTAGGTAAAGTTCGCTTTACGCTGTTCCATCAAACACTCCCAGGGTAGCTGCAATATGGGTTAGATATAGAGTAAAGCTCCCTCTACACTGTCCCATCAAACACGCCCAGGACAGGTACAGCACGGGATTGGCTAGGCAATTTGGAGCACTTCCTGTGTGCAATTAGTTGAACCAGCTGCACCTGAGCAGGCTGTGAGAGCTGCAACTTGAGAGGAGACAGCAGAGTGGAGAGAGCTGCATTTACTGCTTTAACTGTGCAACTGTTGTACTTTTTACAAGGACAAAGAAGACCTGCAATTCATTTTGGAGAGGTGGGTGTTGGAGCACCAGAGAACTGTTTGTTGTTTGGACTGTTGGAGGAGGCACCGGAAGATCCAGGGGTGGGGCTGCCAAATTCTACAGGGAGCCCCTGTATTTGCTCTTGCTACCTTCCATCCTGCACAAAAGGGGCTCCCTCCCCACCCCCAACTGTGTGGCTCGGGATGGCTGGAGTTGCCCGGCTGAAGAAAGACTTCACAGTCTTTACAGAACAGCGGAAAAGAAGAGAACCGGGCGGCTCTAACCGACCCAGGCGAAGAACCCTCCCCTAACTGGAAGACAGGACTGTGAACTCTGAAGTAAGGTGCTCCAACCACCGAACCACAGCAACATCCTGGCAGCCCTTCTCCCCCTTCCAACACTCGGCTGTCTATCCTCTCCTCGTCCTTTTCCTTTGCACCCCTATTCCCCTCTACCCCCACCCATCCCATCATATTGCTTTAGTTTACAAACTGTTAGTTTATTTCTTAAGGGTGGGCGTGGCTCTGTAACCCCATGGCAAGTACCTCTTCACTGGTGGCGGGGCCTTCTCGCACATATGCTGCTGCGGCTACTGCAGCTGTTGCCCCATCACCATTTGCACTAATAACATTAAAGCCTGAACTATGTCCATCCGAACATGACGAGAGAGGTGTGTGTTAAGGCAATGGCCGAGGTTGTCAGCCCTTCGGCCATTGTTGCAGCCTCTAAAATGTACGGGAAGGCAGTGTTTTCCTGAAGACCGAGCGGGTGGTGTTCCTGGCTCTGAGCAAGGGGCTCACCGTGGGTGCGACCTTATTGCCAGTGAACCCCCTGGAGGCCACTGCACAAAGAATTATTTTGTCAAATGTCCCGCCCTTCATTCCTGGTGTGCTCCTCCTTCCCCACCTGCACCATCTGGGGGAAGTCAAGACGGGACTCACCCCAGTCCCGCTCTGTCTTCTGGAGAATAGCCTCCGGCATGTGTACTCCTTCCGCCGCCAGCTATTCAAGCAGCTGACGCAGGAGGAGGTCACAGAGGGCCATTTCAATGCAGAGTTCCAGGGGACAGCCTACCACGTCTTCTGGACCTTGGACGGGGCACGGTGCCATGTCTGCAAGGGGGTGGGGCAGTTCTTACGAACCTCCCGGCTGCCAACTCCACCTCGGCAGCCCAGGGTGTCGCCGCTGCACCTCCTCCCACCCTCCCTACACCTCCACCAGATACAGTTCAGATGGTGCTGGAGGCTTTCACAGGGGGGTGCCCGTCCAAGTGGAAGGAAGGCGCGGAGGAAAAATAAACATCGCGAGGCACATCCCCTGGACACTGCGACACAACGCAAGTCTGAGCTCAGCCCAAGCCCCAATCTCGGGGAATCCACCTGCCCCAGGGCTGGGCTCAGGCCCATGGTAACCAGGAAAAAGGTGGATGCGGAGGCAGAGTCCCCTGATTACATGGAGGTCTCTGAGCCCCCGCGCCCCTCCCGTAATAAGAGGAGACGTCCCTCCTCTGAGGAAGGCCCTGAATGATGGGGTCCATCTCCTGGTTTGGGTCCTCAGGCTCCATCTGCCACCAGCACGATCAGGGCCTCGAGCCCTGGGCGGGAGTCCTCCACCCCTCGGAACAAAGGTGCGGGAGATGCCCCTGTGATCTTGTCAGCTCCTGAAGTGGGGGGGCCCGCTCTTGGGAGGGGAATCTATGGACCTCACGGGAGAAATCATTCCTTTGGCCGATGTGTCGGGCGTCCAGGGTGAGAGCGAGACCTGTGAGGGGCCGCCCTCCCAACAGCCTGATGCTGCCGCCCGGGATGTGTCCAACCCAGAGACCAATCTCTGTAATTCCCTATCTGCTGGTCCTGCAGGTGCTGGTGGAGCAGGAGATGGCCTCCTCTCTCCGCCTCCGGTCCCGGCTCCGGCTGGATTTCTGGAGTCAGGAACTTCCACCTCCCCTGGACCGCTCATTGGCCTGGGGATGGAGGCGGAGGGGGGTCCTGAACCGCTGGTACCCATGGGCTCCAGTTCCATCCTAGAACCCAGAGAGGACTCCTCCGCCATCGATCCTGGGGGTGGGATCGTGACAGAGGCGGGACCAGTTGGCGTGGCTGGGACGTCCGCTCCACAGTGTGTGGTGGGCGTGTCAGCCACTGGCAGTGACGACCTGGAGGAGGATGGGGATTCGGTCTGGGGCACGGAGGACGACCTTGATTCCATCGCCAGTGAGGTGGTGGTGTCCCTCGTGCCTCCCACCGAGTCTCCTCTCATCCCCACGGCGGAACTCCAGGAATTCCTCGCAGCATGCAGGGGTTGCCGCAATAAAGTTCAGCTGGCCCTCGGCCATTGGTCGAGTCTGGCGCTGATCATTCAGTCCGTCTGTGCCGCCCTCGAGAAAGCGGGCAAGGGCGCGGGCGTGAAACTGGTTGAGAGGAGCCGATTTAATGCGTTCCTCAATGGGTTGCTGGGGGAGTGGAAGGCCAGGTGCACTTCCGCTCCCTCCTCACAGTGAGGTGTTGGTGACGGTTTTTAAGTACCTTTGACATGACGATAACCGGCCGCAACATCAACGGCAGCAGGGGGATCTCACTGCAGATTTCACAATCTCTCAGTCCTCAGGGAAGGGAGATATGCGGTGAGCTTTCTGCAGGAAACCCACACCATTCTGGGAGACGAAGGCCACCTGGCTCCTGGATTGGCAGGGTGGGGTCTATGTGAGTCACCTCACCACTATTTCTAGTGGGGTGGCTATCTTGTTGGCCCCGACTTTTCAGCCGGAGATCTTCGGGGTCAAGGAGCTTGTGCCGGGTTGCTTGCTCCACCTCACCGTTCACCTGGGTAGCGTGCCGCTTCACTTTGTGAATGTGTACATGCCCAGGCCCGGTGCGCTGCAAACGTGTTTCTTTGAAGAAGTGTCCACTCTCTTCAGCTCTATCGATAATGGCGAGTTCTTCATCCTCGGGGTGGGGGGGGGGGGGATTTTAACTGTACCCTCGAGGTGGGGATCGTTCCTGTTCCCAGCACGGCCAAGCGCCAGTGGAGAGGTTGAGGGGACTGATCAGCTCCCTCAGCTCGGTCAAAGTCTGGCGGAATTTCTATCCTGCCCAAGGGGCCGGGTCCATCACCCAGTGTAACGGCTCACAGTGGGTGGGACTTTGCTGCCAGTGGACCCTCTGGATAGAGGGGGATGTAAAAGGAGTGGGGAGTTGCATTACTGGTTAAGGAGAATATCACAGCTGTACTGCGGGAGGACACCTCGGAGGGGTCATGCAGCGAGGCAATATGAGTGGAGCTCAGGAATAGGAAGGGTGCAGTCACGATGTTGGGGGTTTACTACAGACCTCCCAACAGCCAGCGGGAGGTAGAGGAGCAGATATGTAGACAGATTTTAGAAAGATGTAAAAGCAACAGGGTTGTAATGGTGGGTGATTTTAACTTCCCCTATATTGACTGGGACTCACTTAGTGCTAGGGGCTTGGATGGGGCAGAGTTTGTAAGGAGCATCCAGGAGGGCTTCTTGAAACAATATGTAGATAGTCCAACTAGGGAAGGGGCCGTACTGGACCTGGTATTGGGGAATGAGCCCGGCCAGGTGGTCGAAGTTTCAGTAGAGGAGCATTTCGGGAACAGTGACCATAATTCCGTAAGTTTTAAGGTACTTGTGGATAAGGATAAGAGTAGTCCTCGGGTGAAGGCGCTAAATTGGAGGAAGGCTAATTATAACAATATTAGGCAGGAACTGAAGAATTTAGATTGGGGGCGGCTGTTTGAGGGTAAATCAACATCTGACATGTGGGAGTCTTTCAAATGTCAGTTGATTAGAATCCAGGACCAGCACGTTCCTGTGAGGAAGAAGGATAAGTTTGGCAAGTTTTGGGAACATTGGATAATGAGGGATATTGTGAGCCTAGTCAAAAAGAAAAGGGAAGCATACGTAAAGACTAGAAGGCTGGGAACACACAAAGCCCTTGAGGATTATAAAGAAAGTAGGAAGGAACTTAAGCAAGGAGTCAGGAGGGCTAAAAGTGGTCATGAAAAGTCATTGGCAAACAGGATTAAGGAAAATCCAAAGGCTTTTTATACGTATACAAAGAGCAAGAGGGTAACCAGGGGAAGGGTTGGCCCACTTAAGGACAGAGGAGGGAATCTATGTGTGGAGCCAGAGGAAATGGGTCAGGTACTAAATGAGTACTTTGCATCAATATTCCACCAAAGAGAAGGACTTGGTGGATGATGAGCCTAGGGAAGGGAGTGTAGATAGTCTCAGTCATCTCATTATCAAAAAGGAGGAGGTGTTGGGCTTCTTGAATAACATTAAGGTAGATAAGTCCCCAGGGCCTGATGGGATCTACCCCAGAATACTGAGGGAGGCAAGGGAGGAAATTGCTGGGGCCTTGACAGAAATCTTTGTATCCTCATTGGCTACAGGTGAGGTCCCGGAGGACTGGAGAATAGCCAATGTTGTTCCTTTGTTTAAGAAGGATAGCAAGGATAATCCGGGAAATTACATGCCGGTGAGCCTTACGTCAGTGGTAGGGAAATTATTGGAGAGGATTCTTCGGGACAGGATTTACTCCCATTTGGAAACAGATGGACTTATTAGCGAGAGGCAGCATGGTTTTGTAAAGGGGAGGTTGGGTCTCTCTAACTTGATCGAGTTTTTTGAGGAAGTGATGAAGATGATTGATGAAGGAAGGACAGTGGATGTTGTCTACATGGACTTCAATAAAGCCTTTGACAAGGTCCCTCATGGCAGACTGGTACAAAAGGTGAAGTCACGGGATCAGAGGGGAGCTGGCAAAATGGATACAGAACTGACTCGGTCATAGATGACAGAGGGTAGCAGTGGAAGGGTGTTTTTCTGAATGGAGGGCTGTGACTAGTGGTGTTCTGCAGAGATCAGTGCTGGGACCTTTGCTGTTTGTAGTATATATAAATGATTTGGAGGAAAATATAGCTGGTCTGATTACTAAGTTTGCGGACGACACAGGTTGGTGGAGTTGCAGTTGGTGATGAGGATTGTCAGAGGATTCAGCAGGATATAGATCGGTTGGAGACTTGGGCGGAGAAATGGCAGATGGAGTTTAATCCGGACAAATGTGAGGTAATGCATTTTGGAAGGTCTAATACAGGTGGGAAGTATACAGTAAATGGCAGAACCCTTAGGAGTATTGACAGGCAGAGAGATCTGGGCGTACAGGTCCACAGGTCACTGAAAGTGGCAACGCAGGTGGATAAGGTAGTCAAGAAGGCATACGGCATGCTTGCCTTCATCGGTCGCGGCATAGAGTATAAAAATTGGCAAGTCATGCTGCAGCTGTACAGAACTTTAGTTAGGCCACACTTAGAATATTGCGTGCAATTCTGGTCACCACACTACCAGAAGATCGTGGAGGCTTTGGGGAGGGTACAGAAGAGTTTTACCAGGATGTTGCCTGGTCTGGAGGGCATTAGCTATGAGGAGAGGTTGGATAAACTCGGATTGTTTTCACTGGAACGACGGAGGTGGAGGGGCGACATGATAGAGGTTTACAAAGTTATGAGTGGCATGGACAGAGTGGATAGTCAGAAGCTTTTTCCCAGGGTGGAAGAGTCAGTTCCTCGGGGACATAGGTTTAAGGTGCGAGGGGCAAAGTTTCGAGGGGATGTGCAAGGCAAGTTTTTTTTACCCAGAGGGTGGTGAGTGCCTGGAACTTGCTGCCGGGGGAGGTGGTGGAAGCAGGTCCAATAGCGACGTTTAAGAGGCATCTTGACAAATACATGAATAGGATGGGAATGGAGGGATACGGTCCCTGGAAGTGCAGAAGGTTTTAGTTTAGACAGGCATCAAGATCGGCGCAGGCTTGGAGGGCCGAATGGCCTGTTCCTGTGCTGTTACTGTTCTTTGTTCTTCTTTATTTGAGAACAAAAACATTCTCTTCACCTTTCTGTCCTATCCTGTCAGATTTTTCAAGAATATACTGATTTTCTTTAGGAACAGACAGATATTCTCAACCATCCATATCTTTACATTCTATCTATCTATCTGACTGTCTGTCTATCATGTATCTTCCTCAACCTCTCGATGTATCTATCTCCTATCCCACATGGCAGACTGGTTAAAAAACTAAAATACCATGGAATCCAGGGAAATACAGCAAGGTTGATACAAAATTGGCTCAGTGGCAGGAAACAAAGTGTAGTTGTTGACAGCTGTTTTTGTGACTGGAGGGCGGTTTCCACTGGCGTTCCGCAGGGCTCACTACTGGGTCCCCTGCTTTTTGTGGTATATATTAACGATTTGGGCATCAATGTTGGGGCCATGATCAAGAAGTTTGCAGATGGCACAAAGATTGGCTGTGTGGTATTTAGCGAGGAGGATAGCTGTAGGCTGCAGGAAGATACTGGTCTGGTCAGATGGGCAAAAAAGTGGCAAATGGAATTCAACCTGGAGAGGTGTGAGGTGATGCATTTCGGGAGGTCAAACAAGGCAAGGAAATACACGATAAATGTGAGGATACTGAGCAGTGTAGAGGAAGTGAGGGACCTTGGAGTGAATATCCACAGATCCCTGAAGGTCGCAGGACAGGTTGATAAGGTGGTTAAGAAGGCATTTGGAATCCTTTCCTTTATTAGCTGGGGTATAGAATATAAGAGCAGGGAGGTTATGCTGGAACTGTATAACTCATTGGTTGTGTCCCGACTTGAGTACTGTGTGCAGTTCTGATCATCTCATTACAGAAAGGATGTAATTGCACTAGAGAGGGTACAGAGGAGATTTACGAGGAAGTTGCTAGGACTGGAAAAATGTAGTTATGAGGAAAGATTGGATTGGCTGGGGTTATTCTCCTTGGAACTGAGAAGGCTGAGGATGTACAAAATTTTGAGGGGCCTGGTAGGGTGGAGGTGACCTTAGCAGGGAGGTCAGTGACGAGGGGGCATAGATTTAAAGCGATTGATAGAAAAATTAGAGGGGAGATGAGAAAAAAAATTCACGCAGAGGGTGGTGAGGATCTGGAACTCACTGCCTGAAAGGGTAGTTGAGGCAGAAACCCTCAACTCATTCAAAAGGGTCTGGATATGCACCTCAAGTGCCATAATGTGCAGGGCTATGGATCAAATGCTGGAAGGTGGGATTAGACTAGGTGGATCTTTTTTCGGCCGGCACAGACACAATGGGCCAAGTGGCCTCTTTCTGTGCCATAAACGTTCTATGATTCTATCTCTCGATGTATCTATCTCCTATCTCTCCATCAGTGTCGGACTCAGCACACTGTGCTCCCAGAGCTGTGTGGACGAGTTGCTGCTCTGTTAGGGGAGTGTAAACTATTCAGTATCAGAAGCTCAGGTTGAACTCTTTTTAGAATTAGAATTAGAATTAGAACATTACAGCGCAGTACAGGCCCTTCGGCCCTCGATGTTGCGCCGACCTGTGAAACCATCTGACCTACACTATTCCATTTTCATCCATATGTCTATCCAATGTCCACTTAAATGCCCTTAAAGTTGGCGAATCTACTACTGCTGCAGGCAGGGCGTTCCACGCCCTTACTACTCTCTGAGTAAAGAAACTACCTCTCACATCTGTCCTATATCTATCACCCCTCAACTTGAAGCTATGTCCCCTCGTGTTTGCCATCACCATCCGAGGAAAAAGACGCTCACTATCCACCCTATCTAACCCTCTGATTATCTTATATGTCTCTATTAAGTCACCTCTCCTCCTCCTTCTCTCCAACGAAAACAACCTCAAGTCCCTCAGCCTTTCCTCGTAAGACCTTCCCTCCATACCAGGCAACATCCTAGTAAATCTCCTCTGCACCCTTTCCATAGCTTCCACATCCTTCCTATAATGCGGTGACCAGAACTGCACGCAATACTCCAGGTGCGGTCTCACCAGAGTTTTGTACAGCTGCAGCATGACCTCCTGGCTCCGAAACTCGACCCCCCTACTAATAAAAGCTAACACACCATATGCCTACTTAACAGCCCTATTAACCTGGTTAGCAACCTTCAGGGATTTATGCACCTGGACACCAAGATCTCTCTGCTCATCTACACTACCAAGAATCTTCCCATTAGCCCAGTACTCTGCATTCCTGTTACTCCTTCCGAAGTGAATCACCTCACACTTTTCCGCATTAAACTCCATTTGCCATCTCTCAGCCCAGCTCTGCAGCCTATCTATGTCCCTCTGTCACCTACAACATCCTTCGGCACTATCCACAACTCCACCGACCTTCGTGTCATCCGCAAATTTACTAACCCACCCTTCTACACCCTCTTCCAGGTCATTTATAAAAATGACAAACAGCAGTGGCCCCAAAACAGATCCTTGCGGTACACCACTAGTAACTAAACTCCAGGATGAACATTTGCCATCAACCACCACCCTCTGTCTTCTTTCAGCTAGCCAATTTCTGATCCAAAGCTCTAAATCACCTTCAACCCCATACTTCTTTGGCTTGAATGCTGTGAGGGATCTCACTAAACAAAACTGCAAGCTCGTGGATGGAGACTTGAGAAAAACAGCAAATTAGACTGGATTTATTAGTATAGATTAAGTTAGGAAACGAGGTGGTTTAATATGAATTACAGTTACACTGTAAATAATGTTCCAATGTCAATACTGAAGCAGACAATTACACAATAAAGTAAAAAACGAAGAGAACTTAAATGGTAACAGGGAGTAACATTAATCAGCTCTATAACAAGCAGCAGATATAAAAACAGAAACAGTTGAAAAACACTCGGCCAGTCAGGCAGTCTCTGTGGAGAAAGACAGATCAGAACAACGTTGTTGGTCAATGAACAGCTGGAACATAAACTCCAGCTTTCCGTCTCTGGACATTGGCTGCAAAATTCAATAAGGCCTGAATATGGGCGCGGTGATCACAATGGGCAAATAACCCATGTTTGTTGCTTCTGATGCAGACAACACACAAACTTCAGCAGAGGGCACAAAATCGTGAGAGGTTAGCATGAGCTCAAGACAGCCTGCCCTACTTGAAGTCAGCCTGCATCTCTTAAAGAGAAGATGCAATTGACTGGAGCAGGCGCTGGAACTTATTCTAGCAGTGAGTTTTCCTTCAGAAAGAGACAAGAGTGACACAACGTGGCAGAAAGTGGGCTCCATGGTTCTCCGATGCAGCACTGCAGGCCACAGGGACAGGATGAGAAAGGTCCTCTATCCACAGGAGGCCCTCTGGACAGACATTGTGAAGGTAATGGGAGCAGATAGCTGTCTTGCTCAATGCCAGCAGTTTAGGCACAAGGATTTGGATGTAGTGTGGCAAGCAGTTCAGTGGCCTTACATGAGGTCCGGGTGAGCAAATGGCATATCCTTATAACTAAACCACTAGCCTCAAACAGTGCTCAATGCAAATCCCTCCCCCTCCCCCCACAACTATACTCCCCTACAACAACCTCTATCAAGCACAACTCATACCTCACATTCATAGTCTCACCTCACCCTTACACACTGACACTGCTGTAAGCCTTACACCCACATTTCACAGCATGCATGGAATTCAAGCTATTCAACCATGACAGGCACACCATCCAAACACATTGCATCACACACACTGACACACATTCCTCTCTTCTAGGACAAGGTGGTACACAATCACAGGCAGCAGCACTTAGCCCGGCAGGCAGTGGGGGTTGGGGGGGGGGATGGGGGGCTGGGTGGGGGTAGGCTGCCAGTGTGGGACAGGTACGGCTGTATGTCTTAACCCTGGTGGAGGTGACGGTGATGGCTATCATTGGAATGGCCATGACTGAGGCTGTGGACGGCAGCGGTGATGAACCCATTGAAGATGACTGCATGTCCATACCTAATTGTCCTTCTCACATCTCACTTTCCCCTCATCTCACAATCTCCTCTGGTTCCCAAGCAGCAGATAGTGTAAGCATGCACCTCTTCCTTCAAACCCTCCCCTCACTGCAGCCGTACCCTTGTGCTTTTCTCCTTTCAGAAACTTCAACCTAGCCAGGTAGTGGGGGAACAGTAAGAGTTGAGAGAACAGGTAAACAGTGATGGAGATGAAACACTGTCATTCTCTCTCATCCTCGCAGCCACCAGTTCAGATACTGACACTGTGCATACTTTAGAAGCTAACAGAGGCATTACCTGTATGTGATAAGAGACTGGGCACAAGTGGCCTGCAGTTAGGGCAAGGGATTAGGGTGGCATAGATGCCAGCTCGACAGAGAGCAAGGTTGCACACAAGGGGTGGCAGACAGAAAAAGGCTGATGAGTATGTACACAGAAATGCATGGTGCATTGGCAAGTCTGTCAGAAAGCCTATGGTCACTGTCAAAGAGCATGGAGGAGTCCTGTGCCCACCTTGCCCACAGTTTTGTGCAGAGCTTGGAGCCCATCATTTTCAGTGTAGAATTGGTGGCCAACTCTATTAGCCAACCACGAGGCAGCCTCTGAGGTCTGATGTTTTGCTTCCATTGCAGCGCAAACAGAAGCCACCCAACATGGGGCGGCACAGTGGCGCAGTGGTTAGCACAGCAGCCTCACAGCTCCAGGGACCTGGGTTTAATTCTGCGTACTGCCTGTACGGAGTTTGCAAGTTCTCCCTGTGACCATGTGGGTTTTCGCCTGGTGCTCCGGTTTCCTCCCGCCGCCAAAGACTTGCAGGTGATGGGTAAATTGGCCATTGTAAATTGCCTCTAGTGTAGGTAGGTGGTAGGGAATATGGGATTACTGTAGGGTTAGTATAAATGGGTGGTTGTTGGTCGGCACAGACTCGTTGGGCTGAAGGGCCTGTTTCAGTGCTGTATCTCTAAATAAATAAAAAAAAAAAATAGACATCTGAGTGCTGCAGTAGAAGTTCAGACTGAAGTCCAATCTGGCCACCACTTTTTAAGAAGGATTTGCGGGTCCTTGAGGGAGTGGAGAGGAGATTTAGTGGAATGGTTGAGGGATGGGGAATTTAGTTACAAAGTTTGGTTGGAGAAGCTGGCGTTGTTCTCCTTGGAGCAAAGGAGATTGAGGTGAGATTTGATAAAGGTGCACAAGATTATTATAGTTAGACAAGGTAGACAAAGGAAAGCTAACCCAACAGCTAATGGTACAAGGACTAGGGGACACAGATTTAAGGTTTTGGGCAAGAGATGCAGGGGGGATCTGAGAAAGAACTTTTTTGCACAATGAGTGATAATGATCTGGAACTTGCTGCCTACGAGGATGGTGGAAGTGGGGACAATGAATGAATTCAGAACAAAATTGGACGGGCACTTGAGGGAAATTAACTTGCAGGGCTACAGAGATAGAGATAGAGGTGGAAATGGGACTGACTGAATTGCTCGACAGAGAGCTGGCATGGACTCGATGGGCCGAATGACCTTCATCTGTGCTGTAAAGACTCTATGATTCCATGACTATGAAGTCCTGCATTTCTGTGGATACCAATGTTCAAAGGAGTTTGGAGCATTCCACAGCAGCTGCTGGTCCTGGTGGCAAACTGTCCTCCAACAGGTTATTAGGAATGTTGAGGTGCCACCCTGGGGGAATGGTAGTGCTTCCACAGAGTGGGAACCTGCTGTCCGCCCACAGGAAATTGGCATTCATCCTCCTAACACCTCCAGTCTGCCAGTGCCCTTGCTGCTGCCTGTCTTCCAGCCAGCCCAGACTGCTGCTGCCCATGCCTAGGTGGTGCAGTCCAAAGCCAGGCCTCTAGGCCCATAGCTGCTTGAGGTCATCCTGCAAGGCCATCTGCAGTCTCCCAGTCAAAGTCAGTAGCCTTCCACCAGCAATGCTGCAGTCATTGGGGTTGCACTGCGTAGAAAATTGGTGTCATAAATAGTGAGGAGGAAAGCCTTAGATTACAGGGCGATATAGATGGGCTGGTAAGATGGGCGGAGCAGTGGCAAATGGAATTTAATCCTGAGAAGTGTGAGGTGATGCATTTTGGGGGAACTAACAAGGTAAGGGAATATACAATGGATGGTAGGACCCTAGGAAGTACAGAGGGTCAGAGGGACCTTGGCGTATTTGTCCATAGATCACTGAAGGCAGCAGCACAGGTAGATAAGGTGGTTAGGAAGGCATATGGGATACTTGCCTTTATTAGCCGAGCATAAAATATAAGAGCAGGGAGGTTATGATGGAGCTGTATAAAACGCTAGTTAGGCCACAGCTGGAGTACTGTGGACAGTTCTGGGCACCACACTTTAGGAAGGATGTGATTGCACTGGAGAGGGTGTAGAGGAGATTCACCAGGATATTGCCTGGGCTGGAGCATTTCAGCTATGAAGTGAGACTGAAAAGGCTAGGGTTGTTTTCCTTAGAACAGAGAAGGATGAGGGGGGACATGATTGAGGTATACAAAATTATGAGGGACATTGATAGTTTAGATAGGAAGAGACTTCTTCCCTTAACAGAGAGGTCAATAACCAAGCGGCATAGATTTAAGGTAAGGGGCAGGAGGTTTAGAGGGAATTTGAGGAAAAATATTTTCACCCAGAGGGTGGTTGGAATCTGGAATACACTGCCTGAAGTGGTGGTAGAGGCAGGAACCCTCACAACATTTATGAAGTATTTAGATGAGCACTTGAAACGCCATAGCATACAAGGCTACGGGCTAAGTGCTGGAAAATGCAACTAGAATAGTTAGGTGCTTGATGCCTGGCACAGACACGATGGGCCGAAGGGCCTGTTTCTGTGCTGTATAACTCTATGACTCTACGTATTAGGACAGGCAAAGTCACCTGCAAGACGGGCACTAAAGGAATGTGCAAAGGTGATTGACTTTTATATGCAAAATAGCATGCTTTAATTTATAAAGTTGCTTAGGAATGTTTGTTAATGGTGGCTTTTTTAGCGTTGTGGTTGAGAAGATGCTTTAATAGAAACGATGGGAAGGTAAGGTCTGGGATTGTTGGTGAATAGGGAATTGGGGCTATGTTGGCAGGAGCCACAGTCAGATGAGCTGATCAAAGACAGCCAGGCCAGAAAGGGGCTGTATTCATTGCCTCCTCCTCCTCTTCCTCATCCCGCCTCTTCCTTTTCCTCCCCCTTCTCCTCCTCCTCCTCAATTGTGTCCTCATTATGTGAGGTTGTGAAGTATGGAACAGACCACGATGAATTTTGGGCGGCACAGTGGCGCAGTGGTTAGCACCGAAGCCTCACAGCTCCAGGGACCCGGGTTCGATTCTGGGTACTGCCTGTGCGGAGTTTGCAAGTTCTCCCTGTGTCTGCGTGGGTTTCCTCCGGGTGCTCCGGTTTCCTCCCACATGCCAAAGACTTGCAGGCTGGTAGGTTAATTGGCCATTATAAATTGCCCCTAGTATAGGTAGGAGGTAGGGAAATATATAGGGACCGGTATGGATGTTATTGGAATATGGGATTCGTGTAGGATTAGTATAAATGGGTGGTTGATGGTCGGCACAGACTCGGTGGGCCGAAGGGCCTGTTTCAGTGCTGTATCTCTAAACTAAACTAAACTAAAATTGTGATATATACTCTGGAGATATTGCACACACTGGGCTGAATTTATTGAGTCTGCTGCTGGTCCTGGTGGCGGGCTTGGAAATGGGAGACGTTCCTGTCCGTCATATGGGCGGCTGCCCCAGTGCTATCACGTGACGGATGGCCATTTTGCATAGTGGAGGTGCAGGCGCCCCCAATCATGTGGCGGGGGCCCGGATGCGAGTCACTGACTCCGGTGCAGGTGCTGGTGTTATATTTAAAAGCCTGCCAGCCCTGCATTCACTCCTGCCTTAGGGTCATTGGTAGCTTTGTGCAGCTGAAAATGTTGCTCGACTTGTTTCTGGACCCCACACCACCAACCCCCCCCCCCCCACCCCGACCGAGGCGGACAGTACAGGATGGCTGAGGCAAGACACAGGGTGACCCCACCATTCAGTGATACCTCCCTGAAGATTCTCCTCCAGGTTGCAAGGAAAGGTGGGAGGTTCTCTTCCCCCACGAGAAGAGGTCCTCCCACCTGACCAAGCAAGCCTGGGTGGAGATCGCAGAGGAGGTCAGCAGCTGTGGGGTCACCCATCGCAACAGGCTGCAGTGCAGGAAGAGAGTCAATGACCCCTGCGTTTGGCCAAGGTGACTGCTCAATATCACTCACATTTTTGGGGAGTGCATGTGACTACACGGGAGATTGCACGAAATGGGGAGGATGGCACTACCACAGCGATGGCAGAGGGGCTTGGTTATTATCTCATCCTGACAGATACATGGCTGCATCTCACCCAAAGGCCACCTTCCTTCATAGCTCACCCCATTAACTCCCCTGACAATGTGTATCAGCATGAGAGATAATAGATCCCCTGGTAGAGGATGAGGGGTTTACACTAGTAGATATGTCAAATTGATCTCTGACAATTTCTACTATCTCCATCCTTCCTACTGCAGGAGAAGAGGGCCCACAACAGGAGGGAGATGGCCCAGGCTAGCAGAGGAGTTCCGGATCTGTGGCCTTTCACCACTGCCGAGGAAAAGGCCTTGGAATTGGCAGGGGCCCAGGGTGGCCACGCAATTTCAGATGGAGAGACTGGAGTCCCTGCACAAGAGTGTGAAGATTGGCTTTCAGCAACATTATCATTAATCTCGGCAACTCACATCACGCATGGCTGGCACAGACACGAGTTACACAGCCTAACCCACACTTGTTTGTATTCTGTCTTGCAGGTCAGCATGTGCAGGAGACTGCAGCTACAGGGGGACAGATGTCACCTCTGAGGAGGAGGACCACTCAGAGGATGCACCGTCCCATGACTTTCGTGCAGCTTCCACCAGCACAGATACACTCAGATCAGTGGATAACCACACGGCTTTAGAATCAGGGTCACAAGCTAATGAGAGCACTGTATATGTGCCTGAGCAGTTGGCTGAGGCTGCGACAGCCGAGGCCTCTAACAGTCAGAGTACTGTGGGTGGCCAGGCCCCTTCTGAGCCCCATGCTCATGACAAGTCTCTGGTGTTGACAGCACAGGGCGTGCTGAAGTCGCAAAGAGGGGTAAGGCAACATCTGGCGGAAATACCAGAGGCCAGGCACAGCCATGAGCGGATGATGGGAGTCCATTCATGCCATGAGTGCTGCCATGTCTCAGGCATGTGAGTGCACATGACTTCATCCATCGAGAGGTTGGTGACCCTCATTGGGAGCCCAATCCCACATGCGCAGATCTGCACACCATCATCTTGGCCATAAGCACGTGCAGCAGTGGCAAGGCAAGAGAAGGACAATATGCCTGGAGTCTTCTCCAGCTCCTTGTCCTTCTCTGGTCAGCAGGGAGGTTCAAGTAAGCCTTGAAAGGGAGGAGGGGAGGCTGCCCTCTACATCTGGAGGCTCCCCTCAGTGGGCTCCGAGTATGGACAGCGGCTCCTCAGTCCCTGCGCCAGTGAGCCCAGCTCCAGTAGGCGCAATGCCTGAGGAGCATCCTGTACCACTGCAGGAAACCCTCAGTCAGTCGGGTCTTCCAGACCTCAGGCAGCCAGAGGACACCCGCCAAGGTCATCACAGGCCAAGGGGCAGCCTGATCAGCAGCCTGTCTCCAGCCCAGCTGCTGTTGCTGGGATCACACCGTGTAGGAGCATCTGCAAAAGTATTAAGAGACCACCTAGCCACACTTTGAGACTCATGATGTAGGAAATACGTAATGTGATTATAAAAAGCTCTTTTGTGCAAATCATTAGCCAACATTTTCTGAATACGATTTTCCACTACGCCTTAAAAGTGAGCTGCTGACTTCTCCCTTCCCCCTGAGTGCAATGCCAGTCTGATCACAGTCCTCATTAACATATGTTCTCCCATGGGCACGAGTGCTCCTTGCAGTTGGTCGCAAGACAGGGAGCACAAATGGAAAGAAGGCGACAGTCTACATGCATTAAGGAGAGTCATCATTGAACTCTCTGAGTGGACATCAGGGAGGCGTACAGGTCCACAGATCGCTGAAAGTGGCAACGCAGGTGGATAAGGTAGTCAAGAAGGCATATGGCATGCTTGCCTTCATTGGTCGGGGCAAAGAGTATAAAAATTGGCAAGTCATGCTGCAGCTATACAGAACTTTAGTTAGGCCACACATGGAATATTGCACACAATTCTGGTCGCCACACTACCAGAAGGGCGTGGAGGCTTTGAAGAGGTGTACCAGGACGTTGCCTGGTCGAGAGGGTATTAGCTATGAGGAGAGGTTGGGTAAACTCTGATTGTTTTCACTGGAACGACAGAGGTGGAGGGGCGACATGATAGAGGTTTACAAAGTTATGAGTTGCATGGACAGAGTGGATAGTCAGTAGCTTTTTCCCGTGGTGGAAGAATCAGTTCTAGGGGACATAGGTTTAAGGTGCGAGGGGCAAAGTTTAGAGGGGATGTGCGAGCCAAGTTTTTTACACAGAGGGTGGTGAGTGCCTGGAACTTGCTGCCGGAGGAGGTGGTGGAAGCAGGTACGATAGCGACGTTTAAGAGGCATCTTGACAAATACATGAATAGGATGGGAATAGAGGGATACGGATCCCGGAAGTGCAGAAGGTTTTAGTTTAGACAGGCATCAAGATCGGCGCAGGCTTGGAGGGCCGAATGGCCTGTTCTTGTGCTGTACTGTTCTTTGTTCTTTATTGTGAAATTGTCTCTTGCCTCCTTTGCACATCACTCAATCTGTCTGACCCCTAGCTCAAGGTCTTCACCATCTTTTGTTGCTTGTCCCTCTCCCTCCTCTTCATCCTCCTCATCGGTGAATGGGTGTTGCTCAGGCATCTCATCGTCATGTTAGACCACCCGGCTTTGTAGTGCTAGATTGTGTAGAGCACAGCAGACCACCACAATACACGAGACCCTTGCTGAGGCATACTGCAGGACTCCACCAGATTGATCTCAGCAGCAGAATCTCATCTTCAGAAGCCCAATGGCCTGTTCGATGGTCACTTGGGTGGAGCCATGGAAAGTGCTGTACCTCTCCTCTGCTGCATTGCAAGGGTTCCTCACAGATGTAAGAAGCCAAGTCTTCAATGTGCAGCCCTTGTCCCCAAGAATCCATCCCTGAAGGGAAACAGGGGACCTGGAAAGCTGTGGTACTTGGGGCTGTCTAAGTATGTAGGCATTGTGCCAGCATCCCGCCGCACTGGGGTGTCAGTGCCGCCATGGTGCTTTCCCATTGCTGACAAAAACCGGAACCGACCTCACGACACCAGATTTATGGGTGGATGATTCTGATACAATCTGTTCCCCCACTCCACCATTCCTGCCCACTGTTCAGCCCACTGTTTGTCGCTGAGGATCAGGTAGGAGAATTGCTCCCTGAAGACCCAGGGTGGATATGGCCTTCTGCAGAGAGCCCTTCTCCCTCTCCTCCCCCTCCTCCCACTTCGAGCTGCTTGTCCTTCTCTGTGTCACCTTTGCTCATTCTCCCTGTTATGTTGTAGACCAAGGGGATACAAACTAGAGCTCCCATGTCTGAGTGCATCCTGAAAGTCAGGACCAAATTCTTCAGCACGTGCCATACTGTTCCATGTGACTTCAGCAACTTTAAATAGCAGTACAAACCTCGAAACAATTCTAATAACTCTAACAGTTTTTTTTTATTCATTCATGGGATGTGGATGTCGCTGGCCAGGCCAGCATTTATTGCCCATCCCTAATTGCCCTTGAGAAGGTGGTGGTGAGCTGCCTTCTGAACCGCTGCAGTCCATTTGGGGTAGGCACACCCATAGTGCTGTTAGGAAGGGAGTGCCAGGATTTTGACCCAGCGACAGTGAAGGAACGGCGATATAGTTCCAAGTCAGGATGGTGTGTGACTTGGAGGGGAACTTACAGGTGGTGATGTTCCCAAGTATTTGCTGCTCTTGTCCTTCTAGTTGGTAGAGGTCGCGGGTTTGGAAGGTGCTGTCTAAGGAGCCTTGGTGTGTTGCTGCAGTGCATCTTATAGATGGTACACATTGTTGCCACTGTGCGTCGGTGGTGGAGGGAGTGAATATTTGTAGATGAGGTGCCAATCAAGTGGGCTGCTTTGTCCTGGATGGTGTCGAGCTTCTTGAGTGTTGTTGGAGCTGCACCCATCCAGACAAGTGAAGAGTATTCCATCACACTCCTGACTTGTGCCTTGTAGATGGTGGACAGGCTTTGGGGAGTTAGGAGGTGAGTTAGTCGCCGCAGGATTCCTAGCCTCTGACCTGCTCTTGTAGCCACGGTATTTATATGGCTACTCCAGTTCAGTTTCTAGTCAATGGTAGTCCCTGGGATGTTGATAGTGGGGGATTCAGCGATGATAATGCCGTTGAATGTCAAGGGGAGAAGGTTAGATTCTTTCTTGTTGGAGATGGTCATTGCCTGGCACTTGTGTGGCGCGAATGTTACTTGCCACTTATCAGCCCAAGCCTGGATATTGTCCAGGTCTTGCTGCATTTCTACACGGACTGCTTCAGTATCTGAGGAGTCACGAATGGTGCTGAACATTGTGCAATGATCAGCGAACATCCCCACTTCTGACCTTATGATTGAAGGAAGGTCATTGATGAAGCAGCTGAAGATGGTTGGGCCTAGGACACTACCCTGAGGAACTCCTGCAGTGATGTCCTGGAGCTCAGATGATTGACCTCCAACAACCACAACCATCTTCCTTTGCGCGAGGTATGACTCCAGCCAGCGGAGTGTTTTCCCCCTGATTCCCGTTGACCTCAGTTTTGCTCGGGCTCCTTGATGCCATACTCAGTCAAATGCTGCCTTGATGTCAAGGGCAGTCACTCTCACCTCACTTCTCGAGTTCAGCTCTTTTGTCCATGTTTGAACCAAGGCTGTAATGAGGTCAGGCGTTGAGTGGCCCTGGCGGAACCCAAACTGAGCGTCACTGAGCAGGTTATTGCTAAGCAAGTGCTGCTTGATGGCACTGTTGATGACACCTTCCATCACTTTGCTGATGATTGAGAGTAGACTGATGGGGTGGTAATTGGCCAGGTTGGACTTGTCCTGCTTTTTGTGTACAGGACATACCTGGGCAATTTTCCACATTGCAGGGTAGATGCCAGTGTTGTAGCTGTACTGGAACAGCTTGGCTAGGGGCACGGCACGTTCTGGAGCACAGGTCTTCAGTACTATTGCCGGAATATTGTCAGGGCCCATAGCTTTTGCAGTATCCAGTGCCTTCAGTCATTTCTTGATATCACGTGGAGCGAATCAAATTGGCTGAAGTCTGGCATCTGTGATGCTGGGGACTTCAGGAGTAGGCCGAGATGGATCATAAACTTGGCACTTCTGGCTGAAGATTGTTGCAAATGCTTCAGCCTTATCTTTCGTACTGATGTGCTGGGCTCCCCCATCATTGAGGATGGGGATATTTGTGGAGCCACCTCCTCCAGTTAGTTGTCCACCATTCACGGCTGGATGTGGCAGGACTGCAGAGCTTCGATTTGATCCGTTGGTTATGGGATCGCTGAGCTCTGTCTATCGCATGCTGCTTACACAGTTTGGCACGCAGATTGTCCTGTGTTGTAGCTTCACCAGGTTGACACCTCATTTTGAGGTATGCCTGGTGCTGCTCCTGGCATGCCCTCCTGCACTCTTCAGTGAACCAGGGTAGGTCTCCTGGCTTGATGGTAATGGTAGAGTGGGGGATATGCCGGGCCATGAGGTTACAGATTGTGGTTGAGTACAATTCTGCTGCTGCTGCTGATGGCCCACAGCGCCTCATGGATGCCCAGTTTTGCATTGCTAGATCTGTTCGAAATCTATCCCATTTTGCACGGTGATAGTGCCACACAACATGATGGACGGTATCCTCAATGTGAAGGCGGGACTTCGTCTCCACAAGGACTGTGCGGTGGTCACTCCTCCCAATACAGTCATGGACAGAAGCATCTGCAGCAGGCAGATTGGTGAGGACGAGGTCAAGTATGTTTTTCCCTCGTGTTGGTTCCCCCATCACCCGCCGCAGACCCAGTCTAGCAGCTATGTCCTTTAGGGCTCTGTCAGTAGTGGTGCTACTGAGCCACTCTTGGTGATGGACATTGAAGTCCCCCACCCAGAGTACATTTTGTGCCCTTGCCACCCTCAGTGCTTCCTCCAAGTGGTGTTCAACATGGTGGAGTACCGGGTCATCAGCTGAGGGAGGGCGGTAGGTGGTAATCAGTAGGAGGTTACCTTGCCCATGTTTGACCTGATGACATGAGACTTCACGGGGTCCGGAGTCGATGTTGAGGATTCCCAGGGCAACTCCCTCCCTATTGTAAACCACTGTCCCGCCACCTCTGGTGGGTCTGTCCTGCCGGTGGGACAGGACATACCCGGGGATGGTGATGGCAGTGTCTCGGACATTGTCTGTAAGGTATGATTCCGTGAGTATGACTATGTCAGGCTGTTGCTTGACTAGTCAGTGGGACAGCTCTCCCAACTTTGGCACAAGCCCCCAGATGTTAGTAAGGAGGACTTTGCAGGGTCGACAGGGCTGGGTTTGCTGTTGTCGTTTCCGGTGCCTAGGTCGATGCCGGGTGGTCCGTCCGGTTTCATTCCTTTTTATTGGCTTCGTAGCGATTAGGTACAACTGAGTGGCTTGCTAGGCCATTTTAGAGGGCATGTAAGAGTTAACCACATTGCTGTGGGTCTGGAGTCACATGTAGGCCAGACCAGGTAAGGACAGCAGATTTCCTTCCCTAAAGGACATTAGTGAACCAGATGGTTTTTTTTTCACAACAGTCGACAATGGTTTCATGGCCATCATTAGACTAGCTTTTAATTCCAGATTTATTAATTAAATTCAAATTCCAACTTCTGCTGTGGTGGGATTCGAACCCATGTCCAAGGAGAAATACCCTGGGTCTCTGGGTTACTAGGCCAGTGATAATATCTCTACACCAGCGCAGAAATCGATCAGTAACTGATCTGAAAGTGGTTGCTGAGCCCTTTAAATCGCATTGTTGGGGTGGGGAGTGGGCGGGGGAGTGGGGTTCCTTCCTGCTGCATGTTCAGCTGTGTGAGGTTAAGAGAGGGTGTTAGCTGGAGTATTTGGGTTGGAAATGGCTGTGCTGTTGTCAGTTCAGTGTTACACACTGATTGATATCATCACCTGCCTATTCTGCATACTTCTGCTGCACTGTCCCAGTGCTCACACTAACGACCTGCCCAAAATGGCATCCGGCACGACCAGCACCAGAAGTGTGCGCACGTGGCATAGATGCCATTTTGTACCTGAAATGGCAACTGTCGCGCCAAAAATACCATGTTACACAAGTGAATGTTGCAGCCATACTGCCACCCTGACCTCAGCATTCCTCAGAATATTTTCCTTTATGTTTGTCTGAGGGAGGGGCCTGGAGGAAGGGGCAGGGGTAGATATTGGGACTGGGAGCTGCAGGCTGAGGGAGGGGGTTGGTACAAGGGGAAGGGCTGGAGAAGAAGGGGACTGGGGGAGTAAGGTTGGTGCAGGGGCCTGGGGGAGGTGGTTTCGGGGTAGTAACAATTGGTCAGGATGGGGTTGCCCATTGGGATTTGGGGAATGTGAACTGCTGGTCATTGGCTGACAGGTAAAGTACAGCCCTCCACCCAGAACCCCCCCCCCCCTACTCTTCCGTAAAAAGTGAATTAAAATGGTTCCATCCACTTGAGGGTGAAGGCAAGTCCTGGATTTCGCATTTCATCTGAAGGTCAAGACTGAGACTGAGCTGCAGACGCACAGGTTTCTCTGTCAGGGTTTTCTTATGATTGATGAAATGTACTGAGTTCTTTCTTTACTTCTGAGAATGCTGTCTTTTGGTCCCTGCTCCATATCATCTAAGATTTCTTTTTGCTAAGGTGGTCTCTCAAAGGTTGACTTGTCTCTGCCATGTGAAGGAAAGCTGCCTAATTTCCCATGCTCAGGAAATGGTGAATATCTTGCTGTTCCATGGATAGAGCCATTTTCTCTGTATCCTGGGCCTGTCAGAATTCTGAGGGGTTTTTTCTTTCAGGTGGATCAGAAGTCCACACCTTTCTTTCCATATTATTGGAGTACCATTCTGAAATCCATTTGGTAAAAACCCTTTTAGAGTTCACAGAAATCGCTGGAAATACTCTGAAGCTGATTAAATATCAAATGGTACTTTGAGGGAATAGATGTACCCAAGGCCCAAGACACAGCAATATAGGTTGATCTTCCTCAGACTTTTTTTACTTGGCCACTATTTGACTGCTGTCCCTCTATTCTACACTTCAGCTAACTTGAGTTATTGTTTTATCAGAGATTAACTCATAGCCCAACTGTAATCTCTCATTTCATTGTCCCCGTTATGCGTTGCTGAATCATTTCATTAGGCTGAG